>NC_086444.1:1066429926-1066750835 GCF_028390025.1 Pseudophryne corroboree
CTCTTCAGTGTGGAAGTATTTCAACAGAAATGCGGACAACAGGTGTCAAGCCGTGTGTTGCCTTTGTCAAGCTGTAATAAGTAGGGGAAAGGACGTTAACCACCTCGGAACATCCTCCCTTATACGTCACCTGCAGCGCATTCATAATAAGTCAGTGACAAGTTCAAAAACTTTGGGCGACAGCGGAAGCAGTCCGCTGACCAGTAAATCCCTTCCTCTTGTAACCAAGCTCGCGCAAACCACACCACCAACTCCCTCAGTGTCAATTTCCTCCTTACCCAGGAAAGCCAATAGTCCTGCAGGCCATGTCACTGGCAAGTCTGACGAGTCCTCTCCTGCCTGGGATTCCTCCGATGCATCCTTGAGTGTAACGCCTACTGCTGCTGGCGCTGCTGTTGTTGCTGCTGGGAGTCGATCGTCATCCCAGAGGGGAAGTCGGAAGACCACTTGTACTACTTCCAGTAAGCAATTGACTGTCCAACAGTCCTTTGCGAGGAAGATGAAATATCACAGCAGTCATCCTGTTGCAAAGTGGATAACTGAGGCCTTGACAACTATGTTGGTGTTAGACGTGCATCCGGTATCCGCCGTTAGTTCACAGGGAACTAGACAATTTCTTGAGGTAGTGTGCCCCCGTTACCAAATACCATCTAGGTTCCATTTCTCTAGGCAGGCGATACAGAAAATGTACACAGACCTCAGAAAAAGACTCACCAGTGTCCTAAAAAATGCAGTTGTACCCAATGTCCACTTAACCACGGACATGTGGACAAGTGGAGCAGGGCAGACTCAGGACTACATGACTGTGACAGCCCACTGGGTAGATGTATTGCCTCCCGCTGCAAGAACAGCAGCGGCGGCACCAGTAGCAGCATCTCGCAAACGCCAACTCGTTCCTAGGCAGGCTACGCTTTGTATCACCGCTTTCCAGAATAGGCACACAGCTGAAAACCTCTTACGGCAACTGAGGAAGATCATCGCAGAATGGCTTACCCCAATTGGACTCTCCTGGGGATTTTTGACATCGGACAATGCCAGCAATATTGTGAGTGCATTACATCTGGGCAAATTCCAGCACGTCCCATGTTTTGCACATACCTTGAATTTGGTGGTGCAGAATTATTTAAAAAACGACAGGGGCGTGCAAGAGATGCTGTCGGTGGCCAGAAGAATTGCGGGCCACTTTCGGCGTACAGGCACCGCGTACAGAAGACTGGAGCACCACCAAAAACACCTGAACCTGCCCTGCCATCATCTGAAGCAAGAGGTGGTAACGAGGTGGAATTCAACCCTCTATATGCTTCAGAGGATGGAGGAGCAGCAAAGGGCCATTCAAGCCTATACATCTGGCCATGATATAGGCAAAGGAGGTGGAATGCACCTGTCTCAAGCGCAGTGGAGAATGATTTCAACGTTGTGCAAGGTTCTGCAACCTTTTGAACTTGCCACACGTGAAGTCAGTTCAGACACTGCCAGCCTGAGTCAGGTCATTCCCCTCATCAGGCTTTTGCAGAAGAAGCTGGAGGCATTGAAGGAGGAGCTAAAACAGAGCGATTCCGCTAGGCATGTGGGACTTGTGGATGGAGCCCTTCATTCGCTTAACCAGGATTCACGTGTGGTCAATCTGTTGAAATCAGAGCACTACATTTTGGCCACCGTGCTCGATCCTAGATTTAAAACCTACCTTGGATCTCTCTTTACGGCAGACACAAGTCTGCAGAGGTTCAAAGACCTGCTGGTGACAAAATTGTCAAGTCAAGCGGAACGCGACCCGTCAACATCTCCTCCTTCACATTCTCCCACAACTGGGGGTGCGAGGAAAAGGCTACGAATTCCGAGTCCACCCGCTGGCGGTGATGCAGGGCAGTCTGGAGCGACTGCTGATGCTGACATCTGGTCCGGACTGAAGGACCTGCCAACGATTACTGACAAGTCGTCTACTGTCACTGCATATGATTCTCTCACCATTGAAAGAATGGTGGAGGATTATATGAGTGACCGCATCCAAGTAGGCACGTCAGACAGTCCGTACGTATACTGGCAGGAAAAAGAGGCAATTTGGAGGCCCTTGCACAAACTGGCTTTATTCTACCTAAGTTGCCCTCCCTCCAGTGTGTACTCCGAAAGAGTGTTTAGTGCCACCGCTCACCTTGTCAGCAATCGGCGTACGAGGTTACTTCCAGAAAATGTGGAGAAGATGATGTTCATTAAAATGAATTATAATCAATTCCTCCATGGAGACATTCACCAGCAGCAATTGCCTCCAGAAAGTACACGAGGACCTGAGATGGTGGATTCCAGTGGGGACGAATTAATAATCTGTGAGGAGGGGGATGTACACAGTGAAAGGGGTGATGAATCGGACGATGATGATGAGGTGGACATCTTGCCTCCGTAGAGCCAGTTTGTGCAAGGAGAGATTGATTGCTTCTTTTTTGGTGGGGGCCCAAACCAACCAGTCATTTCAGTCACAGTCGTGTGGCAGACCCTGTCGCTGAAATGATGGGTTCGTTAAAGTGTGCATGTCCTGTTTTTACAACATAAGGGTGGGTGGGAGGGCCTAAGGACAATTCCATCTTGCACCTCTTTTTTCTTTCATTTTTCTTTGCGTCATGTGCTGTTTGTGGAGTATTTTTTTAAAGGGCCATCCTGCGTGACACTGCAGTGCCACTCCTAGATGGGCCAGGTGTTTGTGTCGGCCACTAGGGTCGCTTAGCTTAGTCACACAGCTACCTCATTGCGCCTCTTTTTTTCTTTGCGTCATGTGCTGTTTGGGGAGTATTTTTTTGAAGGGCCATCCTGCGTGACACTGCAGTGCCACTCCTAGATGGGCCAGGTGTTTGTGTCGGCCACTAGGGTCGCTTAGCTTAGCCATCCAGCGACCTCGGTGCAAATTTTAGGACTAAAAATAATAGTGTGAGGTGTTCAGAATAGACTGAAAATTAGTGGAAATTATGGTTATTGAGGTTAATAATACTATGGGATCAAAATGACCCCCAAATTCTATGATTTAAGCTGTTTTTTAGGGTCTTTTGAAAAAAAACACCCGAATCCAAAACACACCCGAATCCGACAAAAAAAATTCGGTGAGGTTTTGCCAAAACGCGTCCGAACCCAAAACACGGCCACGGAACCGAACCCAAAACCAAAACACAAAACCCGAAAAATTTCAGGTGCACATCACTAGATTTTGATGAATTAGTGGGGGCCAAATACTACAAACCCTCCACAGATTTCCTCACAAACTGCGTCTCTTTCTCAGTATGTGACATCCTTGTAGAAATCTGGGATATCATTCCCCTTAAAGAATCCACCCATGCGGGTTCGGATTCGGAAGGCTGAGAAAGCATATTGCAGTCCTGAGTACATGGAATATACTCCTTTTTCACTGGTATGCTGCCCTGGGCTTTCTGGCTTATGCTGGTGTTTTGGGGTGCCACACCCTGCACCTAGATATAGGGCAAGGAACCCCAAACATACAGAGACGCCTTGATGAGGCTTTGGGGCTTATTCATACATTTGCGCAAATATATGTAACCGAGATCTCTGAATTCTAATATTGTGTGGGATTTAAATCTGGTTACTGTTATCATTCAGGGTGCTGGGGGAAACCAATTGCCTTTTCTTTTTCCTTGCTTAGAAACACCCTCCCTTTCAAGCACCTGAATGATATCACTAAGCTAATTGAGCATCTGCCACACTATATATGTCTGTTGTGAGAGGCAGAGAGGTTCCTGCATTAGGAGGAGGTGCAGGCCCTGACATGCCCTATGGAGCATTATGGGGTTGCTCCAAGGTAGATAGCTCTTAGCTTATATATATTTGAGTAAGGAGCCATTATCATGTGGCTCCTTGCTGGTTAATCATAGACCCAGATTGGGGTAATGGAGGTATGGGGTGTGGTGCCTCTGGACTGGCTGAGCTGGATGGCTTTAGTGTGGCATACCTTTACATTCTATTAACACTTTTCAAATACTAATTTCTTTAACACTATTTCTCCATTTTAATTACATCTCATTTTTGTATCACCTTCTTTATAGCTTCGGCTTACTAACACTAATTTATTAACACTTTTGTTTTTTCACTGGTATGCTGCCCTGGGCTTTCTGGCTTATGCTGGTGTTTTGGGGTGCCACACCCTGCACCTAGATATAGCGCTAGGGACCCCAAATATACAGAGATGCCTTGATGCGGCTTTGGGGCTTATTCATACATTTGTGCAAATATATGTATCCGAGATCTCTGAATTCTAATATTGTGTGGGCTTTAAATCTGGTTACTGTTATCATTCAGGGTGCTGGGGGAAACCAATTGCCTTTTTTTCTTACATGGAATAGACTCCTCAGGAGAAGATAAACACTCTGCAGCGCAGGACACAGAGTCCTTGGACATGGTAATGTGGGATATACACACTTACACACACACCTGAAAATGTCAGATACAGTTTCCCCCAGAGTACCTTCAGAGAGTCACAGAGTATAAGGAGCCAGCCACACAGTGCCCCTGTGGGCAGTTATTATGATAAAAGCCTGGTGCTGACTAACCAACCTTAATAGGTTAATTAGTACTAACAACACACTCCCCCCCTGTCTATAACACCCTGGTACCGCAGAGGATAACTGGAGTTATGTGGAGGCCAGCGCTCCCTGTCAGCATCTTGCTTCCTATGACTGCAGAGAGAAAATGGTGCTGGGGAGTGCTGGATCCACTCTGAGGAGAAGCCCTGCCCCCTGTAATGGCGCGCGGCTTCCCTGCACAATTTGATTATACTGGCCGTAGGTCTTGTATGCTAACAGCGGGATTAACCCCTGTTAGCTGCTTTTGCCAGATTAGGGTGATCGCGCTGGCCCAGGACACCCCTCACTGTGTGTTGCTGAGCCTTCATGGAGTGCAGCTTGTCAGAGCTGCGCTCCCAACCTTGTGCCGCCATACCTGCCGGCGACCCACTAACCGGGACGCCGGCGCTGTACTCACCACTCTTCTTTCTTGTGGCTCTGTTAGGGGGTGGCGGGCGTAAGCAGTCGCCTCGTGGGCTTGCAATCAGCACCCTCATGAGCTCAGTGTCCTGTCAGTGGAGATAGAGAACCATTAACTTCAAGAGTTGGTTCCTACTCCCCCCCAAGTCCCACGAAGCAGGAAGGCTGTTGCCAACAGCCTTCCTGTACCTAGTGGCGCAGAAAAGGTAACATAGACAATACAATATCACAATAAATCTATTATATTGGAATAAATTACGTTGCTAAACGGTGTTACACTTAGGATTACCCTTTTCTTCCCTGTTTGAGGTGTATCTTCTGGAGGAAAATCTCAAAAGAGGATTACATATATGGAAAAGAATCTCCATTAAGAGGAAAGATTTATTGTGATATTGTATTGTCTATGATACCTTTTCTGCGCCACTGGGTTTCTCTTCTTTCTATATAAAAATTGTAACTTGTGGTTGGTGAACCATTGTGAGTTAACTCGGGCTGCACACTATAAGGTATATGCGCAACGGTTCTTTGGTGTTTTTCTTCTATTGAGCCTTCCTGTACCTAATGCTCTATTAAAACAACAAAAATAAAAAAACTAAGAAAACTCCTAAGAGCTCCCCTAGCTGTGACCAGCTCCTCCGGGCACATTTTCTAAACTGAGTCTGGTAGGATGGGCATAGAGGGAGGAGCCAGCCCACACTATTAATATCTTAAAGTGCCCATGGCTCCTAGTGGACCCGTCTATACCCCATTGTACTAAAATGGACCCCAGCATCCTCTATGACGTAAGAGGTCAGGTGGAATGCAGACTCTTAAGTCAGCCAGCAAGTCAAAGAGCCTGTGTAATTCACGAGTGTCCAGGTTTGGTAGCGTAAGCCTAAGTATATAGGGAATCTTTATCACTTACATCAGAATATACTTTAAATAATAAAAAAAAAGGTTAATTGATATTTTTGTATATGGGTCCCTGTATCACACAGAAGTTTATCACACAGAGTGAAATCTTATGTGGTATAAGTTAAACTACATAGGAAAGATTTTCTGTCTGTGTTGCTTATTGATGTAGCTGAATAATATAACCACTCTACTGTACTTTACGGGTGGTCTTCAGTATGCCGAATGTCGGGATCCCGGCACACAGTATACCGGCGCCGGAATCCCGACACCCGGCATATCGACAGGTATTCTGCCTCGTGGGGGTCCACGACCCCCCTGAAGGGAGAATAAAATAGTGTGGCGCGCGTAGCGCGCCACCGTGCCCGCAAGGGGCTCCTTTGCGCTCGCCACGCTGTCGGTATGTCGGCGGTCGGGCTCCCGGCGCCGGTATGCTGGTCTCCGGGAGCCCGGCCGCCGGCATACCATACTACACCCGTACTTTACCCCAACATCTAAATAAACAGAATTCTTATACCTATCAATAGTGTGAGCTTTCCAAATCTAATAAACCCTCCAAAATGCTTTATTTGTGTCATTGCTGTAACTTTGTTTCCAGGGATTAGCTGGGAACTTTTAGCCTGGCTGGCAAATGCAGTCATGTGGCCGCTGCATCTCCTAAATATTAGCCCAAATCTGTGACTCTGTGCCTGTGTGTCTAACGCTGGGTGGAGTCACAGCGCTGGACGGAGTCACGGGCATAGAGTCACAGATCTGACCAAATACCTCACTACCATGTTCCCCGCCGGACGCATTCTCCTCCTCCTGGTTCCCGGCTCCTGTGCTGCGGTTAGGAGGGCGGCTGAGCACGGCCACACGATGAGGCCGCCTGCCACCGTTGCTGCCGCTGCGGCCACCTTGCCTCCCCAAATAACCTCTCCCGAATCACTGTCAGCCGCCGGGGGCGCGCCCAATGTCACTGAGCTGCGCGCTCCCTCTCGTCACCTGCTGCTGCAGACTAGCCACAACCACGTCTCCGGGCCCCCACCGCCTTCACCCGGAGCAGCACCAGCAGCAAGTGTGAGGGAGCGCGCATCCAGTTCACTACAGTGCTGGTGCTGCGCCAGGAGATTGTGTGTGTGATGTCTGGGGTATAGTGTGTGCATGGGTTAAGTGGACAGTGTCTCATGTGTGAATGGTTGGCTGTATATGCAGTGCCCCTCCCCCATCCGCAGCATCACTGCACCTGCTCCTCCACCACCCACAGGAACCTTGCACTCGCCCCTCCACCACCCGCAGATCCCCCGGACCCCTCCCCCATCCGCGCAAACCCCGCACCCATCCTTCCCCCACCCGCGTCACCTCCTGGCCCCCCACCCCCACCACATGACACAGACACCCGCCCCCTCCACCACCCGCAGCGTCTCCGGACCCAGTCCTCCATCCACGGCACCCCCCTACCTGCCACTCCCCCACCCGCGGTGCCTACAGATCCCCGACCCCACCTGCGATGCACCCACCCCTTCCTCACCCACAGCACCTCTTGAACCCCTCCCCCATCCGTCGCAGACCCGCACCTGCCCCTCCCATACACACATCACGCCTGCCCCTACCCCACCTACAGCCCCTCCGGACCCCTTCCCGCATTTGCCGCCCCCACTCCCCTGACCCTATCCCACCCGTAGCATCTGCGCCCCCCCTATATGCACCTCCCCCAACCATAGCACCTCCGGACACCCTCCTCCATCTCTGGCACCCACACACCCGTCCCTCCCTCCCCCACGACACCCCCGCAACCGCCCCTCCCACACCCGCGGCACCCCCGACCCCATCCACGTCTCCCCCGCACCACAGCACCTAATAGGTGATCCATCGTGCCCTGTGTGCACTGTTCACGCTGTCGCAAGGGGCTATGGCCCCTTAACCATCGCACGCCCTTTGTCCGTGCAATATTTCACCACTCATTAAATTATGATTGGCGCTAATACTCCATATAATAAAAAAGTTGCACGCCCCAAGGGCGTGCAAGGGTTAAGGGGTCGTAGCCCCTTCCAGCGTTGTGAGGTGCGCCCGTAGGGCGCAAGGAATCACCTATTAAATCATACTTGCCTACTCTCCCAGAATGGTCGGGAGGCTCCCAAAAATCGGATAGCGCTCCCGGCCACCAGAAGATTGGGCAAGTCTCCCAAAACCACCCACTTACCGAGTAAAGTGGGTGGACTGGGCGGCCGATGATGTGAGTGGGAAACCCAAGACGCCACTGCTTGTTTCATAAAAATGTATAAAGTGTTTTAAAAATGCTTTATGAGCTAAATAGAACATTTTATCTTCGTCAAAGATTTTTTTTTAAATGCACAAATGATGACCAAAAAGGCAAAAACCTTAATGCAATGGTTCTCAAACTCTGGGCCTAATTCAGATCTGATCGCAGCAGCAAATTTGTTGGCAAATGAGCAAAACCATGGGGGTCATTCCAGCCGACAGCTAGCTGCAGTTGTTCACAGCGCAGCGATCGGGTCGGAACTGCGCATGCGGCGCATGCCGGGCAGCCGAAGGCCGTCGACCCTTGCGATCGCTTCTGCCTGATTGACAGTCAGAGGTGGTCGCTGGGCGGGAGGGGGCGGCGTTTGGCCGCCATTTGGGGGGCATGGTCCGGCCAACACAGGCGTGGCCGGACCGTGCAGGGACCTGGCCGCAGCGGCTGCATGATGTCACAGCCGCTGCGACCAGGGGCAGCGACAAGCAACTCCCGGTCAGCCGCAGGAGCTATGCTGGCCGGGAGTTACTCAACAAGTACAAAAGCATCGCCACCGTGCGATGCTTTTGTACTTGTGCGGGGGAAGGGGGGCGGACAGACATGCGGGGCGGGCTAGCCCTGTGTCTGGGAACATGATTGTAGCTGTGCTAAATTTAGCACAGCTACGATCAACTCGGAATGCACATGTTATATCTCGCCCCCCCCCCCCCCCCGGCACTGCACATGGGGGGGGATATAACATGTGCAGAGAGAGTTAGATTTGGGTGTGGGGTGTTCAAACTGAAACCCAATCCCCCCCCCCCCCCCCCCCCCCCACCACAGTGCACATGGTTTTGCCCATTTTCTGCTGCAATCAGATCTGAATTAGGCCCTCTGTCCTCGGGATCCTCCCACACAGTTCATGTTTTCCATGGCACCTATAGATCTTTAAAGTGTTACACCTGGTAATACACCTGTGCACCTGCACAGAGGTTGAGAACCACTAGTTTAGTGTAGTGTTCCTTGCACAATACAGACAGGGTATGCCATCACATCATAGATGGGATGTACTATGCGTCGCATCCGTGATGCAATACATCCTGCCTCCTATCTGGTACACATTAGCGTTATTTAGTAAGTACCTAGAAATGCGATTAATATTGCAAAGGATAACTCTCCCGATAAGAGCTAGGGTTACCACCTCATCCCTTTAATTCTGAACACATTACTTACACAGGTTCTGCGGCTGGCTGACTTCAAGACAGGTTTTAATTAGTGATGTGCACCGGACATTTTTCGGGTTTTGTGCTTTGGTTTTGGATTCGGTTCCGCTGCCGTGTTTTGGATTCGGACGCGTTTTGGCAAAACCTCACCGAAATTTTTTTGTCGGATTCGGGTGTTTTTTACAAAAAACCCTAAAAATAAGAATTTACTTACCGATAATTCTATTTCTCATAGTCCGTAGTGGATGCTGTGGACTCCGAAAGGACCATGGGGAATAGCAGCTCCGCAGGAGACTGGGCACAAAAGTAAAAGCTTTAAGACTACCTGGTGTGCACTGGCTCCTCCCCCTATGACCCTCCTCCAAGCCTCAGTTAGGATACTGTGCCCGGACGAGCGTACACAATAAGGAAGGATTTTGAATCCCGGGTAAGACTCATACCAGCCACACCAATCACACCGTACATCTTGTGATTTGAACCCAGTTAACAGCATGATAACAGAGGAGCCTCTGAAAAGATGGCTCACAACAATAATAACCCGATTTTTGTAACAAAACTATGTACAAGTATTGCAGACAATCCGCACTTGGGATGGGCGCCCAGCATCCACTACGGACTATGAGAAATAGAATTATCGGTAAGTAAATTCTTATTTTCTCTAACGTCCTAGTGGATGCTGGGGACTCCGAAAGGACCATGGGGATTATACCAAAGCTCCAAAACGGGCGGGAGAGTGCGGATGACTCTGCAGCACCGAATGAGAGAACTCCAGGTCCTCCTCAGCCAGGGTATCAAATTTGTAGAATTTTGCAAACGTATTTGCCCCTGACCAAGTAGCTGCTCGGCAAAGTTGTAAAGCCGAGACCCCTCGGGCAGCCGCCCAAGATGAGCCCACCTTCCTTGTGGAATGGGCTTTTACAGATTTTGGCTGTGGCAGGCCTGCCACAGAATGTGCAAGTTGAATTGTACTACAAATCCAACGAGCAATCGTCTGCTTAGAAGCAGGAGCACCCAGCTTGTTGGGTGCATACAGGATAAACAGCGAGTCAGATTTTCTGACTCCAGCCGTCCTGGAAACATATATTTTCAGGGCCCTGACTACGTCCAGCAACTTGGAATCCTCCAAGTCCCTAGTAGCCGCAGGCACCACAATAGGCTGGTTTAAATGAAATGCTGAAACCACCTTCGGGAGAAATTGAGGACGAGTCCTCAATTCTGCCCTGTCCGTATGAAAAATTAGGTAAGGGCTTTTATAGGATAAAGCCGCCAATTCTGATACACGCCTGGCTGAAGCCAGGGCTAACAGCATTACCACTTTCCATGTGAGATATTTTAAGTCCACAGTGGTGAGTGGTTCAAACCAATGTGATTTTAGGAATCCCAAAACTACATTGAGATCTCAAGGTGCCACTGGAGGCACAAAAGGAGGCTGTATATGCAGTACCCCCTTGACAAACGTCTGAACCTCAGGAACTGAAGCTAGTTCTTTTTGGAAGAATATTGACAGGGCCGAAATTTGAACCTTAATGGACCCTAATTTGAGGCCCATAGACAGTCCTGTTTGCAGGAAATGCAGGAATCGACCCAGTTGAAATTCCTCTGTAGGGGCCTTCCTGGCCTCACACCACGCAACATATTTACGCCAAATACGGTGATAATGTTGCACAGTTACATCCTTCCTGGCTTTGATCAGGGTAGGGATGACTTCATCTGGAATGCCTTTTTCTTTCAGAATCCGGCGTTCAACCGCCATGCCGTCAAACGCAGCCGCGGTAAGTCTTGGAACAGACATGGTCCCTGCTGGAGCAGGTCCTTTCTTAGAGGTAGAGGCCACGGGTCTTCCGTGAGCATCTCTTGAATTTCCGGGTACCAAGTCCTTCTTGGCCAATCCGGAGCCACGAGTATAGTCTTTACACCTCTCCTTCTTATGATTCTCAGTACCTTGGGTATGAGAGGCAGAGGAGGGAACACATATACTGACTGGTACACCCACGGTGTTACCAGAGCGTCCACAGCTATTGCCTGAGGGTCCCTTGACCTGGCGCAATATCTGTCCAGTTTTTTGTTGAGGCGAGACGCCATCATGTCCACCTTTGGTTTTTCCCAACGGTTCACAGTCATGTGGAAGACTTCTGGGTGAAGTCCCCACTCCCCCGGGTGAAGATCGTGTCTGCTGAGGAAGTCTGCTTCCCAGTTGTCCACTCCCGGAATGAACACTGCTGACAGTGCTATCACATGATTTTCCGCCCAGCGAAGAATCCTTGCAACTTCCGTCATTGCCCTCCTGCTTCTTGTGCCGCCCTGTCTGTTTACGTGGGCGACTGCCGTGATGTTGTCCGACTGGATCAACACCGGCTGACCCTGAAGCAGAGGCCTTGCCTGACTTAGGGCATTGTAAATGGCCCTTAGTTCCAGGATATTTATGTGAAGTGACGTTTCCATGCTTGACCACAAGCCCTGGAAATTTTTTCCCTGTGTGACTGCTCCCCAGCCTCTCAGGCTGGCATCCGTGGTCACCAGGACCCAATCCTGAATGCCGAATCTGCGGCCCTATAGGAGATGAGCACTCTGTAACCACCACAGGAGAGACACCCTTGTCCTTGGAGACAGGGTTATCCGCTGATGCATCTGAAGATGCGATCCGGACCATTTGTCCAGCAGATCCCACTGAAAAGTTCTTGCGTGGAATCTGCCGAATGGAATCGCTTCGTAAGAAGCCACCATCTTTCCCAGGACCCTTGTGCATTGATGCACTGACACTTGGCCTGGTCTTACGAGGTTCCTGACTAGGTCGGATAACTCCCTGGCTTTCTCCTCCGGGAGAAACACCTTTTTCTGTACTGTGTCCAGAATCATCCCTAGGAACAGCAGACGTGTCGTCGGAATCAGCTGCGATTTTGGAATATTTAGAATCCATCCGTGCTGTCGTAGTACTACTTGAGATAGTGCTACTCCGACCTCTAACTGTTCTCTGGACCTTGCCCTTATCAGGAGATCGTCCAAGTAAGGGATAATTAAGACGCCTTTTCTTCGAAGAAGAATCATCATTTCGGCCATTACCTTGGTAAAGACCCGGGGTGCCGTGGACAATCCAAACGGCAGCGTCTGAAACTGATAGTGACAGTTCTGTACCACAAACCTGAGGTACCCTTGGTGAGAAGGGCAAATTGGGACATGGAGGTAAGCATCCTTGATGTCCAGAGACACCATATAGTCCCCTTCTTCCAGGTTCGCTATCACTGCTCTGAGTGACTCCATCTTGAACTTGAACCTTTTTATGTAAGTGTTCAAGGATTTCAGATTTAAAATGGGTCTCACCGAGCCGTCCGGCTTCGGTACCACAAACAGCGTGGAATAATACCCCTTTCCCTGTTGTAGGAGGGGTACCTTGATTATCACCTGCTGGGAATACAGCTTGTGAATGGCTTCCAATACCGCCTCCCTGTCGGGGGGAGACGTTGGTAAAGCAGACTTCAGGAACCGGCGAGGGGGAGACGTCTCGAATTCCAATTTGTACCCCTGAGATACTACCTGCAGGATCCAGGGGTCCACTTGCGAGTGAGCCCACTGCGCGCTGAAATTCTTGAGACGGGCCCCCACCGTGCCTGAGTCCGCTTGTAAGGCCCCAGCGTCATGCTGAGGACTTGGCAGAAGCGGGGGAGGGCTTCTGTTCGTGGGAAGAGGCTGTCTGCTGCAGTCTTTTTCCCCTTCCTCTGCCCCGGGGCAGATATGAGTGGCCTTTTGCCCGCTTGCCCTTATGGGGACGAAAGGACTGAGCCTGAAAAGACGGTATCTTTTTCTGCTGAGAGGTGACCTGGGGTAAAAAGGTGGATTTCCCAGCCGTTGCCGTGGCCACCAGGTCCGATAGACCGACCCCAAATAACTCCTCCCCTTTATACGGCAATACTTCCATATGCCGTTTGGAATCCGCATCACCTGACCACTGTCGCGTCCATAACCCTCTTCTGGCAGAAATGGACATCGCACTTACTCTTGATGCCAGAGTGCAAATATCCCTCTGTGCATCACGCATATATAGAAATGCATCCTTTAAATGCTCTATAGTCAATAATATATTGTCCCTGTCCAGGGTATCAATATTTTCAGTCAGGGAATCCGACCAAGCCACCCCAGCACTGCACATCCAGGCTGAGGCGATTGCTGGTCGCAGTATAATACCAGTATGTGTGTATATACTTTTTAGGATATTTTCCAGCTTCCTATCAGCTGGTTCCTTGAGGGCGGCCGTATCAGGAGACGGTAACGCCACTTGTTTTTTTTTTTTAATTGTTTATTTTAATTTTCAGGGTATAAACTTTACAGGTTACAAACATTACTGCAGCCTCCCCCCTTTCATGGGATGGGCTGTTCTGTCTAACATTACATTACCGATAACAGAAATATAACCTTAAAATAAGGAACATGTGGTTCCCACAATGCAAAGAAACAGCAAAGAGTTATGTCTCAGGGTAGACTGAGACTATTCAAATGGGTGGGAACCGACACACAGGTTCGTAATTATGACTGTAGGAGGGTAGAGACTAAAGAGATAGAACCTGAGAGGCGAGAAAAAGAGACAGGGGAGATGGGGAGGGAGTAGAGTAGGAGGAGAGGTGACAGGGTTAGGGAAATGCCGCTGGTACGCCCCCGTTTTGCGCTGGTACGCGCATGGCGCTAGTACTAAATGGAAAGTGCTGCTCGGGGAACACGGAAAGGATATGATGAGGATATCCTCTGAACCACTTGTCAGGCTAGGAGAGTACAGGGGTCATAATAGTAGGGCCGTCGAGCTCCCGGGGGGTCGAGCTCCGTGTGCGGGGGCCTGTGAGTCAAACCAAAGTTCCCATATTTGAAGGAACTGAAAAGATCTGTTATGGAGGTATGCAGTGATTTTTTCCATGCTTGCGAAGTACCATACTTTGTTGATGACCTGTTGCAGAGGGGGGGACTCCCTCTTTTTCCAGTTTAGGGCAATTGCGCATCTAGCCGCGTTCAAGATCTGTGTCAGTAATTTACCGGAGTTCGGAGGTGCATTGGCAGTGGGGAGGCCTAGCAGGAAGGACCAAGGATCTTTGTATATCCGGGTCTGGAGCACTGTACTCAACAGGTGGGCGACTGAATCCCAGAATAGCTCGATTTTAGGGCACGTCCACCATATATGGAGGAAAGAGCCGTGTCCGCCGCATCCTCTCCAGCACAATGGCTGGGAGGAGGGAAACATTTTGTGAAGTCTAGAGGGGACTAGATACCACCGATATAAGATTTTATATGCGTTTTCCTTAACTAGTGTTGAAATCGAGGATTTCGCGGCAGCCGCAAAGACATCTGACCAATCATAGTCATCTGGTATCGGGCCAAGGTCCTGTTCCCACCTGAGTATAAAAGCCGGGGTCGTCTCCTTATCCCCTACCTGGAGAAGGGAATACAGTTGGGAGATGATTCCACGAGCGAGCGGTTTGTAATAGCAATAGGACTCCAGGGTGGAGAGAGGTTGGAATGGGGATGTGCTTGTTAAGGACGAGACAAAGTGTCTCACCTGGAGATAGGTAAAAGGATTCGCATCCGGGAAGTCATATTTTGACGCGATTTCCGGTAAGGGTGTACAGGCCCCTTCTGACAATACATCTAGAACAAAGCGGATGTTATGTGTCGACCATGAGTGCGAGCGGGTCATGGAATGGCCTGGGACGAACGAAGGGTTGCCCCATAATGGAGTAAGCGCCGAAGGGGCTGATAGCATGTGGAAATGGCGTGTACAATAGTCCCAGATCTGACAAGTGAATTCCAGAACCGGGTGGAGTTGCAAATGGGGAGGCCTAGATTTAGGAGGGGATAAGAGTAGAGACGATAGAGGAGTGCGGCTAAGTGTCCTCTCTAACTGGAGCCAACGTATGGACTGCGTAGGGGCGAACCATGCAACCGCTTGGCTGAGATGGGTAGCCAGATAGTAAAGACGGATATCTGGGAAACCTCTCCCCCCTTCTTGTACTGATCTGCGGAGGGTAGAGAACCCTATCCTAGGAGTTTTATTTCTCCACACAAAACGTAGCAACCACGTATGAATTTGTGCCAGTACCGAGTCCGGCACTTTCACTGGTAGCGTTTGAAATAGATAGAGGAGGCGGGGGATAATATTCATTTTCAGAGCTATGATACGGCCTAACCAAGATATGATTAATGATTGCCATTTATGGAGATCGGCCTTAAGATTTTTAAGCAAGGGCGAGAAATTTTCCTTAAACAAGTCTCCATAGCGGCTCGTAATATAGACCCCCAGATATCGAATTTTAGAGGTGCACCAGGTGACTTTGATGTTGTTTTGCATGTTGGCTATTTGGGGAGGGGAGATGTGGAAGGGGAGAGCTTCCGTCTTGGACCAGTTGACTTTGTAGCCCGATATCTTTCCGTATTCAGACAGGAGAGTAAAAAGGTTCGGCAGAGAGGTGTGAGGTGAGGAAAGTGATAGGAGGACGTCGTCTGCGAACAAGGAGATCTTGTAAACAGAGTCCCCTACTCCTAGCCCCCCGATATCGGGCGAGGCTCGGATTCGGGCTGCTAATGGTTCTATCACTAAGGCAAAGATCAGGGGTGAGAGTGGGCAGCCCTGTCTGGTACCGTTGGAGATGTCCAAAGGGTCAGATTGTACTCCGTTTATAGATACCCTAGCGGAAGGGGTCGAATATAAGGCTTGTATCCCTGTAAGGAATTCCCCCTGAAAGCCCAGATGTGCAAGGGTTTCAAACATAAAGGGCCATCCTATTCTGTCAAATGCTTTCTCCGCGTCCAGAGAAAGCAAGAGAGCAGGGGTGTGTGTAAGGTTGATATAGTGGGTCAGACTAATAATTCGTCTCGTGTTGTCTCGTGCTTGGCGGCCGGGGATAAATCCTACCTGGTCGTTGTGGATAAGGTGGGGTAAGACTCTATTTAGACGGAGAGCTAATATTTTGGCATAGATCTTGATATCTGAGTTAAGTAATGATATAGGCCTATAGTTAGCGCAAATAGATGTGTCCTTACCCTCCTTAGGGATGACTATTATCTTGGCCTCCAGTGCCGCTTTGGAGAAAGAAGCTCCCTGTAAGACAGCATTGAAAAGGGCTGAGAGGTGAGGTGTAAGTTGGGGGAGAAAGGTCTTGTAATATGCGGCCGTAAAGCCGTCTGGACCAGGAGCTTTGCTAAGTTTTAGGGATTTGACAACAGTGGCAATTTCTTCTTCGGATATCTCCGAATTCAATTCGGCTGAGACCGATGAGCTTAAACGAGGGAGATGGCATTGGGATAGGAAGGTACGAATAGCCCCAATAAAGTCTGGTTTCGTCTGAGTGGTCTTATGGGCGTTGTATAGTTTCTCGTAGAAGCGAGAGAAAGTTTCAGTGATGCGTTTGGGGTCCCTAGTCTTCACACCAGAGGAATGCTGGATAGACATAACGTTATTCCTTGTAAGTTTAGCCCGGAGCCTAGAGGCTAGCAGCCGATCAGCTTTATCTCCTTTTTCGTAGAAGGATTGGTTGAGCCACTTCAAGCTGGTCTCCACCTTCGTCGTCAGGAGCATGTTTAACTCACCTCTGACCGCAGATAGGGCGGAGAGATCCGTTTCGGACCCTGTTTTTTTGTGTTTCAGTGAGAGGGAGCCAAGCATGTCCGTGAGTTCCCGGATGCGTTTGGATCTGGCCTTCTTGTTATAAGAGGAGGCACTGATCAGGTATCCGCGTATGACCGCTTTGTGAGCGTCCCAAAGTAACATAGGGGGAACAGACGGGGATGTGTTTGTCTCAAAGTAGTGGGAGATTTCGGCGGCTATGTGGGCTTTCGTTTGGGGATTAAGAAGGAGTCTATCGTTCAATCTCCACACAGGGTGGCGAGCGGGTGGGTGTGGGCCTGCGACATCTACGGTGACCGGACCGTGGTCTGACCACGTGTTGGGGTGAATGGAGGTGTCAATGATACTTTGTGCAGGCTCCGAACTCAGGAAAATCATGTCTAATCTCGTGTAAACATCGTATATGGGGGAATAGTAAGTGTAGTCTTTGGCAGTCGGCTCTTTTACTCTCCATGCATCGAAGAGAAGGTGCCGTGACAGCAGGAGGTTCAAAGCAGTTGCATTGCGCGTGTGTGAGGGGCGCATGGATCTGGGCAGAGGTTTAGATCTGTCCAGAGCGCTGTCTAAAGTCACATTAAAATCCCCCCCTAATACCACATTACCGCGTCTGTGTAGGGCTAAGAGGCTATTTAAGGAGTGGAAAAAGGGAGCCTGGGTCTGGTTTGGAGCATAGACATTTAGGAATGTATAGGGAGTCCCGTTTAACAACCCTACCAGCAACAAGTATCTGCCTTCAGGGTCGCTCAGTATTTCAGAGGGGATGAAATCTAAATGATTAGCAAAGAGTATAGAGACCCCTTTCTTCTTGTGTATGGGGTCGCAAGCATGGAAAGTGTGCGGGAAGTGTTTGGACTTAAGTGCTGGGTGTGATTTACCTGAGAAGTGGGTCTCCTGTAGGAAAACGATATCGCCTTTGAGTTGCTTAAGGGATTGAAATAAAAGAGAGCGTTTACGTGGGCTATTTAGACCTTTCGTGTTCAATGTGATTATCCTAAGGACCATGGTTTGAGAGCAGAGCACTTTTCATGTGGAAGCGCGCCAGCGGAGTTCCGAAAGATAGGGGGGAAGGAAAAGGAAAGAGGATCAGGAAGAAGAGAAGAGAGAGGGTAGGAGAACAGATGAAGAACAAGCATATATTAGCATCAATGGTTAAAGGGCGGAGGGAATCCATTCTCGTCAGTCGGACCCAAGGGAGAGACAGACCCGCAGGTCTAGGTCGTCCGACGTCGACCCTAAAGGTCGAATGGGGGGTGGGTGAACCCAGCTGCTCAGAGAGGAGAACGGGTCCCGTGTGCGATCATACTATATTTAAATGTACGCAGTGCGAACAATAAGCTAGGGGAGCTTAAAGGGGAGGGGGGAGGGGGGAGGGTAACAGCATTAGTAGGACTGGGGGTAAACATGGCATGCTGATTGCATATTAACAACAATAATATTAAGACCTGTGTGAGGTAAAAAAGGAGAACAAGAAAAAACAAAACTCAGCCCATACGGGCCTCCCGGGACCGGAGCCCACGCGGCCAGCCACGAAGAACCCCGGCCCCGAGGGCCCGGACAGGTCCCCTCACAACAGGATCAACAAGGCATTAAATGGTAGGCATTATCTTAACCCAAGGCTCTACACCGTATGGGGATCTTGGCATAGTGCGGAAAGACCCCCTGTAGTCCGTTGTGGACTCGTGTGGTCACAAGTCCTATCCTGGACATCTATACATGGTAATTCATGTATCTGGGGAGGTGTGTGAAGCAGATCCGACGGTGGTCCATTCTGAGGCTGGAGCTGTGAGAGAAGGGGAGGTGTTGACTGGAAGAGAATGTTGAGGGGTAGTCGGGGGGCCGGAGATGTTCAGTTGGTGTAGTAGTTGAAGGGCCTCGTCTGGGGATCTAGCGGAGAGGAATTTACCATCTGCTCTGACTTGGAGTGCAAAAGGGAAGCCCCATCTGTATCGGACATTATGATCTCTTAGGGCTTTGGTTATGTCTTTTAATTCCCTCCGTCTGTTCAGCGTGACCGGCGACAAGTCCTGGAAGATCAAGAGATCGGAGCCTTCGAACGGGATCGTCGTCATCCTCCTAGTTTTGGCGTAGACTTGGTCTTTGACCGCGAAATAATGAAAGCGGAGGATTACGTCTCTTGGTGTTTTAGCATCTTGGGATCTAGGACGTAGAGCCCTGTGAGCCCTGTCTAGAAGAAGCATATCGTCTGGGACGGAGGGAGCGAGTGAACGGAAGAGGCGGAGTAGATAGTCCGTGAGGTGGTTTTGTTCTATCGTCTCGGGGACGTTACGAATTCTAAGATTGTTCCGGCGCCCCCTGTTGTCCAAATCTTCTTGTTTGTCCGCTAGGAGCATAACATCCGTACGCATTTGAGATATCTCCTGTTCTGATTCTTGTTGGAAGGCGATAAGCTCTTCCTGTTTTCTTTCGATGGCATCTACTCTGGTGCCCAGGCTATCCACGTCCGATTTTAGGCCCGAGATAGCCTCTTGTACTTCTGCACGTAGTGATTTTTTAATATTACGCATCTCGGATAGGAGAAGGGCGACATCAGCCTTTGTGGCGGGAGTGGAGGAAGAGTCATCGTCTGAGTCTTTGTCAGATATTGCTGGGGTGGGTGGGGGCGAGGTTGCTCTCCGGGTGGAGGATGGAGCAGGGTTCTTGAAGTAGCCCACCAGGTTATGGGCGTTCGGCTTTTTCCCCCCTTTAGGCATAGCGGCGGAAGGAGGTGAGGTAGGTTACTTGTCAACACCTGGGAAGGATGAGGGAAGCTCCTATATCATTAGGATCACACACGAGACCAAGTGTAGTACATATCGAGATCACATGCTAGACGCTTTGAAGAGGATGGTCAGACGGGCCCAGTCGGGCGTGCCATGTCCTGTAGGTAATGGTCAAGCCTCAGCGCAGTGAATGTACGCTCTCAGGTTCCAGCAGGTTTAGGGTCCACCGGGGACCGGGATTTCTTTTAGGGATGCCCAAGGCCCTGCCGGCGTAGTGTGTGTGGATGCCAGGGGGGGGTCGACAACTCCGCAGGGTGTTTAGATAGTACCGATATAGTGGTAATGGTGTTCTGAGGTGCTGCCTGGCCTAGCAGTACCGGCTCGTAGGAGCTCCTATAGAACACGGTTGGATGTTCAGGGGGTAGAGGTGAGAGCAGAGTGAGGTATTCCCTCAGCCACCCGGCAGTGAACTGACCCGCCGTTTGATGTCAGGGGGGACTCCAAGGGGAGCACTGAGTGAGGCTCAGAGGTTGAGATAGGGCCACAGTGGGCCGGACTTCTGGGGTGTGTACTGCCGTATTTCTTCTGGGTCTGCCGTGCTGTCCCTTTTTTTTTTTTTTTTTTTTTTTTTATACTTTTCTTTTTGTTCTGGTCTCTGGCCTAGGGGGATTGATGTGGACAGCAGGGAGCACCCTATAATGTGCCGCACCGGGTGGAGGGGCCGCACATTTAGGTCGTGTTCAATGTGGGACACGTAGGGCTGGCCGGGTACGCGAGGCCCCGGTCTGAGGGCCGCCGGGAGGCCGCAGCACGCGGGGGCTCAGGGCCTGCTCGCGATGCCCTGTAAGCCTCGGCTGGTGTTGCTGCAGAGGTGGGAACCACGGAGTAAGGAGGGGAGCACTTAGTGAGGCCCAGGGGACCAGATGGAGCCGCAGTGGGCCGGTTTAATGGGGTGTGTGCTGCTCCCAAGATGGCCTCCGGGCTACCCCTGGATCTGCCGGGCTGCCTCTGTTCTGATCTGGTCACCGGCCTAGGGGATTGGCATGGGTGGCAGGGAGCCCCTTCCAGAATGCAGCGACGGGGAGAGAGAGGCCGCACTTCTAAGTAGGTCGACGTGGGACCCTTCGGGCTGGGCGGATGCGCGAGGCCCCGGTCTAAGGGCCGCCGGGAGGTCACGGTTCGCGGGAGCCCAGGGCCTGCACGTGATATCCCGCGAGCCTCCGCTGGAGCCGCTGCAGAGGCGGGAGGCGCGGGGCGAGGAGGTACGGAGCTCCGATGTCCGTCCTGAGTGCGTCAGCACGAGGGGACTCACCCGCCGCGTGGAGCCGTCTCCGTCATCCGCGTCCCCTTCAAGTATGTAGAGGGTCTCCGGCGTTGGGGGTGACGGTTCTGATCCCTTCTGGTCCCGGACCTGTCCGCCCGTTTTCTTCAGCTACTCGGTCCGTCCAGCCGCGCTTCTGATAGGGGGGGGGAGGGGGGGGTCGTACCACAGTCCCCGGCTTCTTGGGGAGGGGAAGGCCGCAACCTGCAGGAGCCCTGAGAAGGGCTCCCCGGCTCCGCAACCGGGCCCCTCTGGTGTATCGTGCTTAGGGAAGCAGGAGTACCTGAATGGAGGTGCCTGAGGACCTTTAATTAGGTTTATATATTCAATTTATAGACGAGGCCAGCAGGAGCTCAGAGAGATCGCTTCCTCTCAGCTTGCAAGCTAGGCCACGCCCCCGGTAACGCCACTTGTTTTGATAAGCGTGTGAGCGCCTTATCTACCCTAGGGGGTGTTTCCCAACGTGCCCTAACCTCTGGCGGGAAAGGGTATAATGCCAATAATTTTTTAGAAATTAGCAGTTTTTTATCGGGGGAAACCCACGCTTCATCACACACCTCATTTAATTCATCTGATTCAGGAAAAACTACGGGTAGTTTTTTCACACCCCACATAATACCCTTTTTTGTGGTACTTGTAGTATCAGAAATGTTCAAAACCTCCTTCATTGCCGTGATCATGTAACGTGTGGCCCTACTGGAAAATACGTTTGTTTCCTCACCGTCGACACTGGAGTCAGTGTCCGTGTCAGTGTCTGTATCGACCTGAGGTAACGGGCGTTTTATAGCCCCTGACGGTGTTTGAGACGCCTGTACAGGTATTAACTGATTTGCCGGCTGTCTCATGTCGTCAACAGTCTTTTGTAAAGTGCTGACACTATCACGTAATTCTTTCCATAAGACCATCCAGTCAGGTGTCGACTCCCTAGGGGGTGACATCACTAACACAGGCAATTGCTCCGCCTCCACACCATTTTCCTCCTCATACATGTCGACACAACGTACCGACACACAGCACACACACAGGGAATGCTCTGATAGAGGACAGGACCCCACTAGCCCTTTGGGGAGACAGAGGGAGAGTTTGCCAGCACACACCAGAGCGCTATATATATATAGGGATAACCTTATATAAGTGTTTTTCCCTGATATAGCTGCTGTATATATTTATCTGCCAAATTAGTGCCCCCCCTCTCTTGTTTTACCCTGTTTCTGTAGTGCAGGACTGCAGGGGAGAGTCAGGGAGCCTTCCTCCAACGGAGCTGTGAGGAAAAAATGGCGCCAGTGTGCTGAGGAGATAGGCTCCGCCCCCTTCTCGGCGGCCTTTCTCCCGCTTTTTTATGGAAAAATTGGCAGGGGTTAAATGCATCCATATAGCCCAGGAGCTATATGTGATGTATTTTTTTGCCAAAAAAGGTATTTTTATTGCGTCTCAGGGCGCCCCCCCAGCGCCCTGCACCCTGAGTGACCGGAGTGTGAAGTGTGCTGAGAGCAATGGCGCACAGCTGCGGTGCTGTGCGCTACCTTATTGAAGACAGGACGTCTTCTGCCGCCGATTTTCCGGACCTCTTCAGTCTTCTGGCTCTGTAAGGGGGCCGGCGGCGCGGCTCTGGGACCCATCCATGGCTGGGCCTGTGATCGTCCCTCTGGAGCTAATGTCCAGTAGCCTAAGAAGCCCAATCCACTCTGCACGCAGGTGAGTTCGCTTCTTCTCCCCTTAGTCCCTCGGTGCAGTGAGCCTGTTGCCAGCAGGTCTCACTGAAAATAAAAAACCTACTTTAAACTTTTACTCTAAGCAGCTCAGGAGAGCCCCTTAGTATGCACCCTTCTCGTTCGGGCACAAAAATCTAACTGAGGCTTGGAGGAGGGTCATAGGGGGAGGAGCCAGTGCACACCAGGTAGTCTTAAAGCTTTTACTTTTGTGCCCAGTCTCCTGCGGAGCCGCTATTCCCCATGGTCCTTTCGGAGTCCCCAGCATCCACTAGGACGTTAGAGAAAAACAGCTTAAATCATAGAATTTGGGGGTCATTTTGATCCCATAGTTTTATTAACCTCAATAACCATAATTTCCACTCATTTCCAGTCTATTCTGAACACCTCACACCTCACAATATTATTTTTAGTCCTAAAATTTGCACCGAGGTCGCTGGATGGCTAAGCTAAGCGACACAAGTGGCCGACACAAACACCTGGCCCATCTAGGAGTGGCACTGCAGTGTCAGGCAGGATGGCACTTCAAAAAAATAGTCCCCAAACAGCACATGATGCAAAGAAAAAAAGAGGCGCACCAAGGTCGCTGTGTGACTAAGCTAAGCGACACAAGTGGCCGACACAAACACCTGGCCCATCTAGGAGTGGCACTGCAGTGTCAGGCAAGATGGCACTTCAAAAAAATTGTCCCCAAACAGCACATGATGCAAAGAAAAATTTAAGAAAAAAGAGGTGCAAGATGGAATTGTCCTTGGGCCATCCCACCCACCCTTATGTTGTATAAATAGGACATGCACACTTTAACGAACCCATCATTTCAGCGACAGGGTCTGCCACACGACTGTGACTGAAATGACTGGTTGGTTTGGGCCCCCACCAAAAAAAGAAGCAATCAATCTCTCCTTGCACAAACTGGCTCTACAGAGGCAAGATGTCCACCTCATCATCATCCTCCGATTCCTCACCCCTTTCACTGTGTACATCCCCCTCCTCACAGATTATTAATTCGTCCCCACTGGAATCCACCATCTCAGGTCCCTGTGTACTTAGTGGAGGCAATTGCTGCTGGTGAATGTCTCCACGGAGGAATTGATTATAATTCATTTTGATGAACATCATCTTCTCCACATTTTCTGGAAGTAACCTCGTACGCCGATTGCTGACAAGGTGAGCGGCTGCACTAAACACTCTTTCGGAGTACACACTGGAGGGAGGGCAACTTAGGTAGAATAAAGCCAGTTTGTGCAAGGGCCTCCAAATTGCCTCTTTTTCCTGCCAGTATACGTACGGACTGTCTGACGTGCCTACTTGGATGCGGTCACTCATATAATCCTCCACCATTCTTTCAATGGTGAGAGAATCATATGAAGTGAAGTAGACGACATGTCAGTAATCGTTGGCAGGTCCTTCAGTCCGGACCAGATGTCAGCACTCGCTCCAGACTGCCCTGCATCACCGCCAGCGGGTGGGCTCGGAATTCGTAGCCTTTTCCTCGCACCCCCAGTTGCGGGAGAATGTGAAGGAGGAGATGTTGACGGGTCACGTTCCGCTTGACTTGACAATTTTCTCACCAGCAGGTCTTTGAACCTCTGCAGACTTGTGTCTGCCGGAAAGAGAGATCCAACGTAGGTTTTAAATCTAGGATCGAGCACGGTGGCCAAAATGTAGTGCTCTGATATCAACAGATTGACCACCCGTGAATCCTGGTTACGCGAATGAAGGGCTCCATCCACAAGTCCCACATGCCTAGCGGAATCGCTCTGTTTTAGCTCCTCCTTCAATGTCTCCAGCTTCTTCTGCAAAAGCCTGATGAGGGGAATGACCTGACTCAGGCTGGCAGTGTCTGAACTGACTTCACGTGTGGCAAGTTCAAAGGGTTGCAGAACCTTGCACAACGTTGAAATCATTCTCCACTGCGCTTGAGTCAGGTGCATTCCCCCTCCTTTGCCTATATCGTGGGCAGATGTATAGGCTTGAATGGCCTTTTGCTGCTCCTCCATCCTCTGAAGCATATAGAGGGTTGAATTCCACCTCGTTACCACCTCTTGCTTCAGATGATGGCAGGGCAGGTTCAGGAATGTTTGGTGGTGCTCCAGTCTTCTGTACGCGGTGGCTGAATGCCGAAAGTGGCCCGCAATTCTTCGGGCCACCGACATCATCTCTTGCACGCCCCTGTCGTTTTTTAAATAATTCTGCACCACCAAATTCAATGTATGTGCAAAACATGGGACGTGCTGGAATTTGCCCAGATGTAATGCACGCACAATATTGCTGGCGTTGTCCGATGTCACAAATCCCCTGGAGAGTCCAATTGGGGTAAGACATTCTGCGATGATCTTCCTCAGTTTCCGTAAGAGGTTGTCAGCTGTGTGCCTCTTCTGGAAATCGGTGATACAAAGCGTAGCCTGCCTAGGAACGAGTTGGCGTTTGCGAGATGCTGCTACTGGTGCCGCCGCTGCTGTTCTTGCTGCGGGAGGCAATACATCTACCCAGTGGGCTGTCACAGTCATATAGTCCTGAGTCTGCCCTGCTCCACTTGTCCACATGTCCGTGGTTAAGTGGACATTGGGTACAACTGCATTTTTTAGGACACTGGTGAGTCTTTTTCTGAGGTCTGTGTACATTTTCTGTATCGCCTGCCTAGAGAAATGGAACCTAGATGGTATTTGGTACCGGGGACACAGTACCTCAATCAAGTCTCTAGTTGCCTCTGAATTAACGGTGGATACCGGAACCACGTTTCTCACCGCCCAGGCTGCCAAGGCCTGAGTTATCTGCTTTGCAGCAGGATGACTGCTGTGATATTTCATCTTCCTCGCAAAGGACTGTTGGACAGTCAATTGCTTACTGGAAGTAGTACAAGTGGTCTTCCGACTTCCCCTCTGGGATGACGATCGACTCCCAGCAGCTACAACAGCAGCGCCAGCAGCAGTAGGTGTTACACTCAAGGATGCATCAGAGGAATCCCAGGCAGGAGAGGACTCGTCAGACTTGCCAGTGACATGGCCTGCAGGACTATAGGCTTTCCTGGGTAAGGAGGAAATTGACACTGAGGGAGTTGGTGGTGTGGTTTGTAGGAGCTTGGTTACAAGAGGAAGGGATTTAGTGGTCAGTGGACTGCTTCCGCTGTCGCCCAAAGTTTTTGAACTTGTCACTGACTTATGATGAATGCGCTGCAGGTGACGTATAAGGGAAGATGTTCCGAGGTGGTTAACGTCCTTACCCCTACTTATTACAGCTTGACAAAGGCAACACACGGCTTGACACCTGTTGTCCGCATTTGTGTTGAAATAATTCCAAACCGAAGAGCTGATTTTTTTTGTATTTTGACCAGGCATGTTAATGGCCATATTCGTCCCACGGACAACAGGTGTCTCCCCGGGTGCCTGACTTAAACAAACCACCTCACCATCAGAATCCTCCTTGTCAATTTCCTCCCCAGCGCCAGCAACACCCATATCCTCATCCTGGTGTACTTCAACAGTGACATCTTCAATTTGACTATCAGGAACTGGACTGCGGGTGCTCCTTCCAGCACTTGCAGGGGGCGTGCAAATGGTGGAAGGTGCAAGCTCTTCCCGTCCAGTGTTGGGAAGGTCAGACATCGCAACCGACACAATTGGACTCTCCTTGGGTATTTGTGATTTAGAAGAATGCACAGTTCTTTGCTGTGCTTTTGCCAGCTTAAGTCTTTTCATTTTTCTAGCGAGAGGATGAGTGCTTCCATCCTCATGTGAAGCTGAACCACTAGCCATGAACATAGGCCAGGGCCTCAGCCGTTCCTTGCCACTCCGTGTCGTAAATGGCATATTGGCAAGTTTACGCTTCTCCTCAGACGCTTTTAATTTTGATTTTTGGGTCATTTTACTGAACTTTTGTTTTTTGGATTTTACATGCTCTCTACTATGACATTGGGCATCGGTCTTGGCAGACGACGTAGTGGCAGCAGCTTCAGCACGAGGTGGAAGTGGATCTTGATCTTTCCCTATTTTAACCTCCACATTTTTGTTCTCCATTTTTTAATGTGTGGAATTATATGCCAGTAACTATCAATAGCAATGGCCTACTACTATATATACTGCGCACAACTGAAATGCACCACAGGTATGGATGGATAGTATACTTGACGACACAGAGGTAGGTAGAGCAGTGGCCTTCCGTACCGTACTGCTATATATACTGGTGGTCAGTGTCAGCAAACTACAAAACTAAAATGCACCACAGGTATAGAATGTAGATGGATAGTATACTTAATGACGACACAGAGGTAGGTACAGCAGTGGCCTTCCGTACCGTACTGCTATATATAGTATACTGGTGGTCACTGTGTCAGCAAACTGCAAAACTAAAATGCACCACAGGTATAGAATGTAGATGGATAGTATACTTAATGACGACACAGAGGTAGGTACAGCAGTGGCCTTCCGTACCGTACTGCTATATATAGTATACTGGTGGTCACTGTGTCAGCAAACTGCAAAACTAAAATGCACCACAGGTATAGAATGTAGATGGATAGTATACTTAATGCACCACAGGTATAGAATGTAGATGGATAGTATACTTAATGATGACACAGAGGTAGGTACAGCAGTGGCCTTCCGTACCGTACTGCTATATATAGTATACTGGTGGTCACTGTGTCAGCAAACTGTAAAACTAAAATGCACCACAGGTATAGAATGTAGATGGATAGTATACTTAATGACGACACAGAGGTAGGTACAGCAGTGGCCTTCCGTACTGTACTGCTATATATAGTATACTGGTGGTCACTGTGTCAGCAAACTGCAAAACTGAAATGCACCACAGGTATAGAATGTAGATGGATAGTATACTTAATGACGACACAGAGGTAGGTACAGCAGTGGCCTTCCGAACCGTACTGCTATATATAGTATACTGGTGGTCACTGTGTCAGCAAACTGCAAAACTAAAATGCACCACAGGTATAGAATGTAGATGGATAGTATACTTAATGCACCACAGGTATAGAATGTAGATGGATAGTATACTTAATGACGACACAGAGGTAGGTACAGCAGTGGCCTTCCGTACCGTACTGCTATATATAGTATACTGGTGGTCACTGTGTCAGCAAACTGCAAAACTAAAATGCACCACAGGTATAGAATGTAGATGGATAGTATACTTCATGACGACACAGAGGTAGGTACAGCAGTGGCATTCCGTACCGTACTGCTATATATAATATACTGGTGGTCACTGTGTCAGCAAACTGCAAAACTAAAATGCACCACAGGTATAGAATGTAGATGGATAGTATACTTAATGACGACACAGAGGTAGGTACAGCAGTGGCCTTCCGTACCGTACTGCTATATATAGTATACTGGTGGTCACTGTGTCAGCAAACTGCAAAACTAAAATGCACCACAGGTATAGAATGTAGATGGATAGTATACTTAATGACGACACAGAGGTAGGTACAGCAGTGGCCTTCCGTACCGTACTGCTATATATAGTATACTGGTGGTCACTGTGTCAGCAAACTGCAAAACTAAAATGCACCACAGGTATAGAATGTAGATGGACAGTATACTTAATGCACCACAGGTATAGAATGTAGATGGATAGTATACTTAATGACGACACAGAGGTAGGTACAGCAGTGGCCTTCCGTACCGTACTTCTTGTCAAAGTCGAAAAATATTGTTATTCTCATGCCTTGCACTAACCCCATGCGCTTGCCCGCTGCACGTGCACATTCTCTCCCGTGCGTGCGCATATTCGCAGTTGCGTGATGGCGCCTCCACGGTCGTGCGCTCAGGCGCGTGGTATGTGCATTTACGGTAGAGTTTGTGTGCGTCTGGCGGGCGACTCGATCGTTACATAGTTAATCCAAATAGTGTATTTTATAGGTTATGGTCCTCTTAATAATATCAGTAAGTTTGTTTAGTGTAACTGGTTCATGGACAGAGAAATCCATCTTTATATGATACGAAGGGTCAGACAGGTTTTGAGCAGTTGTGTTTAGTATGCAACGGTAGAGTATATTATTAGAAACATTCCGGTATTGGTTTGAAAGAGATTAATCGCTCCTGCGAATAGTTATGTTTATAAGAAGTTTATGGACATTTACTGTATTTGCAGTTCATTATCCATGCGGCGGGAATCCTGAGATTCCCTCCCACCTGAGCAGTATGAAATAGTCACAGCCCACCTGTTTGAATCAACCTATGACCTTTTGTTATAATGTGAAGACAGATTCCTGTGTCCAATGAACAATGAGATTGTAGGCCCCTTTGTAGTGTACTGTATGTAGTGTATATATAAGGCAGCCAGTCTGGGCCAGCTCAGTCTACTCTCCACAACGGTTTTCATCATTGACTAACTAGAGAGCTGGTACCAGGACTGCGCAGCGATCATTCCCCAGTGTGTAAGTTTTTCTCTGTAACCAACTTATTCTCTGTTTGTATTTGCCATACTCTCTCTCTCTCTCTGTTATTGTTACGCTGTTGTATATTGTATATTTTCAGTTATTCTGTTTAGGTGTTTTATGTTAGTGCTGTAGTGTATAAGCTGTAACTGTTTTCCCCTTTTACATACTAAAATCATCTAGATAAAGGTTTTGGAACCTTACAAGGTATTGTGTGTTTTATCATTACATTGCTAAGGGTAATCGGAGTGTCTCAAATCGCTCAAGCAACTTTTACATAACGGAGGTTAATCAGCGTTACATTGTGTTGCATACAAGGTTTACTGTGTGTCATCCTGTGAGCGTCTGCGCCGCTCGTGTTCCCCTTGTGGGCACAGCGTACGCTACGCTAGTAGCATAGCATTACGGTACTCGGACCGCCTACAGCGTGCTCGATACCCAGCGTAAGCCGTGAGCGAGCGTGCCGCTCGTGCGTCTCGACCACGGCCATGCGTCTGCTACGCTAAGTGCGTACCCTTACGGTACCCCGTACGCCCATTGCGTACTGAGTCTCTTACCAGTATATAGTGAATGTTATAAGATAAATATTTAGCTTTATCATGCTATATATAGTATACTGGTGGTCACTGTGTCAGCAAACTGCAAAACTAAAATGCACCACAGGTATAGAATGTAGATGGATAGTATACTTAATGACGACACAGAGGTAGGTACAGCAGTAGCCTTCCGTACCATACTGCTATATATAGTATACTGGTGGTCACTGTGTCAGCAAACTGCAAAACTAAAATGCACCACAGGTATAGAATGTAGATGGATAGTATACTTAATGACGACACAGAGGTAGGTACAGCAGTGGCCTTCCGTACCGTACTGCTATATATAGTATACTGGTGGTCACTGTGTCAGCAAACTGCAAAACTAAAATGCACCACAGGTATAGAATGTAGATGGATAGTATACTTAATGATGACACAGAGGTAGGTACAGCAGTGGCCTTCCATACCGTACTGCTATATATAGTATACTGGTGGTCACTGTGTCAGCAAACTGCAAAACTAAAATGCACCACAGGTATAGAATGTAGATGGATAGTATACTTAATGACGACACAGAGGTAGGTACAGCAGTGGCCTTCTGTACCGTACTGCTATATATAGTATACTGGTGGTCACTGTGTCAGCAAACTGCAAAACTAAAATGCACCACAGGTATAGAATGTAGATGGATAGTATACTTAATGACGACACAGAGGTAGGTACAGCAGTGGCCTTCCGTGCCGTACTGATATATATAGTATACTGGTGGTCACCGTGTCAGCAAACTGCAAAACTAAAATGCACCACAGGTATAGAATGTAGATGGATAGTATACTTAATGCACCACAGGTATAGAATGTAGATGGATAGTATACATAATGACGACACAGAGGTAGGTACAGCAGTGGCCTTCCGTACCGTACTGCTATATATAGTATACTGGTGGTCACTGTGTCAGCAAACTGCAAAACTAAAATGCACCACAGGTATAGAATGTAGATGGATAGTATACTTAATGACGACACAGAGGTAGGTAGAGCAGTGGCCTTCCGTACCGTACTGCTATATATAGTATACTGGTGGTCACTGTGTCAGCAAACTGCAAAACTAAAATGCACCACAGGTATAGAATGTAGATGGATAGTATACTTAATGACGACACAGAGGTAGGTACAGCAGTGGCCTTCCGTACCGTACTGCTATATATAGTATACTGGTGGTCACTGTGTCAGCAAACTGCACAACTGAAATGCACCACAGGTATAGAATCTAGATGGATAGTATACTCAATGACGACACAGAGGTAGGTACAGCAGTGGCCTACTGTACTGTAATGCTATATATTATATACTGGTGGTCACTGGTCAGCAAAACTCTGCACTGTACTCCTCCTATATAATATTATACTGGTGGTCCCCAGTCCCCACAATAAAGCAGCACACTGAGCACAGATATGGAGTGTTTTTCAGGCAGACAACGTATACTGGTGGTCACTGTCAGCAAAACTCTGCACTGTACTCCTACTATATAATACAGCTGCTCCCCAGTCCCCACAATTAAGCAGTGTGAGCACAGATATATGCAGCACACTGAGCACAGATATGGAGCGTTTTTTTCAGGCAGAGAACGGATAACTGGTGGTCACTGATCAGCAAAACTCTGCACTGTACTCCTCCTATATTATACAGCTGCTCCCCAGCCCTCCCCACAATTAAGCAATAGTGCACAATCAAGTTCAACAATAACGGAGAGGACGCCAGCCACGTCCTCTCCCTAACATTTCCAATGCACGAGTGAAAATGGCGGCGACGCGCGGCTGCTTATATAGAATCCGAATCTCGCGAGAATCCGACAGCGGGATGATGACGTTCGGGCGCGCTCGGGTTAACCGAGCCATACGGGAAAATCCGAGTATGCCTCGGACCCGTGTAAAAAGGGTGAAGTTCGGGGGGGTTCGTTTTCCGAGAAACCGAACCCGCTCTTTACTAGTTTTAATCAGCCATAGAACCTGTGTAATTAATATGTGTCCATAATTAAAGGGATGAGGTGGTAACCCTAATAAGAGCTGTCTTTTACAATCACAGGACTTCCTGGTTTAGGACCCAGGAATCCTTCTAAGCACAAAGGAAACACGAGATGTAGCCAGTAGGCTTTTGTTGGATAACACCAGCTACAGGTGTCATGACTCATTACCCACTGTGCCCAAGCTCTGGAATGCATCACAATCTAGAGCTTGGTAGATATTGAATACCATCAAAACTCATTTTTGCAGGTTTTGACATAATTTTCCCCATATAACATCCCACCCCATGTGCTTAGCTACAGATTCAACACCTTTATAGAGGGAGATTTATGTCCCACACAAAATGGTGAATCTGCTAATTCATGGTTTTTTTTCTTATCTAGAAAACACCCATGCAGTCTATGAACTGAAGAGCATACCTCCCAACATGACCCTCTCCAGGAGGGACAGAATGCTCTGCTTCAGGACTTTCCTCTTAATTTGTGATTGCAGACACCTAGTTTGAACAGGTTAATGGATAAGAAAGGTGTTTCACCACAGGTAATGGCAATCATCCATTAAGAGGGAAGTCCAGGAGCAGAGCATTCTGTCCCTCCTGGAGAGGGTCATGTTGGGAGGTATGGAAGAGCTGAACAGTTCTGTAGCCATATTCAGTTCATAGCAGGATGCTGGTTTATACATTGCAGGGGTCACATGACTGCATTGCCGATTACATTGGCTGAATACTGTGTGTTATAGTCACCGCTGTGGCTCATTCCTGTTTGTATCCTGGCTGTCTCCTAGCAACAAGGATACTGGCTGCTATGTGCAGCAGCTCACCTGTTTGGAATACCTTGTTACCTGACCTCAGCCTGATGTCCCTTGTGATTGGTCTGGCTCCCTTTCATTAGGGGTTCTGGCCAGTTTCTGTTGCCGGTGATATTGTTTGGTTTCTGTGACCTAGTGAAGCCTGTCATATGGTCACTTTACACTGTGCAGTACCCTGTTCCTGTACCATGGCCTCTGTCCTAGTCCTGCATCCTGATACCATGTCTCAGTCCTCAGTGTGCTGTTCCTGCCAGTCCTGCTCCCATGTCCTGCTGGATTCTGCCCTGCACCTGTGTCCTGTGTTTATCTCACCTCTGTATCCTTGCCTTGCTAAGACTCTACAGCTTACCTTCTGTCTCACCTTCAGTCTGTGGCCTGTTCCAGCAAGTTCCTATGGATTCATCCTGCCAGTTCAAGTTATACCTAGTTCTGGTTCCGTGCACATCCAGCTTGTGTGTCTGTGATCACCTATTGCAGTAAAGTACATTCATTTCTGACGTGGAGGTGCCTTTAACATCAAGTCTGCAGCTGCCTGTTTCTAATACACCCGGATCAGTTCTAAAGTCACAACTTAGCCAATGTGTTTGCATGCTGTCTGTTATTGATGTCTATGGCCTAGTCACACAGTGCATCCAGCAAGTCGCCCTGCAGCTAGGTTCATGCTGTCAGCACTCTGCTTTCAATCTCAGTACACACCCAGCACCTGATTGTTTCCAGCAGCTAACCATTGCCTGGCTACGTTCACCTACAATTAACACCTCATTACTTCAGTGACTATTCTCCTGTTGTGAATTCTGCACACTCCTAGTTCAACAGTCTTCAGTCAGCATATCTTGCTATATCTTCCTGCAATTAACTCCTGCTTTGCCGTGTATCCAGTGATCATCAAGTCTTGCTGTCTTCAGTCACATCAGCCTAGACTGCATTATCTTGCCAAAGTCATACATAACTACTTTGAAAAGCTCCTCTCCAGCAGGTAGGCGGTCTAATTGCTTCATTAGGCTCTGCCCCTCATGGGGAAATCACAGCGATTGGCTCGTATTTCCATAGGGGGCATGGTGAATTGATGCAATTGCATGAAAACAAGTTGTTAGGCTCAGCCCCCTCCTCAGAATCCCGTACTATTCTCCCAATTCTGCCCACTTCTCTAGGAGTCTCCAGCCTATTGTGTGAACCCCTACTGCTAGAGGTATAAAACCAGGTGGCATCTCAAGTACCAGTGAGCGCATAAAGCTCTATGGGAACAGGAGCAGCTGTTATTGGCAGAAGACCCTCTCACCAGCTCTAGGGGTCTCACACAAATAGCGCTGGAGTTCCCTAACACTGTGTAGCAATGTTCCTATTGAATCCTGTGAGTTTAAAAGACAAGGGGTGGGATGTACTAACGGGAAAATGGGTTAAAAATCCAGGTTGTTTCTCTGACTTCTTCCCTTTGTCTCTTCTTCTTTCTCTTTCTTACATTCCTTTTCTTTTTGTTTTATCTGATTAAAATACAACATGAGCAATGTTCGTAAATTATATCTTCTTGTCTGACGCTTCTCTATACCAATCGAGATGAAAAGGTAGATTCAAAAACTTCTGTATTTGTATTCTTCAGAAGTTTATATTTCTGTTTTGTTCTACTCGCCTTATGATATTGTATTGTACTCATTGCTTACTGTGAATCTTACTGATTTGTAATTTCTGAAAGTTGTAATTTTTGAGAAAATCAATAAACAATTATTTAAAAAATATATATCCAGTTTCTCTGAGTTTTACCGCATTTCCCATATGTATTAAGCACCCGGACGCCAGGGCTTCGGTGTGGAGGGTAAGTCATTTTTTCGGCGCTAGTGAAGTGGGGCAGGACGTAGTGGGATCTTGCAATAGCATGTGCCTTCCTGTTTTTCAAATACTGTCATGGCTTGGACAGATGTGCATAGTGTGTTTGTTACTGAATCATTTATCCGAAACAACGAATTTGTGATTGCATACCTCCCAACATGACCCTCTCCAGGAGGGACACAATGCTCTGCTTCTGGACTTTTCTATTTATTAATGATTGTTTGCACCTGTGATCAACAGGTTAGTGGATAAGAAAGGTGTTTCAGCACAGGTGATGGCAATCATAAATTTAGAGGGAAGTCCAGGAGCAGAGCATTCCGTCCCTCCTGGAGAGGGTCATGTTGGGAGGTATGTGATTGCCACGCAGAGACCTTTTTGAATCCACTTCGTGCTCGGTTGAAATGCTGCTGTTCTGCCCTGAAAAACCATATTGCTATGGGTTGTAAATTCCAGGGCCACAAGTTCGGTGTTTAAACAAAAACCACCTGGAAGACCACAGAGTGACTGGATGCCAGAAAATGTCAACACTGTGAGACAGTTCATTATTCAATCTCCCAAACGTTTAGCCAGTCAACATGCTTCTGCTTTGAGGTTGCCTGTTTGAACTGTCATTGGAATTTTACATGCCGATCTTAAGTACCATCCATACAAAATGATTGTTGTCCAGGAACTTAATTAACGTGACTAGGAGAGCAGGATGGCAGGTTGTGAGGATATCCTTCAAAATTATTGCTGCAAACACAGGGCCTAATTCAGACCTGTTTGCAGCAGCAACATTTTTCTCTAATGGGCAAAACCATGTGCAGTGCAGGTGGGGCAGATATAACGTGCAGAGAGAGTTAGATTTGGGTGGGGTGTGTTCAAACTGAAAACTAAATTGCAGTGTAAAAATAAAGCAGCCAGTATTTACTCTGCACAGAAACAATATAACCCACCCAAATCTAACTCTCTCTACACGTTATACCTGCCCCCCCCCCCCCTGCAGTGCTCATGGTTTTGCCCATTAGAGAAAGACTTTGTACTTGCAATCAGATCTGAATTAGGCCCACAGTTCTGCTCGCAAGTTACGAAGCTCATTTTCATTTGTCTGGCTATGTTAGAATTTTTGTTACTGGGCAGAAAACAATCCTCATCCTCTTCATGAGAAGCCTCTACGCAGCTTATGTGTTACTTTTTTATGTGCTTTTGCAAATTTTGGTGTTTATGACCCTTACTTTTTAGAGAAAGGCCAAATGGTTACAGTGACTACTCATTAGTATGCGGAGATACTACAGAACTTTCTGGAACTGAAACTCACCAAACTTGGAAATCTGGATGTGTGGTTTCAACACGGTGGGCCCACCGCTCACATGGCTAGAAGATCAATTACTTTTGTGAGAATTGTTTGCAGGACACTGACATCAGGTGGCTTTAGGGCCAGATTAACAATGGGGCGGATGGAGCTGCAGCTCCAGGCCCCACATTGAAAATAGGCCCACAGGACGCCAAACCTGCTGGCCAAAATTATAAAAACCCCATGGCTGTCTGCAACTCTGCCCAGTAGTGCCTCTCCCCCAAATCCACCTGAGAGTCCGACCCCAGACCCGCCTGAATCTCCACTCCCTCAGCCGTCCAAAATTACTGCTTATCTCAGAATCGGACTGTTGGGTAAATCCCAGTGGACTCCCCTTCTCTGTAACCACGCCCACTATCGGGGGCGTGGCCAATGCAGGGTCGGCTGGTGACTGGGAGCCGCTGTGCTGTGCTCAATGGAATGTGCTGCTGTAACTCCGTCGCTGAGGAGATTCCCGCTCAGAGCAGGAGCTCCCCAGCAGTGACTGCTGTGCTCCGATTGGCAGAGTGACACATAACACAAACTCACTCAGAGCACAGACACCCCCACCCCACACACTGCCCAGCCCCAGACAGGAGGCTTGCTGGTCTGGATGAAATTGCAGGCTGAAGTTCAACGTGAACACAACACAAATGTTAAGTGTAGTGTCAGTGTGTCACACACTAGTATATATACAGGTACTGTACAGGGTAATCACTTTAATAAGTGTGACACGCCCCCTTCTTCCCAGAGCCTACATTGTTCTTATATCTCTATCCTCTGCATGTAGCCCCCACCCTGCCAGCTGCCTCTTCTACAGTATGTGTATATATATATATATATATATACATATACACATACACTATGTATATATGTATGTCTATTATATGTATATGTACAGTATGTGTAAATATGCAGCAGCATGTGGTAGAGCACCCAGGCAATATTGAAGAGCTGTGGAATTGATCTGCATGCACACTATGGCCCTCATTCCGAGTTGTTCGCTCGCTAGCTACTTTTAGCAGCATTGCACACGCTAGGCCGCCGCCCTCTGGGAGTGTATCTTAGCAATAGCAGAATTGCTAACGAAAGATTAGCAATTCTGCTATTAAGTATTTCCTTGCAGTTTCTGAGTAGCTCCAGACCTACTCCTAGATTGCGATCACCTCACTCCGTGTAGTTCCTGGTTTGACGTCACAAACACGCCCTGCGTTCGGCCAGCCACTCCCCCATTTCTCCAGCCACTCATGCGTTTTTACCTGGCACGCGTGCGTTTTTTAGCACACTCCCTGAAAACGGCCAGTTTTTGCCCAGAAACACCCACTTCCTGTCAATCACACTACGATCAGCAGAGCGATTGAAAAGCTTAGTTCGCCCATGAGTAAAATAGCATAGTTTTGTGTAAAATTGCTTAGCGCGTGCGCCCTGCTGTGCATACGCATGCACAGAACTGCTGGATTTTAGCCTATTAGCAATTCTGCTAAAATTAGCAGCGAGCGAACAACTCGGAATGAGGGCCTATGTACAGTATATATATTCTATTTATAGGTTTGTATATGTGTATGTATGCATACTGTACTATGTATATGTGTTTTTTGTATTTGTATTTATACTATGTATACATATGCATTCTATGTATACTGTAAGTATGTGTATGTACAGTGCATACATATGCTGGGTGTGATACGTGTTACCGGCGTTCGGGATGCCGGCGGTCATAATGGAACTATACATCCCAGTTTGCCTTGCCATAGATTTGCTGTTAGGGCAAACTATGACTGTAGAAGGTCATGCTGAGATATTTAATTCCACAGCATCTGCTGTATACACTGTATACTGAACATACAGACTGTGTATAAGCACATATACGATAGGTATGTATACTGTATAGGTACACTACGTGGGCAATTCAATAGTTCTGCACACCTGAACTCCTATCAAAAGTGACGGGAGATTGTGGGGCGCAGTTAAATTGGGTCTTTTTTTATTGTGCCAATCACACCCAGACAGGCCGGGTTTAGCTGCATAAAATGGCTAAGTGCTAGTGCAGTAGTATCCCTTTCCCTGCTAACGTACAAATTGCAACTGGCTGATTTCTTAGCCTTTCTTGAACTACTAGCACAGTGGATATAAGTACATTAAGGTACAAGAGCACCATAATTTAGTGTTTAATAATTATCTTTAATCTTTAGACCAGAATGTCCACCTTTAACCTTACAAAGGAATTAGATGATAGACGGGAGAGACTCAAAAATAGTTTAGATACACCATTTGGGAATGAAATTAATAGCACATGCTCATCCAATGGAGATTAGTAGAGAGAGCACCACTTTCCGTCAAACTCAAGTGACAGGTCGACACGCCCACAATTATGCAAATCAAGCCTTAACCACGCCCCTAATTGTGCAAATCACGCCCTAATCACGCCCCTAATTATGCAATCACGCCCTAATCACTCCTCCGACACTCCCACTTTTCCTCCCCTTCTGATGTTGTTTTATAGGAAATAAGCTGACAAAAGGCGTTATAAGCGTAGTTTAACCATTGAAAACCCTCCTGCGTATTAACTCTTAGTTGAATTAGTAAATGTTATATCCGGGATGATTTATAAAATAAGCGTACGAGCTACGAATGCTGTTTATTGGCTTCAGAGTGCTATCTATAAAAGTGTACGCTATTATGTCTGCGGACAAAAGAAGCGTCGTGTTACGAGGGTCGGCAAACCGAAAAAAGCGTATGAAGAATGCGTATTACACAGTATTAAACCCGGGGAGTTATAGCGGCTTTGATAAGTTTTATACATCGAATAAATATGTGTTTAAACGTGGCGATATTAAAGAATGGCTGCAAAAACAAGACGCGTATACATTACATAAGCCGGTCAGGAAAAACTATAAAAGGAACATGATCTGCGTATCGGATATAAATCGACAATGGCAATGCGACTTGGTTTCGCTCATAGATCTTGCTAAGTACAACGATGGATTTAAGTACATACTAACCATCATCGATATTTTCAGCAAGAGATCGTGGGTTGAAAGCCTAATGACTAAGAACGCTACATCAGTCGCTAATGCTTTTGAAAAAATATTTCAGCAGGGTTCCGTACCAAAGAAGCTGCAAACAGACTGCGGTAAAGCGTTTCTAAACAAAACCTTAAAAAAAGTGTTAGAAAAATACGATATACATCATTTTACGACTAATAACGACGTAAAGGCGGCTGTCATAGAGCGCTTTAATAGAACTTTAAAAACACGGATGTGGCGCTATTTCACAGCGCAGAATACTTACAGATATATAGATGTTTTACAGGACTTTATATACAGCTATAATAATACGTACCACAGAACGATTAAGTGTGCACCGTGTGAAGTGAAGCCCTCTAACGCATTGAGGATTTTCAAGACGGTGTATGGCGATTACTTTAAAGACTGTAAACAAGCGCCTTGTTTATCTATCGGTGAACACGTGCGCATATCCAAATATAAGGATATATTTCAGAAAGGTTACGAAGATAATTATTCTGAGGAAATATTTGTCATACAGAGTGTGAACACTAAAGGTCTTAAGCCGCTTTATAAGTTGACAGATCTGTACGGTGAAGTTATAACGGGTAGTTTTTACCCCGAAGAACTTCAAAGCATCCCCAAAAACTATAAAAGAATTTACAAAGTGGAAAAGATTTTAAAAAATAAGACGGTCAGAGGTCGAAAATACGCGTTAGTCAAATGGCGCGGGTACCCCGCAAAATTTAACAGTTGGGTCGATGCATCGGAGATAAAAGACATATAAAGCTCATTACTATCTAAACAAGACGAGCGATGGATGACAAGTCGTTCTACATAACTTTACCCAGCAATGCCTCATCGGTTACTTTCCCGCAAAATAAGATTTCTAACTATACAACAAAACTTGCAAAGTCGATACACTTAAGCGGTGAGTGGGAAGTCGCTCTTACAGAGATACAATATCCGCACACGTGGAATACATTGGATTTACAAGATTGTAGATTGCAAATATCATGGGGTGGAACGGCGGATCAGCCGGTGGCAAGAGTCGTGAGTGTGTGCATTAAACCGGGTTTTTATGAAACAATCGATGCGCTACTGAACGTAATCAATGCGGAAATTGTACAACAGAAACTGGACGTTGTATTAAGACTAACGTACGATCCGTTTGCACGCATTGTAACATGCGACAGTAAGCGGATGTATCAAATCCACGCCGGTTCTAAACTGACATGGATACTGGGTTTACAGCCTAAAACTAAGATTTCTAAACCATGCGCCGACATCAAAGGTGGTCAGTATACGCTGTACGTGTACACAGACATTATCGAACACCAGAGGGTCGGTGATAGTTATGTACCGCTACTCCGCACTGTTGAAATTAAGGGCCATAACAATGAGGTGATCACAATACGATATGAGAAGCCCGATTACGTACCTTTGTGCAAAGCGCATTTTGACACAGTGGCCATAGAGATAAAGAACGACCAGAACAAGAACATCTCATTTAAGTTTGGTAAAGTGATCGTGAAACTACACTTTAGACGTCGCAAAAACGATATTTATTAACTAAACAGAATGGTAGCTGTTAAAAATTATGGCGATCCTGGTCTCTACGCGCAATATTATAAAACGCAAGCCGGTAATGGATTACCGGGTTTTCACGGCAGCGCGTACATGTACGGATGCGGTTTAGGCGGTATTTTTCGAAGTCTTTTCAGAAAAGCTGTTCCTTTTTTCCGGAGAGGCTTAGAGTTAGCTAAACCGCACATGAAGACCGCGGCCCGTAATATCGCGAAAGACGTTATCGGTCAAGCCACAACGGCCGTGATGAATAAAATACACGATGCGAACCAAGCGAAACAAGATGGTTCAGGACTAATATATACAAGAAAAGGCGTGTCTAAAAGAAAACGGAAGCGTATGATAGCGCTTCCGCCATGGGACATACCCTTTTTAAATAAAAACCAGACGACGACGCAACTCAAAGAAGAAGAGAAAGCCGAAGCGCTCCGTCGGTGATATTTTTTAAACAACATGTCTTTCATACACTCCGAGTCCGTTGAATGCGCAAAAACGGAGCTGGATCTTTTTGACATGCCTCCGACACAAACTAGCATAGAGATAAGTCTATACGTCGAAGTTCAACCTTTAGCGGCATTATCCGACACAGCGCCGCTTGAATTTTATATAGCGGCCAGCGGCGAACACTACTATGATCTGAACAACACACTGCTGTACGTGACGTGTAAGATCGTACGAAACGATAACACACAGCTGGTCCAAGGGGCTCGGGTTGCCCTTATTAATTACCCCATAGCTACTTTATTCAGCCAAGTGGATGTAACTTTGGGCGACAGGCTCATATCACAATCCAACAACCTTTACGCTTACAGGGCGTACATTGAGACTATATTGAATTATAGCTCGGACGCTTTGTCAACAAAGCACACCACAGGCTTATTTTACAAAGATGTGGCTGGAGAACACAACAACAGGACGCTGGACGGACCTAATACGGGGTTCAAAAAACGCGCAGAAGCAACATCGCAGAGTCGCACGGTTGAATTGCTAGGACCGCTTCACTGCGACCTTTTCCACCAACATAAACTAATTTTAAACGCTGTTGACCTGAAGATTAAACTCACCAGAAACAAAGACTCATTCTGCTTAATGTCGGCTGAAGCGGATGCCTTTAAAATACAGATCACAGCGGCGTCCCTGTTTGTGAAAAGAGTACAGGTCTCACCGGCCGTGCGGATCGGGCACGCGCAGGCCCTGCTAAATGGCAATGCGAAATACGCGATTGACCGCGTTGGGATGAAAATCTACAGCGTACCAGCGGGCAGTAGAGTATTTAATCTAGAAAATCTATTTTTAGGTCAAGTTCCGAAAACGGTCATAGCCGGCTTTGTGGACAACGAAGCATTTTCAGGAGTCCTTAATCGAAATCCACTTTGTTTTGAACATAAAAATGTAAGCTTTGCATCCCTTTATCTGGATGGTACGCCGCACCCTGCAAAACCATTTCAACCAGACTTTGAACACGGTAATGCCGTAAGAGAGTATATGTCGCTCATACAGATCACAAATAAGCAGAAATCTGACGCCGGCATACTGATTGACCGCGAGGAGTACCTCAACGGCTATACACTATTTGCTTTTGATCTGTCGCCGGAGCAGGAATGCGGAGAACACCTTTCCCTGATAAGAACAGGCAATCTACGCGCAGAATTTCGCTTTGCAGAAGCATTGGACCGGACTGTCAATGTGATAATATACGCTCTATTTGATAACATCATCGAAATTAATCAAAGGCGCGATGTGCTGTACGATTATCTATAAATGAAATAAACTAACACTACGCTGCTGAAAAATGAACACATTACAGATAAACTGCATTCTGTACGCTGCGCAAAGCACACGGCATATTTTTAAAGGAACGTATCCGTGTGATCTGTTGCCTAACGATAAACTGACGCAATACCCCTGCGCGTTTGTAATCAACACGCATAGCAGCGGGCAGCCCGGCGAACACTGGTTGGCCGTTTATTTTAATGAACACGGCATTTGTTATTTCTTTGATTCCTACGGGCTCTCGCCGGACAGTGACATTTTCCCAAAGAATATCATAAAGTTTTTACATTTTAATTCTAAAAGTATTTGTCACCAAAACTGTCGGTTACAAGGTTTTTCAAGCGCTGTATGCGGGCAATACTGTATTTACTTTATATTTATGATGTGTAAAAACTACAAATATGAGGATATTCTGACCCGATTTAGTAATGATACAAAATGTAATGACCGTTTAGTTGCAATGTTTGTAAGGCGACTGCCGAAAAGTCATTGTTTGAATCGCTATTCGGATAAATGTATACAGAAATGTGTAACTTGTAATCATCCCTGTGTTTGAAACATTTTATGTACAATGTTTCATAACTATAATAAACAATGATTTTAAACGTTATGTTGTTGTGCGAGTGTGATCTTCTTCCAAAAACATAGATTAGAAACAAAGAACAAAACAGACCATTATAAATCATAAGGATATTTTATTGTAACATAAAAGCATATTTACAGTTACATTAATGTTGCAATATTATAACAATTGTAATCAATACGATGTTTGAAGCATTTTACATACAATGTTTCATAACTATAATAAACAAACTTTTTTAAACTTTATTACAATGCCAATCCTTAAAAACAATATACCATAGAAATAGATCATAGACTCAACCACGGTGAATCCTGTAACAATCCTACATCACGTTTCCTAGGCATTAAGTAACCGTGAGTCGTTGTTAAACCTGGGCTGCTTAAAACATTTAAGCGTCTTTTTTTATACACTTCTAGCGTTGGAGTTAATAAAAAGTCACCATCAACGTTGTATTTTTCTGATTTTAAACGTTCTAGGTAAATTCTGTTTGATGCGTTGCCGACTACAGTGGATGGAATATTTAATTCAGCCATAGCGTGCATAATTTCACTCCACCCATTTGGCATTTTACGGCTCGACACGCTGTGGCTTTGCGTTATGTGTCTTATTAAATCTAACATGTTGGATCCCTGTACAGCGTTACCTTTATATAGAAATTCGCCTTTAGCGTTCCAGTTTGTGATGTGTTTAGAACTGGCCATTTTACTCAAAAGAATTTCAGAGTTCTTCCTATACCGGGCATTAACGCCGTCCACAACATCGTGATAAACAGAGTCAGAACCGTCTGACTGATCAGAGTTGCTTGTTTGAGGATCAGTTGGCATTTTGGGCGTTAAAAGAGTTAAAGATGACATTTCTCTATCAGATTGCTTACTCAACACCAGATATTTCTGCAAAGCGGCTGTGTAACGTATAGCTTTATCATATTCCGATAAATCATTATTCTGTAGTATGTTTATGATTTCCACATCCAGACCTTGGGTGACTGTTTTACGTATATCATCATTAACCGGTTTGTTGCGTAAACGTTCTAACTGCTGCTGAGGCACTAGATAAATTTTCTCAGCGTATTCCATTAACGATTAGTCAGGAGACCAGTTATTAACGGTATAGCAAAACCAAGCAACGAGCCAATAAAACCTCCGGACTGCTTCACCAACCGCTTCTTTTTACCAATGTTGCATTTCTTATTGCAAAGTGATTTTATAAGGGCCCGCTTCTTTTTAAGGTAATTCAACTGACGTTGTGTCAAGGGTATTTTACCTTTAAGTATGTTGAGGGCTATCTCACAAATGGTTGTCACCAAATCGTTTGAAGCGTTGGATAAAATAGCATTTCTTTGAGCGGGTGTCGCCTTTATTAATGCTTTTAAAAGCGTCCAATTACGACGTAAACGATTCGACATGCTCTCTGTCGGTGGCTCTAAGATAAATGACTAAAGTTGTAGAATTACCGCTTTTTAGAAGCATGTTTTTTAATGACATAAGCCACCGGCTCATCTGGTGGAAATAAGCCGCTTCGTAAACGGTATTCGTCAAGCGTATTGGTTCTTAAATCAACCAGTAAATAGCCATACGGTACGGTTGTCGCATTTTGGAATGCGTCCAGAATGAACTTACTATTACCGGGGTACATTTGTCTAGCCAGAGTCGTCACCTGCAATTTATCCCTTGGATTTTTGAAAAGGACCATATATTTTGTGTTTAGATGTATCGTCCTGCTCTTTTTACCTTGGCAAAAGACATTTTGCACTAGGTACATGATACTGAGGTTTCAGTGGTGTACATACTTTGTGAATGCTTTCTCAATCTCAGAATTATTACTAGCCGACTCCATCAGATCATCAACAACCGCTAAATTAATCCTATCAGGGGGAAAAAGTTGGTCGTCGTTAAAAGTCTCAGGTAGACCCTCTATAAAACGAATGCTTGGGTAATCACGCAGAAGCTGATCGTACATAGGTTGCCAACAGCCGTAAAACCAAACAATATTATCAGGCTGGTGTGATATGTGCGTAGCTGCATTTTGCAGCAGCATTTTTACAAAATAACTTTTACCCGAGTTGGAGGGGCCTGCTAAAATGCATGAAAATGGATGTTGCAGTCTGATATCCATCTTAATAACCAAACGGTAGCGTTGTGAAGTTATCTGTAAGCCTCCGTTTAGTGTAAACGCACTTTTGCGTTTTCTGCAGCATTCGCGTTTCAATTTGCCAATACTTTTTAACCCGCACTATGCCTGGTTGACGTATCACAATTTTTTTCTGGTCGTCACCTTCGGGATTTAAAGGGTAATCCAAGACCAACTCTTTCAGGCTGTCAAAGTTGACATGTTGCGCATTATCAACGTTGAGCGTGATACCTTTAACTTTTAAACAGGTCTTTCCGTTATTTAGACGATAGCCGTATGATTTGGGGCCTGATGAGACAAACTCTGTTATATGCGTACCAGCAGGTATTTCGCTAGTCAGTTCGCCTAGATAATCCCCCAATGGCGGATTCCAATCACCGGGTCTGCTGACAAAAATAACAGAGTCTGTATCGTGGTAAAGACAACGTTCTTGTAATACATCCAATAGCTTGTATAGTTCAATTCTAGCATGCGCTGTTGTAATCGCAGCTATAAAAACATTACAGTTACTCGATCGGGTGTAATGGTCTTTGGCGTACTTCCAATTTACCATGACAGTGTCGTCATCGATAAAGTCTAAAGCAGACACCTCATAGTGAGGTAAAAACGCGTATTCAAAAAGCTTGTCGGGATCAGACACTAGACTAGTGTTGGGCATGTTATTACGTTGACCAAACTTTCCCCATAAGGAGTTTAAAAACAATTTTGAAATTTGTCTTTTTGCGGGGTTGATTTCTATGTGATCGGGTCGTAAAGATACACCTTCATTCTTTAGATAGGCATCTATATACGCCCGTCGTTTCTCAGAGTCTGTACACCAATCAGGATAACCAGAAGCCTCTTGTTTATCCCTAAGATGCATTTTAATGTAACCTGAAAACAAATCGTCAGATCGTTCATCAAAATGCCACACTTCATAGATTTTGCACACTTTGTAGCCCTTGTCAACTGCTAAATTTATTTCTACGGTACACCACGTACCGACGAGCGCTCGTTCCTCATCACTATGTTCGCACGACTCTGCCTGTCCAGACTCAGCGCATGTGCGACATAAAGGAAACATTAGTTTACCGAGCATTTTAACCGGTAGAACCGGAAAGAAAAGCTCACGCGGCGGGTACACTTTTACTTTAGCGATACCAAAATATGTTGTGATGTCGTCAAAATCTTTATAAATGATCCTGGGATGTTTTACAGGATATGCTTTGTTTTTGTTGACAAATGGGTACAGACTGGTAAAATCATAGTAGTGTATCTGTTCATCCGTCTGTGCTTTGTGATACAGCTTTATGGCGTTTGTACGTCCGCCGTAAAGCGAATCTCGTGGGTCCAAGGGTTCGGGCAAACCTTTGCCCTTAAGAAACTCCTGTAGACGGGCATCGTCCTGTAACATTTTTTTTCCACTGGCACTCCCAAATAACACGCACGTGAAATCCGCAGAGCTTAAGAAAATTAATTCTCACCTGCGTCTTGTGGCGTAATTGACCGTAGGTCGTTTGAGTCACTTTGTTTTTATCATCGGGGTTGTAACAAGCGCTACAACCATGAAATAAACAACCTTGGAACTCAAATGCTGTTTGTAACCCATCGATCACTGAATAGCCGTCCAGGTAGTAGCTACCAACTTTCTTCTCACTACCTTGTAACGCGTGTCTTATTTCTATGCCTTCTGTATGCGCTATGTACATTAACCACTGTATGGCTGGTGTTGAGTAACGCTTCTGAGTTTTGTGATAGTTATCAGACGGTACAAGCGCCAACGTGTTATCCTTTAAAAATTTACATCGGTACATGGCCATGCAAACAGCGGCCAGCGTGACCAGTTGAAAGGGATCAATGTATCTCTTAACAATAACCGGCTTATTTTTCTTATATACGACAACTTCCTGTTCGGTCAGCGATATAACGGCATCTCGGAACACCTTACAAGCCCTCTGTAATATTACCACATCCTCCTTGCAATAGCGTTTAAGTTCATCCTGGAAGTTAAACGACTTATGCTTACATCTCTCGTACCAATCTTTAAATTCAATCTTTTCTGTCCCCATCATATATTGCATGCCGAAATGTTGAATATCCGGCATGGCACCTATATAATTTTGGTTAGCGGCTTTGTTAAAAAAAATGTGGGAAATATCCTTTTGAACCCTCAAAACCCATTGCTTTTGGTAAACGACTGAGGCGCATAGGCAAGAAATTTAAAGAATCGATAAATCGAATATTTAAATCACTCACCGTTACGCACAACAGTTTACCGCCTTGTGCCAACACAGAGGTTTTCAATTTTTCCTTAATCAATTGACGCATTACAAAGTACGCATCATAACGCCCTGCGTTATGGGCTATGAATGTGTATCCCACAAATTTTGGTCTCATGAATGTTTTTACAAAATCTGCGATACAATCAGTGCCCTGAAATTCCCAGGATTTCTCATCTATCAGCGTTAATGCGTAACAGTAATTAGGTATGTGCACGCTCGTTTCTTGCATGCATTCAAAATCATAAAAAATGTATTTTAAAGTAGGAATCGTAGGTTTAATGTTTTGAATGTAACACAAATGACCCGCAAAATTGTCAACATTCACTTTGCAAACGGGACAGTTCATACCCCGACAAGCGTGGTCGGGATTGGTGTACAAACCACAGCGATCGCAATACATTTTTTGAAGGCACGGCATTTTCATAGCCAACGCTAAAGACTTGTGCATCTCTAAACAGTCTGTTGACCTGCAAAACACCCTACACTGCGTACACCTTAGCGCGGCCTGACCTGTATCAACGCAATCCTGCCTGAGACACGACTTACAAAAGAAAAGACAGTCGTGCTTATTTCTGTGGTGGTACACATTGTTGCAAAATTTACAGAAGTAACGGGCACCAACAAAAGCTTTAATGTCCAAAATACCATAGTAATGATCATCGTGCCATAGGATGAACAGTATGTTGTCTTTGTATCGACAATCTGTGCTATAACAATTCCAGCAACCATTACTGTAATAAAGAATCTTAATTGATGACTTTAAATGGTTTTCAAAACAAGCAACATCGCTAAAGCTGATCATTTTATCAAGGGGCAAATTTAATGCTTTATGAATCTCGATTGCCCTTTCGTGTATCACTTGGTCTGTGGAATTATTTTTGTCCAGAAGTTTGCAGAGGCTAGCCGCCAGACACAGATTGTTACCGCTGTTATTAAAATCAAATAACAAACAACTGCGCTTTTTAATAATTAGACTATATGGAATTCTCCGTAGGTCCCTCCCCGTCAGGGCTCCGCCTACACGATTCTTGAAAACAGAGATCACAAATTTCAACTCTGTATCAAATAAAACCTCAGCATTACTTTGCAGCGTGTTTGTTATCTGATTAAAAAAACTGATGGCGTCTAATGACTCGCGCGGCTTACGGTGTGAATAGATGGCATTGTGTAACACTCCACCTTCCAACCTTAGCTGTATACGATGGTTAGGGTCGACATTAATCATGTAGCTGTCAAGCATAGTCTGTATTGCATCGTGTATCGCCCTCGTAGCTTCTACAAATGATGTGATTCTATTCAAGTTGATAAAACGGAAATGATGGTGTAATTCAGACGCCCTGAAATTGGGGTGATCTCGTTCGTACCTGTCTATGGTTTCTAAAAACACAGGGTGCGTTGCCTCGCTATTACTAGGCGTTTCCGGACCAGCCGGTCCGGGTGATGCTACGCGCTCGGCGCTGTCCGTCTGTGATGTCCGTCTATCTATGTGTTGTGACGGTATGTTGTCATTCTGTTCATTAAATCTACGTGTGCCTCGTCGCGCCAGTCTAAGTCGCTTTTGTTTTCTTAAGTTTCTTAACGTTCTTATGGACCGTTTTACTTTTAAATTTCTGCTTGTATTTTTACGTCCCTGTGCTCTACGCATTGCAATGTTGTTCAAACCGCAACCTGTCATAAATAGTCATGTCGGTGTTTTTTTACCGAATGAGTTGACCTCTAGGAAATCACAAGTCTCCCTAACTAGGTTGTTCCTTTCTATTGCGAGTTCCAGATAGCGTTTAATACATTTATTAAGCGCACGCTGATCTCGTTTGCCGCTGTGCATTATTTCTGCGAGTCGTGTTAACATTCCCGTGGACACGTGGCTCGTGTAAGTGATTTCTCTCCAAACAGCCCCTAACAGCGCATTATATTTTAATTCTGCTGCTTTACTCGCGCGATCTGCCCTCGTGGGTTTGCCTGTAGTATTTTGCTGACAACCACCAGCACCTGTTGAACATACGTCTGATGGCCCGTCGTCAGCCTCAGCCATTGTGCTCTGACGCGACGGCCGTTGTTGTTGTCTAACATCAATACCAGATGGACCGGCAACAACATCGTCCGTCGCCGCAGAACGCGACTCAACCACTGACGCTCTAACCCCTTTGTTTGGCACTTCTGAAATATCAACACAATCGTGACCAGCCACAGCTTCTACATCGGTTATATAAAATGACTGTGCGTCTTGAAGTAAATCATAACAGACATCTGGATTTATAACGGGGTCAACCTGCGTATCTGGAATTATAATGGGTTCAACCTGTGTGTCTGGAATTATAATGGGTTCAATCTGTGTATCTGGAATTATAATGGGATCATTCTGAGTTACTGATGTTATTATAACCCTATTTTCTTTTGTATATTTGATCTTGTACTTTTTTGAGAGCCGATTGGCCCTCTTACCTTTTGCAATCTGTGAGTCATCAGTTTTATCACTAACACAGTTCGTTTGTTCATCATCATCATCATGATCGGGCAACATCTTGAATTTGTTGACGTTGTTACATCTAGTTGGCGCATCTTGTAACGCCATCAACCGCCTTCTTTTAGACTCGGTTTTGTCTGTATAATCCAACTTCCTCTTCACACCCCTTTGCTTAGGTATTTCATTTACCCAATGCGTTGTGCGCGACACATCACTCACACGACTGTTTGGATTAATTTTATCGTACATCTGATTAATTATCAATGGCTTAGAACCAAATAGGCGTAAATGTCTGTTCGGCGGCTGCATGTATTGATTCTCTTTGTCATCGGGTCTATGCGTTGTTGTATCGGGTGTGCTTGTACGGGGCGCCGCTTCTTCGATCGTTTCATCATCCGATGTAAGTATAGAACAATAGCCGGAAGGATCTATGTTGTACAATGTTTCATCGAATGCTAAAAAACAAAAACAATTAATTAGTTACATTTTACATTTTTGCTCTGTGAAAACATTAGCTTTTTAAATACGTGTAACAACCGTATAGCGATGTTTAATTAACTTACTATCGATAGAAAACATAACAGTTAGATGCACGTCTATGATTGACATTTTTTCTCTGTTAAAAAAATGAATGTTTTAAATATGTGTAACAATCGTATAACCACATTTAATTAACTTACTAACTATAGAAAACATAACATTTAGTTAAATGTACGGCTATGATTAACATTTTTTCTCTGTTAAAAAATTAACGTTTTAAATGCTTGTAACAAATGAATAGCATCGTTGAATTAACTTACTAACGATAGAAAACATAACAATTAGATGTACGGCTATGATTGACAGTTTTTTTTCTGTTAAAAATTAACGTTTTAACTGCTTATAACAAATCAATAGCGTTGTTGAATTAACTTACTATCGATAGAAAACTCTGCTTGCGGTTCTGACTCCTGTGATGGCAGCGGACGCAGTTGCACATCGCGCATATACTTTTCAAAGCTTGTTTCCACGCATAGGCGGTTAGGGCTATCTGCAAAATACAAATGAGCAATTTAAAATCATTTCATACCATAAGACGTGATAAGGGCTAAAACGGAATAACATTTTAAACACGCTTGGTATAGAGCTATATATAAACTTACAAAGAATTAAGTTTCAAAAAGGTTTGAGATTACCTAAAGGATAAAAAAGGCTCTGTCTAGATGGACCAATTGGTCCTTATCTAACGTCAAATTCTATGTTTCTAATACACGTACAGCTACTTTGCGCACTCGGTAAAAACGTATCATTCGTTTTAAAAAGCTAAATTCACAAACATATACATACAACTGCTTTGAGACTTCGGTGAATCAGCGTATGCCTTATAAGGATTCTGAATCACTTCATCAGCAGAACCATTCGCGCATTCTACGACGTCTGGATCTGTCCTTCTCAGCCCTTGACCGACCGGTCCTGCGTAAGATTAATTCTTGTTAACTATGCGAGCAAAAGCATTTTAAAAACAAATAAAAATTATTCAGCAGTCGATAAACTTACGATCACAAGATTTAACATTATATATCTATAAAATAACATTATTTATGAACCGTTAAACATTGTATGACCACTTACGAGTTAGCGGTTGATAAAGATGCTCATCAATTTGCGAAAGACTAGCGATCATGTCATCGTCAGAAATTTCAAATACTTTGCGACTCGCTGACTGTTAAAAAGATATAGTGTAGATTATATTTATCGCTAATTTATGTTTTTACATAATAATACCTCTTGTAAAGATATTTTAACGACTCTACGATCAAATAAACCGTACATAAATACATACCGCCATTATTATTTTAACAGACGCTTCGTCTTGAAATAATCTTAATGCTGTAAGACAAAAATTATAATAAATGTATTTTAAATATACATGAATAAAACATATACGCTAAATAACATATTTACACAACACTTATGAATCACAAAAATATTGTGATAATCTTTTAAATATTTTTTTTTTTTAAATTAAAACAGAAAATGTTAATACGCTAATACAGGCATTGCCAAAATAAACCATTAGATGTCACTCATTCATACGTAATAGACGTGTTTGATTTTTAAAATACAATACACATCTATATATAAAAAATTATCATATAACCCTATATATATATATATATATATATATATATACACACACACACCCACAACATATGCAACATTCTTCAAAATAAGTAACGTTCTGCATCCTGCGGTTATTAGCAACAAATCAACTTTTGGGGACATGTCACAGCCCTTGTTAGCGCAAGATAATCTACCATTAATTATATAGGCCGTCATTAAAGTAAGTATGCCGTATAAGAAAATTGATAACGTCGTAGGTAATATTGTCTAAGATGGAGAAACATAATAAAATATAAATAAATAATAATTAAATAAAAAAAGGGTAAATAATTATAATACTTACATATACCTTGCTTGATATCTTCTGTGTGAGAGATTTCAATGCTGTGCTGGTATGGCTACAGGACTCTCCTTATAAAGCTGAAATATTGTTGACACATACAAAACACAGACCCCTGCGAGTGGAGCTATAGGGGGCATGTACAAATCGAGTTTCAAAAAACAGCTCATTTATTAATAAACACATAATTTTACACCTGATTATGTTATACAATTAATTTATACGGCTTTATCTTCCATAAAGTAATGCCAACATTTTGAATATAAACACGCGGTGCTTTTACAAACGATATTAGTATATATATATATATATATATATATATATATATATATATACATGCTTAGCGCCATCTCGCTGCTATATTTTAGCAACATTTAGGTTTAATACGTATGTCTGTCAAGTATTGTTAATGTAGCCACAGCATTTCAAATGTGAAATGGCATTAATGTTTAAAATATTTCGCTCGTCAAATGATAAAAACAGTTTAGTTCCTATATGACGCAGAATGATTTTACCGATTTGTACTACTTGTTGCTAACCATTAGGCTCTATCAATACTGATTAGCATCTATAAACCGTCAATTAAGTAATATGCTTATTACCAGTCGTGTTACTGCAGCGCAGTTAAAATGGTTCTCTCTCTATATCTCTTAACCACCAACCGCTGCTAATTGATAATATATCATTATCCATAGCGTGTATGTCATTTTACATCCGACAACCAGTCAATTACAAACTCGTGTTCTCATAGCACTCTTGATAGACCTTAATTAATGACCAGACAAGTCTGGTCATGTCTGCTTGCAATCAAAGTTCAACCTTCGGTCACTAGCAAATTCCCCAGTCTTACAAATTATCATATACCTAGTAACAGAACTTAATTACCCCTGCAACTTTCTTGTCCGTTTGTATCAGTCAAATAGCTCTAAATATAAAAAAAACATAAGGACCACCTAGACCTCAATGTCAACTCCTAATTAAAGCAAACAGGTTTGTCTATGTGTACTGTTTGCATGACAATTAGCTATAACAGAACTTAATTACCCTGCAGCTTTCTTGTTTGTTTACGTGGAGCACTAAGATTTATCTTATCTGTAATAATGATAACTGTTCTCAATGTCAACTCCTAATATCAATAATATATTACTTCTCTGTAATTAAAACAAATGACACGTCTATGTTTACTGGTCATTAGTTAACCAATCTGTCTGTAACAACGTAAACATTGTAAGGATCAACTAGCTTTCTATGTCAACTACTAATTAAAACAAATGACACGTCTATTTGTACCGGTCATTAGTTTACTAATCTGTCACAAACACCATAGCTTAAAATACACATATAGTGAACTCTTAATGCACACAGCCGTCTGTGTTCATTAATAGTTCACTGATCTGTAGTAAATCTCAAGGATCGAGTTCAAATGTAGGTCACAGAAGGTAAATTAAGGCTGCTATAAGGTTTATACAAGTTTATAGATATCACTCTGAAGCCAATAAACAGCATTCGTAGCTCGTACGCTTATTTTATAAATCATCCGGATATAACATTTACTAATTCAACTAAGAGTTAATACGCAGGAGGGTTTTTAATGGTTAAACTACGCTTATAACTCCTTTTGTCAGCTTATTTCCTATAAAACAACATCAGAAGGGGAGGAAAAGTGGGAGTGTCGGAGGAGTGATTAGGGGCATGATTAGGGCGTGGTTTGCATAATTAGGGGCGTGATTAGGGCGTGATTTGCACAATTAGGGGCGTGGTTAATGCTTGATTTGCATAATTGTGGGCGTGTCGACCTGTCACTTGAGTTTGACGGAAAGTGGTGCTCTCTCTACTGAGATTGGTCAGAGAACTTGTTTGCACTGAAACAACTTTTAATGAAGCAAGGGAAAACATGGTGGAATAGGTTGACATTTGATAGTTATATCAAATTTAACATCACCCCAAGAGGCTTAAGACCACGTGTCTTCCCCACTTTTGAGTTAGCAAATAACGATCTCAAGAAAGAATGGGAGCTGGCACTCACACAATGTTCTAAGGATCTCATTAAAATTCTCATTAAACACAATGAAATATTACTTGCACAATATGCACAAGAAATCTCAGTGCTGGTGGAAAAATTAAAGAAGTTTGAGGCAATTGATAAATTTCAACACAAATATAACAAATATAAGAAGGAAGTTGAGGATTTGGAACAGGACATTATAGAAAGGAAGAGAAGGAAGCTTTATCGAGATAAAAATGATTTTGCTCTAGATAAAGTGTATAGATGGAAGTCCTACCCACAAAAGAATAGGAACACCAACACCTTGAACTACACCACTTCTGATGTTGAATCATCCGAAAGAGAGGACAATTCTAAGAGAAGCAGACCCCATTATAAGGATTTTTTAGAACAAACCCCGAGGGGGGTCAAAGATTACACAAGTATGGAAGACCTAAGATCAGGAGGGGGAAGGGAAGCGAGAAGAAAACGCGACACCAGAGATTGGAGGGAGGAGCCCCGAGAGCAGAGGAGAAAGAGATGAGTGAGGATGACACACTAAGGGTCATCAACCTTACTGATAGAATTCTGACTACCGATCAAAAATCGTTACTAAGCAAAGGATTATCTTTCTCCCCCACCCACCGTCCTGATCATTTTGAATGTGAAAAGGATCTGCAACTGTTCATAAGAAAGATCCTATTGAAAAAATTCTTCCATATACAACATCAAATTAGAGAAGAATCTTCTAACTTAGAAACAATCCTCTCTACGGAGACACCGATCTTATCCCTGACAGCGGATGATGAATCAACTTTGAATATACTGGAGGAATTAATGACAGGAAATGAGACCATTCCTGATCCCTCTCCATTTGATCCTCAGAGGATTAAAACCAAATCCACCTTCTTTCCTGAAATTAAACTTTCTCCCTCAGCAAAGGTATTTTATGATCTTGTATCCCATGATCTAGATTGTATGTTTGCACGAGAACGACAGATTCAATCACACACTGATAATCTCACAAAAGGAGAACGAATTGCATTGCAGGAAATCATGAAATGGCAGGATACTATTATTAAGCCCTCTGATAAAGGGGGCAACATTGTGCTCTGGCCTCTCTCTATGTACACAATGGAATTGAGGAAACAATTAAGTGATCAGAATTGTTACAAAACATTAATCTTTAATCCAACTAGCAATTTTCTGTACTTATACAACTCCATTATTTCAGCAGCACATCAGAATGGGGTTATAAAGAAAAAAAGACTTTGATTATCTCAGAGTGGAAAATCCAAAAATTGCTACCCTGTACCTATTGCCAAAGGTGCACAAAAATGACAAAGTCCCCCCTGGTAGACCAATTGTCTCTGGTGTTGGGAGTTTGACAGAAAAGGCCAGCACATATGTCGACCAATATCTTAGACATCACGTGCTGGCTCTGCCTTCCTACACCAGGGACACCATGGATGTGTTGAATAAACTACAGGACATGACAGTGAGTCAGGGCACATGTCAAAAGTCTGTACACCAGCATCGACCATAAGAGGGGATTGGCAGCCGTTCGATATTTTTTGGACACAAACACACACCATGAATTCAATAACTTTCTGGTCTCCCTTCTCGAATTCATATTGACTAAAAATTATTTCATCAGCCAAGAAAAATTCTACCTCCAGGTTAGAGGGACAGCGATGGGGACAGCTTGTGCCCCATTGTATGCTAACCTCTACCTGGGGTGGTGGGAGAAGGAACATGTGTTCAACGATGCACTGGAAAAATATACACAACACATTCTATTATACCTACGGTATATAGATGATGTCCTGATCATCTGGGAGGCAGAGGCAACACTTCTGGAAGAATTCATTGCCATCCTGAACCAGAATGATTTGAATTTGAAACTTACTGGTGAAAAAGACCAGAAGGAAATTCACTTTCTGGATCTATGCATTAGGGAAGAGACGGATGGAAAAATCAGCACAGATATCTTTCGGAAGAAAACTGCAACTAACAGTATCCTGCATTCCAACAGCTTGCATCTTCCTGCAACCATTAAAGCAATCCCAAAAGGCGAATTACTCAGAACTAAAAGGAACTGTTCTGATGAGAAGATATACCTAACACGTGAGAAACAGGTGTGTGAACGTCTTAAGAAACGTGGGTACAGTAATAAGACCATAAAATTTGCCGTGAAAAGCGTTGAATTATACACACGTGAGTCTTTACTGACTCCTAAAATAAAATCTCAGAAAGAAGAACCGGTATGGTATATAGGTACTTTTAGCCCACAGTGGAAAGTAATTAATGGGATCTTACAGAAACATTGGCCCATTTTACAGACAGATGAGGTCCTTAGGCAAGTGTTACCCAGTAAAGTGCAGAGCAGCTGGAGGAGATCAAAAAATTTACGTGATCTAGTTGTCCAGAGTCACCTCTCAGTTCCCACTAGATCGCTATATAACAAAAAAGGATCCTACCAATGCGGCCGATGCAAGGCTTGCAAATACATGACACTCAAACAATATTATACAGATAAATTTGGTAAGAAATGGACTATTCAAAATTTTATCAGTTGTACTACCATGGGTGTTGTATACCATCTCGAATGCCCATGTGGAAAGAGATATATTGGTAAAACCATACATCCGCTAAAGGTACGGATCCTGGAGCACGCCAACAGCATTAAAAATGCCAAACAAGACGCGAGGAGATTCAAAACATTACACCAGTGGCCAAACACTTCCTACATCACCATGGATGTGAATCTGGCAGTTTAAAAGCTTTTGGCATGCAAAATATACAACTGGGTATCAGGGGAGGTGACCTTGATAATGAACTGCTCAAATTGGAGACCAAGTTAATCTTCCTCATGGACAGTATGCAACCACTGGGCATGAACGAACACAACAGTTATTTGCCATTCCTCTAGGGGTGCTGAGTGGGATAAGCACCATCACTTACCTTGTGAAGGAGAATTTTGGACATTTTTTGTTACTTTTTGGCTCCCTATCCCTAATTGATGGGGAAGCATAAAGGAAGTTCGTAGGTGTGACATGGGGAAGAATTTTTTGATTAAGGGTTGAGTGGACCTGTTCCCTGAGTAAGGGGATTACAGACCCTTTCATCCCCAAAAGTATGAAGAATACCAATGTATTACACTTCATAAGATCCTGATTTAACATCTTGAAAATTGGACTATTAAAAGACTGTATGTCCTAACCTTGACGTAAATTATTGGTCTGTGATGAAGATTTATGATTTTATTGATCCCATAGGGTACTTCAGTGTAATTTATCCAGATGGGCCTATGATAAACTAGGTGACAAACAACAAGCAAAACAAATAATCCATATGTGATCCATTGGTTATCTATGTTGGAATAATGAGTATATAGGAGAAATTATACTTACCGTCTTGAACAGATACCTCGAATTTAAAAAGAGACAACTACACCAGGAATAATGGGGACAAGGAGATATACGCAGATTTGGGAATAATATGGGAAAATACATCTGAGAAAATTAGGGATGTGTACATCCAATCATACTGAGAGGAATAGGTTCCATAGGTTCCTACGATACAAGATAAGGGATGCTACCGTGGGATGAGATAGTAGGTATATTTATACACAACAGGTAGACTCAATATCTCTCAATTATAAGGTGGCTCAACATATTAAATGTATTATAATAATGAGATTGCTGGGAACTACTCCATGAATTAGTATTTTGTAGGACCACCTTTATAATATATTTAGAAGTGTACAATTTGTATGCATATCACATATTTTTAATCACATTTATTTGGAGGGTCACTATTAGATCAAATCATCATTATAATTTCACCATTTTCAGTTCACTCACCAGATACTAAACACTCTTGGCCATGAAATATTTACATGACCATTATAAATAACATACAGTCACTATCTTATTTTCACTGTATTAAATTAAATTCTGACACAGACACACATAGTATACCACTCAGCTGTTTTTCAAATTTTTATTGTTTATTTTATTTTCACATTGCACAGTTTGAGGTGTTCATTTTGTTGTTTTTCCTATTATGTGGTTGCCAATGACAACTGTTACACATCACTTTTCCAATACACACTCACCTTACTTACTAAGCATATTCAAGTTTATCTCTCATACTGGAAACACCGAGTATCCCTTTAATATTACTCTCAGGAACCTATTATTATGATTCCATTGGATCTAACCAGTCAGATGACTTGAACCGTAGCCCAGAATCAGAGACACAGATTTAACATTATGTCTATCTCTGGTGCACGTAATTTGGGCTCTCTGATAGGTTAATAGGTGTCACATGATTAGACTGAGCACAGTCCAAATCCCATTAACAGGAGACGTGACGTGATTGGATGGCCCAGTCATGTGACTGGGAATCTGCCCCGCGATTGGTGTATCTGTACTGTTAAATTAGGGCTATTGGAGGCATTCTGGTTAGCCCTGAAAAACTTAACTGTGAAACACGTGTCGGCGAGTCACACTGTGCTGCTGTGTATAATAACAATGTGCTAAATGTATTGTGTTGTTAGGAATAGAGCGAGATCTATACTAAAGCTGAGCTGGCTATTGTGAAGCCTCATGACACTGATGGAGCTCACAAGCTTTCCTGCACTGAGAGGATTATTTAACCACATATGACTCAGCAAGCTGCATGTACTAGCAACATTGTAGCAAGACTAAGATACATTGCTTAATGTAGCAGCTGAGACATCTCTACAACACTGCTTGTTACTTTATAAGTATAGAACAATTATCTAGCAGTGTTTATGTGCTACTCAGGTTAAATGCTGTTTATTTGATATATAGGTTTCCATCACACAGCTGATAATTACAAAACAGCTAGTTAGGATATACTGCTATTAACAGCTGATGGAGTGCTCCAGTGTACGGCATTAGTGCAATACTCAAACAGCTCACTAAACCCTGTGCCTTACAGCTATGATCTATATTCCACTATAATAGTAGTGAATATTGTGGAAAACTGTCAGTTTATATGCATTTTTGGACATTACAGTGTCTCTCATTAACAATATCACTAATGAACATTGTGATTACTCACTTAAAGTGATATTGACTTTATTAATTACCTGCTGTAAATCGACTGAGAACAGCTAATTATATTGAGATCACTAGTGGGGAGAAGCACTGATCTATAGCTGTATAAGCATATAAGTGAACATCAATTATCATTCACTTAAAGTGACACTGACTTCAGGTATTACCTGCTGTAAATCGATTAAGAACAGCCAATTATATTGAGATCACTAGTGAGGAGAAACACGGATTCATAGCTGTATAAGCATATGAATGCATATAAGTGAGGGGTCATAGCACCCAAACAGATTATTCACTTAAAGGGATACTGACTTCAGTTATTACCTGCTGTAAATTGATTGAGAACAGCTAATTACATTGAGAAATGCTGTTTATTTGATATATATATTGATTATTCACTTAAAGTGATACTGACTTCAGATATTACCTGCTGTAAACTGATTGAGAACAGCTAATTACATTGAGATCACTAGTGAGGATAAACACTGACTCATAGCTGTACAAGCATATGATTGCACATAAGTGAGGGGTCACAGCGCCCAAACTGAAGGGGAGCTTTCTATTGGAATATTGCACTTTACAGTACCCTCAGTAAGCCTATCTAGTACAACTGATCAGTGACTTCAAAGCGCCATTGGGCACTCAGCCTAACAACACATATAATTTGATTCAAGGGTCATAGTACCTATAATATAGTTAGCACAGTGTGTTTTTATTCACACATATCACACTTTGTTTTGTCAATTTATATGTTTTTGGTTTTAATATTTCACAGCTACAGGTCTTTTTAACAAATATACTCTAATAAAAGTTATATTTTATGTATCAATTTAATGTTTAAGTGCGCCACTTCAAGTCCAATCCTTCTCTGTTTCTTTTTGTGCGTAAAATGGCTAAGCCCTGACCAAAATGTTGGGCGCGACATGAAAAGTGCTGTTTCGCGCTGAAAAGGGTAATTTTTCACACATTTCAGCTCGCAAGCACAGGGGGCTGTGAGCTGAAATGTATCTCCCCGCGTCTCAGCACGCCCAAATAGAGCAACAATTGAATTCCCCCTTAATCTTGGTATGTTTACTATGTTTATGTGTGCCATGTACTGTATATGTATAATATATATGTACACTGTCTATCTCTAGCTAGGGGTCAGTCCTATTGCAGGCTAAGGGTGCGAGTTGCCGCTGCAATGGCGTGGAGATGCCATTAAACAGCACTGCATCTCGCACCCCTCATGGCCCACTCCCACCCCGAATTTGAACAATTTTGTATGCAGACCCATAGGGCTGCTCGTAAAATTGTACAAGTCTGAACTGCCATAAAGTACTAACTTGCGGGAGCGAGAACGTCACCTGCAATTGGATTCTTCCCTTTAAGTGTATGGGCTGGATGTAATGCCGTCCGAATTTGCCGGACGTGTGGGTTTCCGTCCAAACTCTGAAGTTTTTTTTTAAAAGGGCAGTCATTCACAAGGCAAAACTATGCCTTGTAAATTACTGCCCCTTTAAAAAACACCCGAGTTTGTCCGGCAATCATCACCCCTAAAACCTGTCCCTGTATCCTGATACCCTCACACCTACACCCTCTCCCTGCATCCCGATACCCCTTACCCCTACACCCTCTCCCCACATCCAGGTAGCCTCACCCCTACACCCTGTTCCTGCATCTAGGAACCATTACCCTTTTGCCCTGTCCATGCATCCAGGTACCATCATCCCTACACTCTATCCTTTCATCCAGAGACCCTCACCCCTTCACAGTGTCTCTTTATCCAGAGACCTGCTCACATCCATACAGAGACGTAACTCTGGGAGGCAACGGAGTCATCTGCCGCCGGGCTCCTGCTCTGAAGGGGGGCACCTCTCCTCCCGTTCTGTGACATCAATCGGTTAAGTTAATTGATAGTCTCCAATTACACGATTAATTAAACAATTACACGTAACTTCATATAGTTAGAATTCTCATGCTTCCTGTACAGAAGCGGATATCTCTATCAGTAAGGTGTCTGCCATCAGTGTAACAGGTCATGGGTTCTAATCCTGGGTACGACTGCTAAGAACTGTGTGATTTAAAATAAAAGACAATGATATGTATGTATACAGTATATAAAAAAAAAATTCAGAACACTCCATATACAGACACACACATATATATTTATTTAAATATAGGGGGGCACCAATATTTCTCTTGCCTCCGGGCAACTGAGATGAACTTACGCCACTGCATCCATAGCAACACCTAGTCTAGCAATCTCCTAGACTGCCTATGCCTCAGACCTACATTCTTATCCTCACACTCCTGTCTCCACAGAATCATCTCCTCTCAGTCTTACCCCACACTACCCTGTGTCACACACCCTGGCTGTGGTGTCCTCTGTATTTTATGGTGCTCGTTGGAGCTCTCTATGTAATACGGCATTTATTGGTCACTTGGATGCTTTGTGTATTATGGGGGTCATTCCGAGTTGATCGCTCGCTGCTGATTTTTGCAGTGCAGTAATCAGGTGAAAAAACTGCATTTCTGCGCATGAGTATGCACCGCAATGCGCACGCGCGACGTATGGGTACAAAGCCCTTTGTGTTTGTACTCAGGTTCTAGAAAAGTTTTCCTTCGCACTGACGGCCGCAAAAAGATTGACAGGAAGGCGGCGTTTCTGGGTGTCAACTGACCGTTGTCAGGGAGTGTTTGCAAAAACGCAGGCGTGTCTGAAAAAATGCAGGCGTGGCTGGGCGTTCGCCGGGCGGGTGTATGACGTCAAATCCAGACACGAATAGGCTGAAGTAATCGCAAGCGCTGAGTAGGTTCAGAGCTACTCTGAAACTGCACAAACTTTTTTGCAGAGCTCGGCTACACAAGCGTTCGCACTTTTGCTAAGCTAAAATACACTCCCCAGTGGGCGGCGGCATAGCGTTTGCACGGCTGCTAAAACTAGCTAGCGTGCGATCAACTCGGAATGACCCCCTACATGTATGTCACTGGGATGCTCCCTGTATTATAATTTGGACACTGTAACTCTACCTTTTTATGTGGAAATCATTGCAATGCTCTCCGTATTATATGGCGTTCAATGCAATGCTCTCTGGATCATTTGGCGGTCACTGCAATGCTCTCTGTGTCATATGACGATCACTGCAATGCTCTCTGTATTATATGGTGATCTCTGTGATGCTCTCTGTATCATATGGTGGTCACTGATCGTTCTGTATTATATGGTGGTCACAATATTTTTTTGTTTTAGCTCCACTTAATTGGTTGAAGGTTGGCACTAGCTGTGACCTCCATGGAGATAGCGACACCCACTGCATAGGCCACACTCTCAAAGTAGACCACACCCACACCACATTGGTCACACCTCCACATTACCAGTCACATCGTCACAGCGCTTGTCACACCTCCTGCCGAGATACATTTTAGGCCCTTCATAAATTTCAGCTCCAGGCCAATTTGGCCCTTAAGCTAGCACTGGGTGGCCTGCACATTCACCCATTTCACCCTTGTAACTTTTTCTTTGGGGCCATCTGAAAGCTGAGGTCTACAAATATTGACCAAGAACCATTAATGAGCTGAAGGCTCCTTTACGCCAAGAAATTGCAGCAATGACCCACCAAGTGACGCGAAACTTGAATAGAGTGATTCTTTTGTGTGAGTCTAACACAACTCTTAACCACTTAACTGGCTTATATTTATTAAAAAAATGCTCAGAAATTGTCATTTTTATGATTGAATTTATTTAAAACAAATCCAAACACAATTTTATTTAAAAAAAGTGAGTTTTTTTTAACATCGGTTTATCATCGATGGCCGAGATATAACATTGATGATCACAACACCACGATCATCACAACCTTATATTTTACGGCAGCTGCTACTCTCTACAGCCTCCGGTGTACACATGCAAGGTAAGACCAGCTTCTATTACATTTCCCCGGAGACTGCTAATGTCTGTAGCCACGGATGGGAGGTGCCACTAGGCTGCCCAATCAGCAGTAATCGCCTGTACGGCACTAGGGAAGGGAACCAGGGAGTCCGGGAGGTTCCCCTGAGAATGGCAGCTGCTGGAAGATTATCTTCTAGTAGCCGCAAAGTGGGCATTTCTGACTGGCTGCATCAGATGTGAATCATGTGACCATGTTAGGGAAAGCCCAGCCTGGCGTGGTCACATCACCCTTGCCCTATGAAAACAGTCCTGTCACACCCATTCATTACATCCCCCAAAAGCTGGATACCTGTCACTCACTATGCAAAGAAATACTTTCCACACCTTCACCACAAGTGCACAGTACAACTTGGGTGCATGCGCAGTAGCAAAACATTGCTCAGCTGCATCCACAATCAACATTGCTTCCACCTCTGAATCATTCCTTGCCACCTTTTGATCTATGCGGTCTATTCAGACCCGAATGCAGCCGCCCGTCCCGGCTGCATTCAGGGGGTCCGAGTAGGAACACTGGCTGCAGTGTGCGTTACCCTTCTCGTTGTGGCTGCAAGGTGATTGACAGCCGCGGCCGTCAGGGGGCATTGATGTGGCGTTGCGGGTAAAATGTGGTTGTGTCGGGTGTGTTTTCGGGGCAGCTGCGTCACATACAGCCACTCCGATAAAGAAAATGGCGCCGAACCACATGTTGGCTGTGCTGGCAGTGGTCCACCTTAAATCGATGATTGCAGACACATCGCGGGGCGGCGCCACATACATGCTGGGTGGCCTTGCCCTGCTCTGGGCGGCCCCCAGCATGTGAGAAGATGGACGTAGATCTTGCTTCTCTGAATAACCCCCTATAGGGTTTATTCCTTTAGAATGTAAGCTCTCACAAGTAGGGCCCTCTTCCCTCATGTGATTATCCTTTTCTTACTTTAATAATCCTCATCTGCCCAAATCCTGCCGTTTTCGGCCACCCTGATACTTATCTCAGTGTCATCTGCTGATGTAGTTATATTTCGTTACCCTGTACTTGTCCTATATTGTCTTCAACTGTAAGTCACTGTTTTCATGTTTTAATTATGTGCATATGTACTCTGTAATTGGGCGCTGCAAAACCCTTGTGGCGCCATATAAATAAAGGATAATAATAATAAATAGGCTAGATGCCTCATCACTTGGAGAGTGAGAAAATGGAGAAAGAAAAAGTGCCAGCCAATCAGCTCCTAACTGCCATGTCACAGGCTGTGTTTGAAGAATGTCAGTTAGGAGCTGATTGGCTGGCACTTTTTCACTCACCATTTTATCACTTTCCAAGCGATGATACATTTGGCCCTATATCTGGAATTTATTATAATTTTCTCCACTAGGTGGCAGATACACATTCTGTTTTACAGTTGAGTATTTGTCAGCAGTTTTTTTTTCATTTCCTAGTGTTTCATCACATACTATTTATTGAGGCATGCAGTATGGTGAGTACTGTTACACAGGACTGCATCAGCATTTTGTGTCATACTGCATGCACCTTTAGCATATAATCAGTTTGATGGCCTTTGACCATCATAATCTATAAAAGTTTTTTTTTTACATACTGATTCTCAAATAATGAAACTGACTTTTGTCAATTATTAAATGTTAATGTTATATTTATTTGACTATAGATATGTAAAATACCCAGTGTGGGATGTACAGTATCATGTATCACATATTCTATGCAAGGCATCTCACCCTTTATCGTATGCATAGCAGAGCTTGTTAAGGCCGTGCACATGAAAAATTGTGGAAAAATCTGCTCGGGCAGCTCTTCCGATAAGATGTGAGGACCATAGGCGTGCGCAGCACATTTTATTAGGGGGTGCACCATCGGAGGGGTGTGTCTAGCTCCGCCTTTTGGGCGTGTCTAGCACCATCTATTGATGGTCAAAGCAATATAAAATATCCACCCTTGTACCAATCCTAATAATGCAGATACACTGCCAAATGTTGTGGTGTGCACCAAACAAACACCCCTGATGGCACTCACTGCAATTACACTGCTCCTCCTCAGCCTGGTCTGGCTCCCCCTCCCTTTCTTCTGCAAGCTGCAGCAGCTTACTTTCAAGTCAGTCACTCACCGACAGTCGCAGACTAGTACTGCTGCTGCTGGAAAAACGCGTTACGTGTCAATGCTGCTGCCGGCCGCCTGCCAGTATTGAATTTGTCTTCCTAAGAGGAACGCTGGCTACATGCTGAGCCTCATCAGTGGCTGGCGTTGGCATAGCATAGATGGAGAGAGGTGGGCGTGTGGCGGGTGTGACGGGTGGGCGTGCGAGCAGCATGACGTAATCACGTCACATCACACTGTTTTTGTACATGGAGGTGGAGCCGAGAGATTGAAAGCCGGTGGCAGTGGCACCCTTGATTAAACATGGAAAGAAGAAAAAAAGAAGACTCTTTTTGGGAAGCACTTCTATACAGATAATGTTGTATGACTGGATGTCACAATAGCTGACTAAAATACAATACTTTAATAATTCTCATTAAAATTAATTATTGAGGAGTTCAATGAGCGCCAATATTTGTTAAATGGTGACATTGCGAAAATATAGAAAAATGTATATAGATTACAAGGTACAGATACCTAATATAAGCCGAGATGGGTATATCTGTGAATTTGTGAACAGACAAAACAACTGTAGGACAACCTGTGGTCAAAAAAATTGATCATTTAGTGTATATATATGACCATCATTTGAAAACTGCTGTACATCCCAAATGGGAATTGAATCCTAGCAGGTAGTTGAATCATAGGTCATAACCGAGATGTAAGTCAGTGCTCTATTTTAGTGACAGAAAGGGTGGCAAATATTTGCAGTACCAGGGTGTTCCTTGGTGGTCTCCCATCCAAGTACTTAAACCGGCCCTCCACTGCTTGGCTTCCAAGATCAGATGAGATTGGGCATCTCCAGGACGCCCTGTGACCAAGCTATCTTGCGAAACGTACGTCAGGAAGAAGGAGGAGAGGCAACAACCTCACGGTCACGTGGTGCGCACACGTGACCGCAACTTAGCCGATCACGGCATAGTTCGTCGCTACGGGAACCAGCCTAACAGGAAGAACAGTGCGGCCGGAGCACAGCAGCGGGCAGTACGCGGGCAGACGCGGCCAGCACCTTCCACACATCAGGATCTCCCTTATCATCTCCCTTATACAAGTAGGACATAGCTTAATGAATGTACACCTGGATGAGGTAATATTTTTGATATATGCACTTTTTCTTTTGTGTGCACGAAAAACTCACATCCACGTGGCAGATCACTTTACCATATGCTTAAGTGACAGTCAATCATCACCAGTAAGTGAACAAGTGCCATTCTGAGTTTGGTCTATATTGCTACCAAAACAGCGGATGCAGATACATCCAATATCTTTTGGAGCTTATCAAACACACAAATGTTTTCTCTCTTTGTAATGCAGAAATCCATGTTGTTTTGAAACACCTAGCTGATGATATATATGGTATATTGTCTGTTTTATTATTTTCCTATTGCCTAAAGATAATTCATGATGGGGCATTAGAGCTGGAGATTGCATTGCTTATGTTATATACTTTTTGCACAATCCATGGTGTATTTTCATACATCTATTGATTTTTTGGAGACCAAATTTGGAGGTTTCCCTCTCTGCATAGTTAAAAGAATATTATAATCTAGAATATCCGATATTCATATGAAATATCTGTGCAGCATAGATGTCTTTTCTACTTGTACTGCGACTGATTTAACCGTGAAAATTTAGATGGGTATCTGAATTCTGTGTTATATCTTTGTGTTATATCTTTGAGAAAAAAACTCTTGATTTTTCTTACACCAAATCAGCTGCTTCGATACCTGTGGTTCACATAATTACGCAAATCGGCTCTTATTTGTGCCCAATTAGGACACAGCGTGACAAGGGTAAGCATAAGGTCTGCGGTCATACCCCACTGGAGATGCCCAATCTCATCTGATCTTGGAAGCCAAGCAGTGGAGGGCCGGTTTAAGTACTTGGATGGGAGACCACCAAGGAACACCCTGGTACTGCAAATATTTGCCACCCTTTCTGTCACTAAAATAGAGCACTGACTTACATCTCGGTTATGACCTATGATTCAACTACCTGCTAGGATTCAATTCCCATTTGGGATGTACAGCAGTTTTCAAATGATGGTCATATATATACACTAAATGATCAATTTTTTTGACCACAGGTTGTCCTACAGTTGTTTTGTCTGTTCACAAATTCACAGATATACCCATCTCGGCTTATATTAGGTATCTGTACCTTGTAATCTATATACATTTTTCTATATTTTCGCAATGTCACCATTTAACAAATATTGGCGCTCATTGAACTCCTCAATAATTAATTTTAATGAGAATTATTAAAGTATTGTATTTTAGTCAGCTATTGTGACATCCAGTCATACAACATTATCTGTATAGGAGTGCTTCCCAAAAAGAGTCTTCTTTTTTTCTTCTTTCCATGTTTACATTGAGAATAACTGACTCGGGGGAGCACCACTGATGGGCAGCTTTTTGATACACAAAAATAAGGAGTGTGTTACCTTATGTATCTGCTTCCTAAAATGAGGATTTGAACCTTGAATTTAATTATCAGTTAATTACAGATAGTTATCATTATACATATACACTTATTACACCAGTGCGGTTTCCAATTTTCTTTTCTTCAACTATCTGCACCCTTGATTAACCCAGGCATCCGGTCAGTAATGCAGTCCTGACAGGGTGCTGCGCAGAGGGGACAGTAATCAGCTTGCTAGGCTATCGCTGCATCAGGCATGTGAGATCGGGGTGCCAGACATTAGGGGGTGCCTGTGCGCACCAGGCACCCCCCCTGCGCACACCTATGGTGAGGACTTCTGGGTTTATGGGCCCTCATTCCGAGTTGATCGCACCAAGCAACTTTTTGCTGCTGGTGCAATCAACTAATCTCCGCCTATGGGGGAGTGTATTTTAGCATAGCAGGGCTGCGATCGCTTGTGCAGCCCTGCTATGCTAAAAAAAAATAAGATTTTACTTACCGATAAATCTATTTCTCGTAGTCCGTAGTGGATGCTGGGGACTCCGTCAGGACCATGGGGATTAGCGGCTCCGCAGGAGACAGGGCACAAAAATAAAGCTTTAGGATCAGGTGGTGTGCACTGGCTCCTCCCCCTATGACCCTCCTCCAAGCCTCAGTTAGGATACTGTGCCCGGACGAGCGTACACAATAAGGAAGGATTTTGAATCCCGGGTAAGACTCATACCAGCCACACCAATCACACCGTACAACTTGTGATCTGAACCCAGTTAACAGTATGACAAACGTAGGAGCCTCTGAACAGACGGCTCACAACAATAACAACCCGATTTTTTTGTAACAATAACTATGTACAAGTATTGCAGACAATCCGCACTTGGGATGGGCGCCCAGCATCCACTACGGACTACGAGAAATAGATTTATCGGTAAGTAAAATCTTATTTTCTCTGACGTCCTAGTGGATGCTGGGGACTCCGTCAGGACCATGGGGATTATACCAAAGCTCCCAAACGGGCGGGAGAGTGCGGATGACTCTGCAGCACCGAATGAGAGAACTCCAGGTCCTCTTTAGCCAGGGTATCAAATTTGTAGAATTTTACAAACGTGTTCTCCCCCGACCACGTAGCTGCTCGGCAGAGTTGTAATGCCGAGACCCCTCGGGCAGCCGCCCAGGATGAGCCCACCTTCCTTGTGGAATGGGCCTTGACAGATTTAGGCTGTGGCAGGCCTGCCACAGAATGTGCAAGTTGAATTGTGCTACAAATCCAACGAGCAATCGTCTGCTTAGAAGCAGGAGCACCCAGCTTGTTGGGTGCATACAGTATAAACAGCGAGTCAGATTTTCTGACTCCAGCCGTCCTTGAAATATATATTTTCAATGCCCTGACAACGTCCAGCAACTTGGAATCCTCCAAATCGCTAGTAGCCGCAGGCACCACAATAGGCTGGTTCAGGTGAAACGCTGACACCACCTTAGGCAGAAAATGAGGACGCGTCCGCAGTTCTGCCCTGTCCGAATGGAAAATCAGATATGGGCTTTTATACGATAAAGCCGCCAATTCTGACACTCTCCTGGCTGAAGCCAGGGCCAGTAGCATGGTTACTTTCCATGTAAGATATTTCAAATCCACCGATTTGAGTGGCTCAAACCAATGGGATTTGAGAAAATCCAAAACTACATTAAGGTCCCACGGAGCCACTGGGGGCACAACCGGGGGCTGTATATGTAGTACTCCTTTTACAAAAGTCTGGACTTCAGGAACTGAAGCCAATTCTTTCTGGAAGAAAATCGACAGGGCCGAAATTTTAACCTTAATGGACCCCAATTTGAGGCCCATAGACAATCCTGTTTGCAGGAAATGTAGGAATCGACCCAATTGAAATTCCTCCGTGGGGGCCTTCCTGGCCTCACACCACGCAACATATTTTCTCCAAATGCGGTGATAATGTTGTGTAGTCACCTCCTTCCTGGCTTTTACCAGTGTAGGAATGACCTCTTCCGGAATGCCTTTTTCCCTTAGAATTCGGCGTTCAACCGCCATGCCGTCAAACGCAGCCGCGGTAAGTCTTGGAATAGACACGGTCCCTGCTGAAGCAGGTCCCGTCTTAGAGGTAGAGGCCACGGATCTTCCGTGAGCATCTCCTGAAGTTCCGGGTACCAAGTTCTTCTTGGCCAATCCGGAGCCACGAATATCGTTCTTACTCCCCTTTGCCGTATAATTCTCAGTACTTTTGGTATGAGAGGCAGAGGAGGAAACACATACACTGACTGGAACACCCACGGTGTTACCAGAGCGTCCACAGCTATTGCCTGAGGGTCTCTTGACCTGGCGCAATACCTGTCCAGTTTTTTGTTGAGGCAAGACGCCATCATGTCCACCTTTGGTTTTTCCCAACGGTTCACAATCATGTGGAAGACTTCTGGATGAAGTCCCCACTCTCCCGGGTGTAGATCGTGTCTGCTGAGGAAGTCTGCTTCCCAGTTGTCCACTCCCGGAATGAACACTGCTGACAGTGCTATCACATGATCTTCCGCCCAGCGAAGAATCCTTGCAGCTTCTGCCATTGCTCTCCTGCTTCTTGTGCCGCCCTGTCTGTTTACGTGGGCGACTGCCGTGATGTTGTCCGACTGGATCAACACCGGCTGACCCTGAAGCAGGGATTTTGCCAGGCTTAGAGCATTGTAAATCGCTCTTAGCTCCAGTATATTTATGTGAAGAGACATCTCCAGGCTTGACCATACTCCCTGGAAGTTTCTTCCCTGTGTGACCGCTCCCCAGCCTCTCAGACTGGCATCCGTGGTCACCAGGACCCAGTCCTGTATGCCGAATCTGCGGCCCTCTAACAGATGAGCACTCTGCAACCACCACAGAAGAGACACCCTTGTCCGTGGCGATAAGGTTATCCGCTGATGCATCTGCAGATGCGATCCGGACCATTTGTCCAGCAGATCCCACTGAAAAGTTCGTGCGTGGAATCTGCCGAATGGAATCGCTTCGTAAGAAGCCACCATCTTTCCCAGGACTCTTGTGCATTGATGCACAGACACTTTCCCTGGTTTTAGGAGGTTCCTGACAAGTTCGGATAACTCCCTGGCTTTCTCCTCCGGAAGAAACACCTTTTTCTGAACCGTGTCCAGAATCATTCCCAGGAACAGCAGACGTGTCGTCGGGGTCAATTGAGATTTTGGAAAATTCAGAATCCACCCGTGCTGTTGCAGCACTACTTGGGTTAGTGCTACTACGTCCCCCAGCTGTTCCCTGGACCTTGCCCTTATCAGGAGATCGTCCAAGTAAGGGATAATTAATACGCCTTTTCTTCGCAGAAGAAACATCATTTCGGCCATTACCTTGGTAAAGACCCGAGGTGCCGTGGACAATCCAAACGGCAGCGTCTGAAACTGATAATGACAGTTTTGCACCACGAACCTGAGGTACCCTTGATGTGAAGGGCAAATTGGGACATGCAGGTAAGCATCCTTGATGTCCAGGGACACCATAAAGTCCCCTTCTTCCAGATTCGCTATCACTGCTCTGAGTGACTCCATCTTGAACTTGAATTTTTGTATGTACAGGTTCAAAGATTTCAGATTTAGAATAGGTCTTACCGAGCCGTCCGGCTTCGGTACCACAAATAGTGTGGAATAATACCCCTTTCCCTGTTGTAGGAGGGGTACCTTGACTATCACCTGCTGAGAATACAGCTTGTGAATGGCTTCCAATACCGTCGCCCTGTCTGAGGGAGACGTTGGCAGAGCAGACTTTAGGAACCGGCGAGGGGGAGACTTCTCGAATTCCAACCTGTAACCCTGAGATACTATCTGCAGGATCCAGGGGTCCACCTGTGAGTGAGCCCACTGTGCGCTGAAATTCTTGAGTCGACCCCCCACCGCCCCTGAGTCCGCTTGTAAAGCCCCAACATCATGCTGAGGGCTTTGCAGAAGCCGGGGGGGGGCTTCTGCTCCTGGGAAGAAGCTGCTTGGTGCACTCTCTTACCCTTTCCTTTGCCTCAGGGCAAATATGACTGTCCTTTCGCCCGCTTGTTCCTATAGGAACGAAAGGACTGCGGCTGAAAAGACGGTGTCTTTTTCTGTTGGGAGGGGACCTGAGGTAAAAAGGTGGATTTCCCGGCTGTTGCCGTGGCCACCAAATCCGATAGACCGACCCCAAATAATTCCTCCCCCTCATACGGCAATACTTCCATATGCCGTTTGGAATCCGCATCACCTGACCATTGTCGCGTCCATAAACTTCTTCTGGCAGATATGGACATCGCACTTACTCTCGATGCCAGAGTGCAAATATCCCTCTGAGCATCTCGCATATAAAGAAAAGCATCCTTTAATTGCTCTAAAGTCAATAAAATACTGTCCCTATCTAGGGTATCAATATTTTCAGTCAGGGAATCCGACCAAACCACCCCAGCACTGCACATCCATGCAGAGGCGATGGCTGGTCGCAGAATAACACCAGTATGAGTGTATATACTTTTCAGGGTAGTTTCCAGCCTCCTATCCGCTGGATCCTTGAGGGCGGCCGTTTCAGGAGACGGTAACGCCACTTGTTTTGATAAGCGTGTGAGCGCCTTATCCACCCTAGGGGGTATTTCCCAGCGCGCCCTAACCTCTGGCGGGAAAGGATATAATGCCAATAACTTCTTTGAAATTAGCAGTTTTCTATCGGGGTTAACCCACGCTTCATCACACACTTCATTCAATTCGTCTGATTCAGGAAAAACTACAGGTAGTTTTTTCAGACCCCACATAATACCCCTTTTTGTGGTACATGCAGTATCAGAGATATGCAAAGCCTCCTTCATTGCCGTGATCATATAACGTGTGGCCCTACTGGAAAATACGTTTGTTTCTTCACCGTCGACACTAGATTCGGTGTCCGTGTCTGGGTCTGTGTCGACCGACTGAGGTAAAGGGCGTTTTACAGCCCCTGACGGTGTCTGAGACGCCTGTACAGGTACTAACTGGTTTGCCGGCCGTCTCATGTCGTCAACTGATTTTTGTAATGTGCTGACATTATCACGTAATTCCATAAACAAAGCCATCCATTCCGGTGTCGACACCCTAGGGGGTGACATCACCATTACCGGCAATTGCTCCGCCTCCACACCAACATCATCCTCATACATGTCGACACACACGTACCGACACACAGCAGACACACAGGGAATGCTCTTATCGAAGACAGGACCCCACTAGCCCTTTGGGGAGACAGAGGGAGAGTTTGCAAGCACACACCCAAGCGCTATAAATATATAGGAACAACCCTATAGAAGTGTTGTCTCCCTTATAGCAGCTTAATATATATCAAAAAACGCCAAAAAAGTGCCCCCCCCTCTCTGTTTTACCCTGTTTCTGTAGTGCAGTGCAGGGGAGAGTCCTGGGAGCCTTCCTCGCAGCGGAGCTGAGCAGGAAAATGGCGCTGTGTGCTGAGGAGATAGGCCCCGCCCCCTATTTCGGCGGGCTCTTCTCCGGAGTTTGTGAGACCTGGCAGGGGTTTAATACATCCATATAGCCCCAGGGGCTATATGTGATGTATTTTTTAGCCAGAACAAGGTATTCTCATTGCTGCCCAGGGCGCCCCCTGCAGCGCCCTGCACCCTCCGTGACCGCTGGTGTGAAGTGTGTGACAACAATGGCGCACAGCTGCAGTGCTGTGCGCTACCTCATGAAGACTGAAAAGTCTTCTGCCGCCGGTTTCTGGACCTCTTCGCTTTTCGGCATCTGCAAGGGGGTCGGCGGCGCGGCTCCGGGACCGGACTCCATGGCTGGGCCTGTGTTCGATCCCTCTGGAGCTAATGGTGTCCAGTAGCCTAAGAAGTCAATCCATCCTGCACGCAGGTGAGTTCACTTCTTCTCCCCTAAGTCCCTCGTTGCAGTGAGCCTGTTGCCAGCAGGACTCACTGTAAAATAAAAAACCTAAAAACTTTTTCTAAGCAGCTCTTTAGGAGAGCCACCTAGATTGCACCCTGCTCGGACGGGCACAAAAACCTAACTGAGGCTTGGAGGAGGGTCATAGGGGGAGGAGCCAGTGCACACCACCTGATCCTAAAGCTTTATTTTTGTGCCCTGTCTCCTGCGGAGCCGCTAATCCCCATGGTCCTGACGGAGTCCCCAGCATCCACTAGGACGTCAGAGAAATAAGAATTTACTTACCGATAATTCTATTTCTCGTAGTCCGTAGAGGATGCTGGGGACTCCGTCAGGACCATGGGGAATAGCGGCTCCGCAGGAGACAGGGCACAAAAGTAAAAGCTTTAGGATCAGGTGGTGTGCACTGGCTCCCCCCCCATGACCCTCCTCCAAGCCTCAGTTAGGATACTGTGCCCGGACGAGCATACACAATAAGGAAGGATTTTGAATCCCGGGTAAGACTCATACCAGCCACACCAATCACACTGTACAACCTGTGATCTGAACCCAGTTAACAGCATGATAACAGCGGAGCCTCTGAAAAGATGGCTCACAACAATAATAACCCGATTTTTGTAACAATAACTATGTACAAGTATTGCAGACAATCCGCACTTGGGATGGGCGCCCAGCATCCACTACGGACTACGAGAAATAGAATTATCGGTAAGTAAATTCTTATTTTCTCTGACGTCCTAAGTGGATGCTGGGGACTCCGTCAGGACCATGGGGATTATACCAAAGCTCCCAAACGAGCGGGAGAGTGCGGATGACTCTGCAGCACCGAGTGAGAGAACTCCAGGTCCTCCTCAGCCAGGGTGTGCCCCTGACCAAGTAGCAGCTCGGCAAAGTTGTAAAGCCGAGACCCCTCGGGCAGCCGCCCAAGATGAGCCCACCTTCCTTGTGGAATGGGCATTTACATATTTTGGCTGTGGCAGGCCTGCCACAGAATGTGCAAGCTGAATTGTACTACACATCCAACTAGCAATCGTCTGCTTAGAAGCAAGAGCACCCAGTTTGTTGGGTGCATACAGGATAACAGCAAGTCAGTTTTCCTGACTCCAGCTGTCCTGGAAACCTATATTTTCAGGGCCCTGACAACATCTAGCAACTTGGAGTCCTCCAAGTCCCTAGTAGCCGCAGGTACCACAATAAGCTGGTTCAGGTGAAACGCTGACACCACCTTAGGGAGAAACTGGGGACGAGTCCGCAGCTCTGCCCTGTCCGAATGGACAATCAGATATGGGCTTTTGTGAGACAAAGCCGCCAATTCTGACACTCGCCTGGCCGAGGCCAGGGCCAAAATCATGGTCACTTTCCAAGTGAGATATTTCAAATCCACAGATTTGAGCGGTTTAAACCAATGTGATTTGAGGAATCCCAGAACTACGTTGAGATCCCACAGTGCCACTGGAGGCACAAAAGGGGGTTGTATATGCAGTACTCCCTTGACAAACTTCTGGACTTCAGGAACTGAAGCCAATTCTTTCTGGAAGAAAATCGACAGGGCCGAAATTTGAACCTTAATGGACCCCAATTTGAGGCCCATAGACACTCCTGTTTGCAGGAAATGTAGGAATCGACCGAGTTGAAATTTCTTCGTGGGGCCTTCCTGGCCTCACACCACGCAACATATTTTCGCCACATGTGGTGATAATGTTGTGCGGTCACCTCCTTCCTGGCTTTGACCAGGGTAGGAATGACCTCTTCCGGAATGCCTTTTTCCCTTAGGATCCGGCGTTCAACCGCCATGCCGTCAAACGTAGCCGCGGTAAGTCTTGGAACAGACATGGTACTTGCTGAAGCAAGTCCCTTCTTAGCGGCAGAGGCCATGAGTCCTCTGTGAGCATCTCTTGAAGTTCCGGGTACCAAGTCCTTCTTGGCCAATCCGGAGCCACGAGTATAGTTCTTACTCCTCTACGTCTTATAATTCTCAGTACCTTAGGTATGAGAAGCAGAGGAGGGAACACATACACCGACTGGTACACCCACGGTGTTACCAGAACGTCCACAGCTATTGCCTGAGGGTCTCTTGACCTGGCGCAATACCTGTCCAGTTTTTTGTTCAGGCGGGACGCCATCATGTCCACCTTTGGTCTTTCCCAACGGTTCACAATCATGTGGAAGACTTCCCGATGAAGTCCCCACTCTCCCGGGTGGAGGTCGTGCTGAGGAAGTCTGCTTCCCAGTTGTCCACTCCCGGAATGAACACTGCTGACAGTGCTATCACATGATTTTCCGCCCAGCGAAGAATCCTTGCAGTTTCTGCCATTGCCCTCCTGCTTCTTGTGCCGCCCTGTCTGTTTACGTGGGCGACTGCCGTGATGTTGTCCCACTGGATCAATACCGGCTGACCTTGAAGCAGAGGTCTTGCTAAGCTTAGAGCATTGTAAATTGCTCTTAGCTCCAGTATATTTATGTGGAGAGAAGTCTCCAGACTTGATCACACTCCCTGGAAATTTTTTCCTTGTGTGACTGCTCCCCAGCCTTTCAGGCTGGCATCCGTGGTCACCAGGACCCAGTCCTGAATGCCGAATCTGTGGCCCTTTAGTAGATGAGCACTCTGCAGCCACCACAGAAGAGACACCCTTGTCCTTGGAGACAGGGTTATCCGCTGATGCATCTGAAGATGCGATCCGGACCATTTTTCCAGCAGATCCCACTGAAAAGTTCTTGCGTGAAATCTGCCGAATGGAATCGCTTCGTAAGAAGCCACCATTTTTCCCAGGACCCTTGTGCAATGATGCACTGACACTTTTCCTGGTTTTAGGAGGTTCCTGACTAGCTCGGATAACTCCCTGGCTTTCTCCTCCGGGAGAAACACCTTTTTCTGGACTGTGTCCAGAATCATCCCTAGGAACAGCAGACGTGTCGTCGGAGACAGCTGCGATTTTGGAATATTTAGAATCCACCCGTGCTGTCGTAGAACTACTTGAGATAGTGCTACTCCGACCTCCAACTGTTCTCTGGACCTTGCCCTTATCAGGAGATCGTCCAAGTAAGGGATAATTAAGACGTCTTTTCTTTGAAGAAGAATCATCATTTCGGCCATTACCTTGGTAAAGACCCGGGGTGCCGTGGACAATCCAAACGGCAGCGTCTGAAACTGATAGTGACAGTTTTGTACCACGAACCTGAGGTACCCTTGGTGAGAAGGGCAAATTGGGACATGGAGGTAAGCATCCTTGATGTCCAGGGACACCATATAGTCCCCTTCTTCCTGGTTCGCTATCACTGCTCTGAGTGACTCCATCTTGATTTGAACCTTTGTATGTAAGTGTTCAAATATTTCAGATTTAGAATAGGTCTCACCGAGCCGTCTGGCTTCAGTACCACAATATAGTGTGGAATAATACCCCTTTCCTTGTTGTAGGAGGGGTACTTTGATTATCACCTGCTGGGAATACAGCTTGTGAATTGTTTCCAATACTGCCTCCCTGTCGGAGGGAGACGTTGGTAAAGCAGACTTCAGGAACCTGCGAGGGGGAGACGTCTCGAATTTCTTATCTGTACCCCTGGGATACTACTTGTAGGATCCAGGGGTCCACTTGCGAGTGAGCCCACTGCGCGCTGAAACTCTTGAGACGACCCCCCACCGCACCTGAGTCCGCTTGTACGGCCCCAGCGTCATGCTGAGGACTTGGCAAAAGCGGTGGAGGGCTTCTGTTCCTGGGAATGGGCTGCCTGCTGCAGTCTTCTTCCCTTTCCTCTATCCCTGGGCAGATATGACTGGCCTTTTGCCTGCTTGCCCTTATGGGGACGAAAGGACTGAGGCTGAAAAGACGGTGTCTTTTTCTGCTGAGATGTGACTTGGGGTAAAAAAGGTGGATTTTCCAGCTGTTGCCGTGGCCACCAGGTCCGATGGACCGACCCCAAATAACTCCTCCCCTTTATACGGCAATACTTCCATGTGCCGTTTGGAATCTGCATCACCTGACCACTGTCGTGTCCATAAACATCTTCTGGCAGATATGGACATCGCACTTACTCTTGATGCCAGAGTGCAAATATCCCTCTGTGCATCTCGCATATATAGAAATGCATCCTTTAAATGCTCTATAGTCAATAAAATACTGTCCCTGTCAAGGGTATCAATATTTTCAGTCAGGGAATCCGACCAAGCCACCCCAGCGCTGCACATCCAGGCTGAGGCGATCGCTGGTCGCAGTATAACACCAGTATGTGTGTATATACTTTTTAGGATATTTTCCAGCCTCCTATCAGCTGGCTCCTTGAGGGCGGCCGTATCTGGAGACGGTAACGCCACTTGTTTTGATAAGCGTGTGAGCGCCTTATCCACCCTAAGGGGCGTTTCCCAACGCGCCCTAACTTCTGGCGGGAAAGGGTATAACGCCAATAATTTTCTATCGGGGGAAACCCACGCATCATCACACACTTCATTTAATTTATCTGATTCAGGAAAAACTACAGGTAGTTTTTTCACACCCCACATAATACCCTCTTTTGTGGTACTTGTAGTATCAGAAATATGTAACACCTCCTTCATTGCCCTTAACATGTAACGTGTGGCCCAAATGGAAAATACGTTTGTTTCTTCACCGTCGACACTGGAGTCAGTGTCCGTGTCTGTGTCGACCGACTGAGGTAAATGGGCGTTTTAAAGCCCCTGACGGTGTTTGAGACGCCTGGACAGGTACTAATTGGTTTGCCGGCCGTCTCATGTCGTCAACCGACCTTGCAGCGTGTTGACATTATCACGTAATTCCCTAAATAAGCCATCCATTCCGGTGTCGACTCCCTAGAGAGTGACATCACCATTACAGGCAATTGCTCCGCCTCCTCACCAACATCGTCCTCATACATGTCGACACACACGTACCGACACACAGCACACACCCAGGGAATGCTCTGATAGAGGACAGGACCCCACTAGCCCTTTGGGGAGACAGAGGGAGAGTTTGCCAGCACACACCAAAACGCTATATTATACAGGGACAACCTTATATAAGTGTTTTCCCTTATAGCATCTTAATATATAATAATATCGCCAAATAAGTGCCCCCCCTCTCTGTTTTAACCCTGTTTCTGTAGTGCAGTGCAGGGTAGAGCCTGGGAGCCTTCCTAGCAGCGGAGCTGTGTAGGAAAATGGCGCTGTGTGCTGAGGAGAATAGGCCCCGCCCCCTTTTCGGCTGGCTTCTTCTCCCGTTTTTCTGACAACCTGGCAGGGGTTAAATACATCCATATAGCCCCAGGGGCTATATGTGATGTATTTTTAGCCAGCATAGGTACTTTCATTGCTGCCCAGGGCGCCCCCCCAAGCGCCCTGCACCCTCAGTGACCGTTGGTGTGAAGTGTGCTGAGAGCAATGGCGCACAGCTGCAGTGCTGTGCGCTACCTCATGAAGACTGAGAAGTCTTCAGCCGCCGATTTCTGGACCTCTTCTCTCTTCAGCATCTGCAAGGGGGTCGGCGGCGCGGCTCCGGTGACCCATCCAGGCTGTACCTGTGATCGTCCCTCTGGAGCTAGTGTCCAGTAGCCTAAGAAGCCAATCCATCCTGCACGCAGGTGAGTTCACTTCTTCTCCCCTAAGTCCCTCGTTGCAGTGAGCCTGTTGCCAGCAGGACTCACTGAAAATAAAAAACCTAACAAAACTTTTACTCTAAGCAGCTCTTTAGGAGAGCCACCTAGATTGCACCCTTCTCGGCCGGGCACAAAAACCTAACTGAGGCTTGGAGGAGGGTCATAGGGGGAGGAGCCAGTGCACACCACCTGATCCTAAAGCTTTTACTTTTGTGCCCTGTCTCCTGCGGAACCGCTATTCTCCATGGTCCTAACGGAGTCCCCAGCATCCTCTTAGGACGTCAGAGAAAAGTTTCACTCAAAACAAGAGTAGCCCTAGACCTACTTACCCTGTGCTATGGATCCAGTGATCATGGGCCCGGCTTTGACGTGACATGGCCCTCCGTTTGCCTGGACACGCCTGCGTTTTGCTTACCACTCCCCGAAACCGGCAGCAAACGGTAGATTGACGCCCCAGAACGCCCTCTTGCTGTCCATCTTGTTTGCGGTCTGTAAGCGTCGTTGTGGGCAACGTCACGCGTGTGCAATGCGCACGTCGCACATGCGCATTCCAGACCCATTCACACCGCTGCGAAGAACCGCTGTGTGCGAACGGGTTGGAATGACCCCCCTAGTACAGCAGCTAAAACGCACCACTATATATGCAGAAGTACAGATGCCATTTTGGATATGGTTAAGAAGACATCACATCCAATTTGAGAGCTGCTAGAATGCATTTAGAATGCATGACGGCAAGACTCGCGGCCATCTTACTTCCGGTCATAGAGATCAGAGTTCTGGCTTTAAACTCTCTGTTGCAGAGCATCACATAATAAGCATAAAATAATGTTTTGTCTCATAAGGGATAAAAGGGAGTCAGGAGGAACTATTGCCCAGGGGTTGATTGGCCATTAACCTTACTGGGACTTTTCCTGGTAGAGTAGACTGATGGCCTCATGGGTCTGCCCAGAAAACACCTGACATTTTTTTTTGCTGATTTCTTTAATCTAGTGTATGATGGCAGCCAGCAGTTATGAGGCGTCAAAGACAGAGAATGGGGAGGAACGTGATCCATCACCACCCGGATAGATCACTTAATTTTTCCCTGAAGTGGCCATGCAGCCTAGTGCTATAGGTCATGGCCTCTACCTCCTACAGTCGGCCCACACACTCACACATAGTTAATGTTTTTATACGTATTCCGATGCCGGAATCCCAACATGCGGCTATAATGCCAGCACCGGAATTCTGACAATGGAAGAAATGCTGACACTGGAATCCTGACACCCAGCATCCCTATCACTATCATAGCTTTGTGGCTGCTGTTGAAGTCAAGTTACTTTCTAACAAATATTTAAAATGCCAGCTCTAATATATACTGCGGACGCCAGGCGCGTATTATTACCATGTGCTATGAATGTGCGCTATACGTCGCAAAACACTACATCCCATAAGAGAAAACAATACACCCACACATTATCTGAGTTCCAAAGATCATTGATGTATATATTTGTTATTAAAAGGATATGTATACATTATATCACGTCAGACTAAAACAAACAAAAACTGCTGAAAGTGCCTCGTAATATAATATTCTATAGAACAATTCCACAATTTCAATGCGCTGCTGTGTAGACACTGTGTAATTGCCTGATTGAAGGGAACTCAATTGAAAAAGGACTCAGCTGCGCAATGAAATTGGAAACATGAACAAAAGCTGACGTATGCCGAGATATATTTTAAAAAAGAATTTAATATGACAAAAAAAATGTACAGTAGTTCATAGGTTTTAGAATGGTAACTGCAGTCCCATGAATGTTTTAATATAGCTCCACTATGTAGAAATACTCCGATGTCAGATAAAGTCAAAATTACTTCTCCCGTGGGCTGATTTCTAACCGAGCATCCTCAGTTAGATTATCCTGCGTTGCCCACCACGTAGCTGTCACTGGGAGGAAGAGTGCAGGGCTAGCACCGGGCGGAGTCTTACACGGAGACGCTGCTGGAGGTATAAAGGAGCCGCTATGGAGACTATGTTGCCAATGCCGCTCGGTGGGCCTCGATGTCAGCTGTGGCGTACACAGAATGATGAGCCGCTGCAGGGGCTGTAAGGCCAACATCGGTCTAGTAATATAGATGAAAGTGCTTATCGTGCAAAATGCTTGTTAGGCAGAGTTTAGAAGTCCAGTAGGTAAAAAAGAATTGAGGAGTCCTGACCGGTTTCTTCACGCTCCACGTGACTTTCTCAAAGGTATATCCCCTCAGTCCAGGTATCGGTATATAAAGCAAATGATTACACACATGCAGGTGTCAATGATCAATTAATTAATTAAGAAGCTCAGCAACGTCAGCTTGTCAAATAGTAAAATACTTAGTAATTCACAACAGAGTGTTTTGTAGGGAACAAAAAGGCAGACACAATATTATATAGACCTTTTATGTCACGGAAAAAAGGGGAAACTTATTACTCGAAAATAAGTTCAGTAAATTATAAACTCTGAGGTAATTTATAATTTACTGAAATGTTGCCGAGCGGCATTGGCAACATAGTCTTCATAGCGGCTCCTTTATACCTCCAGCAGCGTCTCTGTGTAGGACTCCGCCCGGTGCAAGCCCTGCCCTCTCCCTCCCAGTGACAGCTACGTGGTGGGAAACGCAGGATAATCTAACTGAGGACGCTCGGTTAGAAATCAGCCCACGGGAGAGGTAATTTTGACTTTATCTGATATCGGAGTATTTCTACATAGTGGAGCTATATTAAAACATTCATGGGACTGCAGTTACCATTCTAAAACCTATGAACTACTCTACATTTTAACATTTCATTCATATCCAGGATACGATACTGTTTCTATTTGTTGGATACAAATGTTGCATATTGTTACCGCTCACGTCACAAGTGCTTGTTTTATCTGATATCCAGTACAGGGTATTTTACTATTTCCCTATAAGGTTTAAGTCCAGATTATATGGTTTATTGGGGCAGATGTATTAACCTGGAGAAGGCATAAGGAAGTGATATGTGCAAGGTGATAAAGGCACCAGCCAATCAGCTCCAATATGTAAATTAACACTTAGGATCTGATTGGCTGCTGCCTTTATCACCTTGCACATATCACTGGTTTATCACTTCCTTATGCCTTCTCCAGGTTAATACATCTGCCCCATTGTATGAATTTTTTTTATTGTCATATTAAATTATTTTTTATAATATATCTCAGCATACATCAGCCTTTGTTCATGTTTCCAATTTCATTGCGCAGCTGAGTCCTTTTTCAATTATATCACATGTACAGTATATATATTTACATGGTTACAATTTACAGAGTAAGCAGTTATTACAAACTAATTCAAATACAGCCACAGCCAGCAATACAATTACCATCTCCCTCAATGCACTTTATGCACTAATCGCTCCATTTCCTCCATCTTTAGCTCAGCCTCAACACCAGATAATATCAGCAAAGTATCAATAAAACACCATCTCGCTCAGGACCCAGGGGAAGTACAGGAAACTCTTCTTTGTGATCAGCTAGCTATACATTGAGTCTGTTGGGGGTATCTAGCTCTCTTGTTATTGGTCTAGGGGAGGGAACTTTCTCATTCATGATGAGTCATTGGTCAGTGTGAGGGCTTTTGTTCAAGGTTGCTGGTCTCTGGTTTCCTGTCCATCACATGCTCCTTTGAATATATTCTTTTGTTCCAGTAAAAGTGACTTCATATCCCCACATTTAATCATATCTACTCATGGCAATGTGCTACAACCAAATCACAGGCATCAAATTAATCTACACATTAATCTGGTTACTTTGATACCAAGCACGACATGTCCATCTTGCTCCGCTCCAATAATACACATACATGACGTTACTCCATTATATAATTTGAAACCTTATGATGTCTGGTGCTTGATATGTTTAAATTTATGTGCTGTATGAAATATGTGTTGAATCTATCTTTGTGGCATGTCTGTGTAAATGCGTATGTTACCATATATTGCTGTGCGTATTCGCAAGCATAGCGACTCAATGTGTGGAGTCTGTATGTTCTCTCTATGTAATATTTTTGACTTCGACACTGCCTAGTACCGTTAGCCCGCAGGTGTGGAGGGGGGGAGGTTAGGTGTAGGCTGCAGGGGGAGGGTTAGGATTAGGCTGTGAGGAGCGGGGGTTAGGTTTAGGCACCCACAGGGAGGGTTAAGCTGCGAGGGTGGGAGGGTTAATTTTAGGCAAAACTGGAGAGGGTTAGGTTGTATGGGGGGTTAGGGTTATGCTGCACAGGGGGAGGGTTAAAGGGATGTTGAGGAAGGGTAAGTATACTTACCTACCCCCCCTTTTGGGATTCTCACCATTGGGATATCACTGTCGGTCATCTGACCGTCGGAATCCCAAACGCTGGTAAATCGTATGTAACCTCTTTTGTTCCAGTCAGTGGAATTTATGTGAATAAATACACTGTTTTTAAAAAAAACATTTCTAGTATGTATTACCCTATCTTTCTCCTTATACCCAGTGCCGTGTCTAGCGGCGGGAGAGCCGTGCGATCGCATGGGGCACCTGCTGCAGCACTTGCTTGCTCTCATATACTGCTCCCCCTCCTCCCTTCCATAGTACTCCACTCAGGGGGCGGAGTTTCGCGGAATGAAGCAGTTGCATTGTGCGTCGCAACACAACAGTGTCATTCTGAGAAACTCCACCACCCAAGCAGAGTACTATGGAAGGGAGAAGGGGGAGCAGGATAGCTGTACTGGCGGGCTAGCGCCTGCCAGGCAGTGCACACTCCTGGCAATGAGTATTACCCTTAGCAATGAGCATGACACCCAGCGCATGAAACCCCTGGCAACGAGCATGGCGCCCAGCGCATAAAACCCCTGGCAACGAGCATGACACCCAGCACATAAAACCCCTGGCAACGAGCATGACACCCAGCGCATGAAACCCCTGGCAATAAGCGTGACACCCAGTGCATGAAACCCCTAGTAACGAGCATGACACCCAGCGAATGAAACCCCTAGCAACGAGCATGACACCCAGCACATGAAACCCCTGGCAACGAACATGACACCCAATGCATGAAACCCCTGGTAACGAGCATGACACCCAGCGCATGAAACCCCTGTTAACGAGGTAATTTAAAAGTAATTCGAATCTTTACTGTAGGGCATAATGTATCATGGGCATTGCAGTATATAGCATAATATGGTGCAGGGGGGCATAATATGGTGCAAGGGGCATTACTATATGGGGCTTAATATGGTGGAATTTTTTTTTTCCCTGTGGTGTCAGGGTCAAAAACTGGGGTGTAAGGTAGTCTTTTCCTGTGAGGCCATGCCCATTTCAGTGAGACCATGCCCATTTTAACTACTGCAGTAGTGATCCAAACCTGCATCCTAGGATGCAGGCATTGGATAACTGACTCCCCATCTGGGGGCTTGCGGAACCCATGGAAAAATGCAAGCCAACCTTTACAGAGGCCAGGAATTCTCCTTCCAACGACTGAGATCCTGGCCTCTCCCCTCCCCTTAAATGGAGGCGAGACGCTTCCATTTTCAGAAACGAAGGCCGTCACCGCCCCCCTCCTCAACCCCAAAATGGCATCAAACTGTCAGTTTGTGATTTAACCCATACAGGCTATGCTACATATATGTGTTTTATATATTTTTTTAAGATGTTACCTGAATGGAATTTGTGAAAACTTGTAACCAGGGAAAGCGCCTATGTGGAGTATCATACATCTAATGTTTTGAGGATTCACTTGTCATTCATAGTACAGTGGCACATATACTTAGAACACACCCAATGTCCACAATCGGAGCCCCATCCCATTGCAGCATAACGCAGTGATTCTCAAGCGTAGTTTTGGCTCTGCCCCCCCATACACCCGTGAAGGGGGCAGCATTATGTCATGAAATAGAGGGTCTAATGATGTGACGTACCCGGACCCACCGTCAACTAAAGCTGCTGTATTGCATCTTTCTTCCCAATTACTTCATACTTGCCTACCTGACCCTCTCCATGAGGGAGAAAATGCTCTGTTCCTGGACTTTCCTGGTAATGTATGATTGCCATCACCTGTGATGAGCTAGTTAATTGATAAGAAAGGTGTTTCACCACAGGTGATGGCAATCATACATTACCAGGAAAGTCCAGGAACAGAGCATTTTCTCCCTCATGGAGAGGGTCAGGTAGGCAAGTATGGTTTAAATTTAATACAGGTTGAGTATCCCTTATCCAAAACGCTTGGGACCAGAGGTATTTTGGATATCGGATTTTTCCGTATTTTGGAATAATTGCATACCATAATGAGATATCATGGCGATGGGACCCAAGTCTAAGCACAGAATGCATTTATGTTACATATACACCTTATATACACAGCCTGAAGGTCATTTTAGCCAATATTTTTAATAACTTTGTGCATTAAACAAAGTGTGTGTACATTCACACAATTCATGTATGTTTCATATACACCTTATACACACAGCCTGATGGTCATTTAATACAATATTTTTAATAACTTTGTGTTTTAAACAAAGTTTGAGTACACTGAGCCACAGAAAACAAAGATTTCACTATGTCACTCTCACTCAAAAAAGTCCGTATTTCGGAATATTCCGTATTTCGGAATATTTGGATATGGGATACTCAACCTGTATACACAATCCATACCTCCCAACATGACCCATTCCAGGAGGGACAGAATGCTCTGCTCCTGGACGTCACACTTAATGTATCTTTGCCATCACCTGTGCTGAAACACCTTTCTTATCCATTAACCTGTTCAGCACAGGTACAGGCAATCATAAATTAATAGAAAAACCCAGAAGCAGAGCATTGTGTCCCTCCTGGGGAGGGTCATGTTGGTAGGTATGCAATTAGGTATAAGGGGCAAACATATTAAAGATTGGTGTTGATTGAATTTAAATCAATAAAAATTACTCAACATCAGTGTTGCGCTACAGGGTCTAATAGGCCCTACACACTGGCCGACAATCCTCAAAGATATGAACGATCTTATTCATTATTGAACGAGATAATATTCATATCTTTGAGTGTGGAGTCACCAGCGATGAACGATGCTGGTGCCCTGTCGGCTGTGCATGCAGGCCAATATCTGCCTGCACTCCCCCCGGCACTATCCCCCCCCGCGCGCCGCCGGGTCGCCCGTCGGCCATATCCGCCGTCGGGCAGCTTGGCGGCGGATCGACGAATGTGTATGGCTCTTAAGTCACATTCACTAACAGACGATTTTTTTTAAAAATGGTTAAAGTCAAGGGTATGGCATCAAGACATCACATGTTCTCAGTGCAGGGTGCGGAGGTGCCCTTCCTTGGCACTGAGATGAATGGGTCATTATGGCTCATTTTATTCTAATTGTTAGCTATGGGACCAATTTATCACCATCCACATCATCAAATGATATCAGGTAATATCAGCCAAACGCGCAATACAATAATTGAGTACATTGCATGGATGTATCAATTATCAGATTCAGGGACAGAGCTTGCACATGGAGTACCCGGTGCTCGGCCGCGCTCACCGGAGCACCGATCCCCGGCTCCTGGGACAGGTAAGTATGGTTGGTTTGTTTGTTTTTTTTGTTTTTTTTTAAAGGTGATCAGCTTGTGTGTCCATCGGACACACAGAGCTGATCACACTAGCTGGGTCCCGCACAGCTTTCTCTGCCGGGAAGGGGGTGGGCAGAGGGCAGAGAAAGCTGGGCAAAAGGCTGCATATCACTGGAGCAGGTGTTATTATCACAGGGCACATTGCAGTGTTTTTTAACTTATTTTTTTTTTTTTAGTAAATTCGGCCACATTCGCATTTACCATTATGAGTATGACGAATGCGATGTATGTGGGTTACTAAGAATATTACAATTAAAGGGTTTGGAGCAGTCTTTCACACTGTTGTCAATGTTAATAAATGTACCCCTATGTGTTTAAAACGTTAGAATGCAGCATTAATAAGCACTACCAGTATAACAGATTGTGGGCCTGATTCAGAGGTATATGCCCAGGGTTGCGATTTTTTTGCTGAGTTGCAGTGGCAGCAGTAGCGGATCTTGCCACGGGCAAGCAGGACTTTTGCCCGGGGCGCCGCGGCAAGATCCGCTGCTGCTGTGGTGCCCCCCGCTGCAGCGGCCCGCTGTCCGTTGTGAAGGGAAACTAGACGCTACGCGTCTAGTTTCCCGTCGTGGGCTGCCCGCTGTGAAGGGACCTTCACTGTAATGATGTGCGGTGTGCGTTGACGTCATCGCGCACCGCACAGCAAAGGTCCTCTCCACGAAGGGAACTAGACGCTTAGCGTCTAGTTTACCTTCGTGGAGAGGACCTTTGCTGTGCGGTGCGCGATGACGTCATCGCGCACCGCACATCCTACAACAGTACAGGGGGCGTAACTGACCGCGCCCCCTGTATGAAGCCACGCCCCCTAATGCCACCCGGGGCGCCAGAAGCCCCGGAACCGGCCCTGAGTGGCAGTAATATGCAAATGCTAGTTTCAGCCTACCCCTTATGTTCTAGTTGGCGCCAGACACTGCAAGCCCTGAGATGCCCACTTTCAATGCCCGTGGACAGTGTAACTTCGCCGGTGGTTCTGAACACTCCACCATTGGCGCACCATCAAACATTGCAACAGCCGTGATGCAAGCGCAGTGTTTCCTTCTGCAATTGTTCTGCATCATGCCCATGAGACGGCCATTTTTTTGTGTTCACTTCAGTCTACCTCCCAGTTACTGCTCAGAAACACCCATCGTTTTGCGCGACCAGTTCTAATGCCAGCGACTCCGTACAAACAACAGTCTCTGCGTATACTCAGGGGAATGCATGCACATTAGCAAATAATCACTCATCTGTGCAAATATCAGTATTATGTCCATCACTGAATCAGGTCCTGTACTGGGAAAAACATAACACACCGCCATGCATGGAATATGCATTGCTAAAGCACGTTTGCTTTTACCTATTTTCACAGTACATTTGAGAACAAGTCCTTACAGTTGCTGCTTCTCTGTCAGCAATTATTTTTATGCCATAATAAATTGTCTTTTCAGGGCTTGTCTTTGGGTGATAAGTCTGCCTATAAAACTCTGTGAGGTAACAATGTTCTAGAGCACAGGTTCTCAAACTCGGTCCTCAGGACCCCACACGGTGCATGTTTTGCAGGTCTCCTCACAAAATCACAAGTGAAATAATTAGCTCCACCTGTGGACCCTTCAAAATGTGTTAGTGAGTAATTAATACACCTGTGCACTTGCTGGGTTACCTGCAAAACATGCACTGTGTGGGGTCCTGAGGACCGAGTTTGAGGACCGAGTTTGAGAGCATAGGTTCTCAAACTCGGTCCTCAGGACCCCACACAGTGCATGTTTTGCAGGTAACCCAGCAGGTGCACAGGTGTATTAATTACTCACTGACACTTTTTAAAAGGTCCACAGGTGGAGCTAATTATTTCACTTGTGATTCTGTGAGGAGACCTGCAAAACATGCACTGTGCGGGGTCCTGAGGACCGAGTTTGAGAACCTGTGTTCTAGAGCACAGATAATGATGCAATAGGACCTCAACTTTATTATTTACTTGTCCCTAGCATCATATCACAAATGTGTTCTGTAATCAGCAACCAGAAATACAAGCAAATGGAAAAGATACAGTGGATGCTGGGACTCCGTAAGGACCATGGGGAATAGCGGCTCCGCAGGAGACTGGGCACAACTAAAGAAAGCTTTAGGACTACCTGGTGTGCACTGGCTCCTCCCACTATGACCCTCCTCCAGACCTCAGTTAGGATACTGTGCCCGGAAGAGCTGACACAATAAGGAAGGATTTTGAATCCCGGGTAAGACTCATACCAGCCACACCAATCACACCGTATAACTCGTGATACAATACCCAGTTAACAGTATGATAACAACTGAGCCTCTCAACAGATGGCTCAACAATAACCCTTTAGTTAGGCAATAACTATATACAAGTATTGCAGACAATCCGCACTTGGGATGGGCGCCCAGCATCCACTACGGACTACGAGAAATAGAATTACCGGTGAGTAAATTCTTATTTTCTCTAACGTCCTAAGTGGATGCTGGGACTCCGTAAGGACCATGGGGATTATACCAAAGCTCCCAAACGGGCGGGAGAGTGCGGATGACTCTGCAGCACCGAATGAGCAAACTCTAGGTCCTCCTCAGCCAGGGTATCAAACTTGTAGACTCTTGCAAAAATGTTTGAACCCGACCAAGTAACAGCTCGGCAAAGTTGTAAAGCCGAGACCCCTCGGGCAGCCGCCCAAGAAGAGCCCACTTTCCTCGTGGAATGGGCTTTTACAGATTTAGGGTGCGGCAGTCCAGCCGCAGAATGTGCAAGTTGAATCGTGCTACAGATCCAGCGAGCAATAGTCTGCTTAGAAGCAGGAGCACCCAGCTTGTTGGGTGCATACAGGATAAATAGCGAGTCAGTTTTCCTGACTCCAGCCGTCCTGGAAACATATACTTTTCAGGGCCCTGACTACGTCCAGTAACTTGGAATCCTCCAAGTCCCAAGTAGCCGCAGGCACCACAATAGGTTGGTTCACATGAAAAACTGATACCACCTTAGGAAGGAATTGGGAACGAGCCCTCAATTCCGCCTTATCCATATAAAATACAGATAAGGGCTTTTGTATGACAAAGCCGCCAATTCTGATACACGCCTAGCCGACGCCAAGGCCCACAGCATGACCACTTTCCACGTGAGGTATTGTAGCTCCACGGATTTAAGTGGCTCAACCCAATGCGACTTCAGGAAATCCAACACCACGTTGAGATCCCACGGTGCCACTGGAGGCACAAACGGGGGCTGACTATGCAGCACTCCCTTAACAAGAGTCTGAACTTCAGGCAGTGAAGCCAGTTCTATTTTGGAAGAAAATCGATAGAGCCGAAATCTGGACCTTAATGGAACCCAATTTTAGGCCCATAGTCACCTCTGACTGTAGGAAGTGCAGAAATCGACCTAGCTGAAATTCCTCCTTTGGGGCCTTCCTGGCCTCACAGCACGCAACATATTTCCGCCATATGCGGTGATAATGTTCACTTCTTTCCTAGCTTTAAATAGCGTAGGGATAACTTCCTCCGGAATGCCCTTTTCCTTCAGGATCCGGCGTTCAACCGCCATGCAGTCAAACGCAGCCGCGGTACGTCTTGGAACAGACAGGACCCCTGCTGCAGCAGGTCCTGTCTGAGCGGCCGAGGCTATGGGTCCTCTGAGATCATTTCTTGGAGTTCTGGGTACCAAGCTCTTCTTGGCCAACCCGGAACAATGAGTATAGTTCTTACTCCTCTCCTTATTATTCTCATTACCCTGGGTAAGAGAGGCAGAGAAGGGAACACATACACCGACTGGTACACCCACGGTGTTACTAGAGCGTCCACAGCTATCGCCTGAGGGTCCCTTGACCTGGCGCAATATCTTTGTAGCTTTTTGTTGAGGTGGGACGCCATCATGTCCACCTGTGGCCTTTCCCAACGGTGTACAATCATTTGGAAGACTTCTGGATGAAGTCCCCACTCTCCCGGGTGGAGGTCGTGTCTTCTGAGAAAGTCTGCTTCTCAGTTGTCCACTCCGGGAATGAACACTGCTGACAGTGCTAACACATGATTTTCCGCCCATCGGAGAATCCTTGTGGCTTCTGCCATCGCCATCCTGCTTCTTGTGCCGCCCTGTCGGTTTACATGAGCGACCGCCGTGATGTTGTCTGACTGGATCAGCACCGGCCGGTGTTGAAGCAGGGGTCTAGCCTGACTTAGGGCATTGTAAATGGCCCTTAGTTCCAGAATATTTATGTGTAGGGAAGTCTCCTGACTTTTCCATAGCCTTGGAAGTTTCTTCCCTGTGTGACTGCCCCCCAGCCTCGAAGGCTGGCATCCGTGGTCACCAGGACCCAGTCCTGTATGCCGAATCTGCGGCCCCCTAGAAGATGAGCACTCTGCAGCCACCACAACAGCGACACCCTGGCCCTTGGAGACAGGGTTATCCGCCGATGCATCTGAAGATGCGACCCGGACCACTTGTCCAACAGATCCCACTGGAAGATCCTTGCATGGGACCTGGCGTTGGAATTTCTTCGTAAGAAGCTACCATATTTCCCAGGGCTCGCGTGCATTGATGCACCGACACCTGTATTTGTATTAGGAGGTCTCTGTCTAGAGACGACAACTCCTTGGACTTCTCCTCCGGGAGAAACCCTTTTTATCCTGTTCTGTGTCCAGAACCATACCAAGGAACAGTAGACGCGTCGTAGGAACCAGCTGCGACTTTGGAATATTCAGAAACCAGCCGTGCTGTTGTAGCACTTCCCGAGATAGTGCTACTCTGATGAACAACTGCTCCCTGGACCTCGCCTTAATAAGGAGATCGTACAAGTACGGGATAATTATTTCGGCCATTACCTTGGTAAATACCCTCGGTGCCGGGGACAGATCAACGGCAACGTCTGGAATTGGTAATGACAATCCTGTACCACAATTTTGAGGTACTCCTGGGGAAGAGGGTAAATAGGGACATGCAGGTAAGCATCCTTGATGTCCAGTGATACCATGAAATTCTCCAGGCTTGCAATAATCGCCCTGAGCGATTCCATTTTGAACTTGAACCTTCGTATATAAGTGTTCAAGGATTTAAATTTTAGAATGGGTCTCACCGAACCGTCTGGTTTTGGTACCACAACATTTTGGAATAGTAACCCCGGCCTTGTTGAAGAAGGTGGTACCATGATTTCACCTGCTGGAAGTACAGCTTGTGAATTGCCGCCAGTACTACCTCCCTTTCTCCGAGGGCAGCAGGCAAGGCTGATGTGAGGTAACGGCGAGGGGGAGTCGCCTCGAACTCCAGCCTGTATCCCTGTGATACTACTTGCAGAACCTAGGGATCCACCTGTGGGCAAGCCCACTGGTCCCTGAAGTCCCCGAGACGCGCCCCCACCGCACCTGTCTCCACCTGTGGAGCCCCAGCGTCATGCGGTGGACTCAGAGGAAGCGGGGGAAGATTTTTGATCCTGGGAACTGGCTGTCTGGTGCAGCTTTTTCCTTCTTCCCTTGTCTCTGTGCAGAAAGGAAGCGCCTTTGACCCGCTTGCTTTTCTGAAGCCGAAAGGACTGTACCTGAAAATACGGTGCTTTCTTAGGCTGTGAGGAAACCTGAGGTAAAAAATTTTCTTCCCAGCTGTTGCTGTGGATACGAGGTCCCAGAGACCATCCCCAAACAATTCCTCACCCTTATAAGACAGAATCTCCATGTACCTTTTAAAGGCAGCATCACCTGTCCACTGCCGGGTTTCTAATACCCTCCTGGCAGAATGGACATTGCATTAATTCTGGATGCCAGCCGGCAAATATCCCTCTGTGCATCCTTCATATATAAGACGACGTCTTTAATATGCTCTATGTTAGCAAAATATTATCCCTGTCTAGGGTATTAATATTATCTGACAGGGTATCAGACCACACTGCAGCAGAACTATTTATGCTGAGGCAATTGCAGGTCTCAGTATAGAACCTGAGTCTGTATATACAGACTTCAGGATAGCCTCCTGCTTTTTATCAGCAGGCTCCTTCAAGGTGGCCGTATCCTAAGACGGCAGTGCCACCATTTTTGACAAACGTGTGAGCGCCTTATCCACCCTAGGGGATATCTCCCAACGTGACCTATCCTCTAGCGGGAAAGGGTACGCCATCAGTAACTTTTTAGAAATTACCAGTTTCTTATCGGGGGAACCCACGCTTCTTCACACACTTCATTCACTCATCTGATGGGGGAACAAAACACTGGCTGCTTTTTCTCCCCAAAAATAAAACCCCTTTTATGTGGTACTTGGGTTCATGTCAGAAATGTGTAACACATTTTTCATTGCCGAGATCATGTAACGGATGTTCCTAGTGGATTGTGTATATATCTCAACCTCGTCGACACTGGAGTCAGACTCCGTGTCGACATCTGTGTCTGCCATCTGAGGTAACGGGCGTTTTTTGAGCCCCTGATGGCCTTTGAGACGCCTGGGCAGGCGCGGGCTGAGAAGCCGGCTGTCCCACAGCTGTTACGTCATCCAGCCTTTTATGTAAGGAGTTGACATTGTCGGTTAATACCTTCCACCTATCCATCCACTCTGGTGTCGGCCCCACAGGGGGCGACATCCCATTTATCGGCCTCTGCTCCGCCTCCACGCAACCTTCCTCATCCAACATGTCGACACAGCCGTACCGACACACCGCGCACACACACAGGGAATGCTCTGACTGAGGACAGGACCCCACAAAGTCCTTTGGGGAGACAGAGAGAGAGTATGCCAGCACACACCAGAGCGCTATATAATGCAGGGATTAACACTATAACTGAGTGATTTTTTTCCCCCAATAGCTGCCTGTATACATATATTGCGCCTAAATTTAGTGCCCCCCCTCTCTTTTTAACCCTTTGAACCTGAAAACTACAGGGGAGAGCCTGGGGAGCTGTCTTCCAGCTGCACTGTGAAGAAAAAATGGCGCCAGTGTGCTGAGGGAGATAGCCCCGCCCCTTTTTCGGCTGACTTTTCTCCCGCTTTTTTATGGATTCTGGCAGGGGTAATTTATCACATATATAGCCATGGGACTATATATTGTGATGATTTGCCAGCCAAGGTGTCTTATATTGCCCTCAGGGCGCCCCCCTTCCCCCCAGCGCCCTGCACCCATCAGTGACCGGAGTGTGAGGTGTGCATGAGGAGCAATGGCGCACAGCTGCAGTGCTGTGCGCTACCTTGTTGAAGACAGAAGTCTTCTGCCGCCGATTTTCCGGAACACTTCTTGCTTCTGGCTCTGTAAGGGGGACGGCGGCGCGGCTCCGGGAACGAACACCAAGGTCGGGTCCTGCGGTCGATCCCTCTGGAGCTAATGGTGTCCAGTAGCCTAAGAAGCCCAAACTACCACCTGTTAGGTAGGTTCGCTTCTTCTCCCCTTAGTCCCTCGCTGCAGTGAGTCTGTTGCCAGCAGATCTCACTGTAAAATAAAAAAACTAAATATACTTTCTTTCTAGGAGCTCAGGAGAGCCCCTAGTGTGCATCCAGCTCAGCCGGGCACAAGATTCCAACTGAGGTCTGGAGGAGGGTCATAGTGGGAGGAGCCAGTGCACACCAGGTAGTCCTAAAGCTTTCTTTAGTTGTGCCCAGTCTCCTGCGGAGCCGCTATTCCCCATGGTCCTTACGGAGTCCCAGCATCCACTTAGGACGTTAGAGAAATTAAATTTAAACCAATGGTTTATATTAGTTTTAAGTAATAGTTTAATAATGCCTGGTTACTGTTTATAGCTCCACTTAATTGAAAGACAACTATTTTATAAACTTTTCTTGTAGTGGAACAAAGACAACTTAAACTTAAAATACACACAGGGGGTCATTCAGTGTTGATCGCTCGCTGCTGATTATCGCAGCGCAGCGATCAGGTAAAAAGACGGCATTTCTGGCTGGCTGACTATAAGCCTGCATTTCACCTGGTTTTAAGCAGCCACAGAACCTGTGTAATTCATGAGTGTCCCAAGTTTAAGGGATAATATGGTCAGCCTATATTCCTGTGTCTCTGCCTGCACTGCATACTGTCCTGCTCACATTCTGGCCAAAGGCAGAACTCTGGGAGGCAACGGAGTCATCTGCCGCCAGGCTCCTGCTCTGAAGGGGGGCACCCCTCCTCCCATTCTGTGACACCATTAATTGAATTAAGTTAATTGATAGCTGCAAATCACACCCTCTTTATTATACTGAATATACACATTTTACAAGTGTCATACCCAGGATTAGAAACCACAACCTATTACACTGGAAGCAGACACCTTACTGATAAAGCTATTTGCTCCTGTATAGGAAATATGAGAATTTTAACTATATGAAGATACTTCTCTGACAATTACACGTAACTTCATATAGTTAGAATTCTCATGTTTTCTCTACAGGAGCAAATAACTCCATCAGTAAAGTGTCTGCTGTTAGTGTAACAGGTCATGGGTTCTATTCCTGGGTATGACTGCTAAGAAATGTGTGATTTAAAATAAAAGACAATTAAATGTATAAATACAATATATAATTTTTGTTCAGAACACAGAACTCACGCCACTGATTCTGGCTGCTGGTTCTGCTGCTGCTTAAGAGGGAAAGGTAGTGATTTCAGAGAGGCCCCCTGACAAAGGGGGGCCCAGGGTACAGTATGCCCTGCACCTGCCCCCCCCCCCCCCCTCCCCCTTAACCTGGCTATGGGACAAGAACACGGTATATAAACACAGTGGCATCAGCAGATAACACTGAAATAAGTATCAACAGAGCTGGATTAAAGCTATGGGGGCCCACGGCACTTTAGACAGTGAGGCCCCTAATAAAGAGGCAGAACTATTAATTCTATATATATATATATATATATATATATATATATATATATAAAATAGATATATATCTGTATGTGGATAATATATTTTATATCTATCTATATAAATATATAGATAGATATATCTGTGTGTGTATATAAAGGTAAAAAAGCTGCGCATTCAACACACTTTCCTTTAAATTGCTTTAAGTCCTTAGTTGATATCCTAGGTCCCGTTTTCTATGCGATGTACGCTGCCGCTTCCTCCTTTAGGGAATAGAGCCACTAATCCCAAGGTGCATGTAGTAAAAGAAGAATGGAGGGCGCAGGTATAAATACACAGGTTCACAATTCCATTTATTTAGAACATATGCTCACATACATCTTGGTTTAAAACGGTGCACTCAGTCCTCCAGTCTATCCAGCATCGGACCCGCTTTCTCCCGTCGATGAATCTCCTTCTACCGCAGGGATCACGGATACCGTCTGCTCTGCCACCGGGACCAGGATCAAATTCAGACCATCTGTCCTTTACTCCACAGGCCACGCCCAACGCGTTTCGTCCATTGACCTGTATCCTGAGTCCTGGTGTCCGGAGCCTGATCCTTTGGGAAACTTTACAGCCTTCCAGTTCTGTGACCCTGCATCCTGAGTTCTGGTGTCCGGAGCCTGGTCATTTGGAATCTGATATATCCTTCCAGTCCTGCGTTCCTGTATCTGCAGCCTTGGGGTTCCTGTTCCATCTGCGTGCACCTTTACCGGTGTCGTGAGTAGCAGCTCTGCCGCATTTTACAGCCGTACCCGTATTATTTCTTACTTTCTTGCTTTTGTGTTTTCTGCTGAGGTTTCCGCCATTGCTGTCCTCGCCGAGATACGACGGAGTCATGTTTGGCATTTGGGCAGAGTTGCTTTTGTTACGGTTTTTCTTGGCGGCCGCGCCGCACATAAATTTGGTTATAGTTTTCAATAGTTTCCCCTTTTCTTTTGTGTGTCAGTTTTTAGTTAGGTTTTCCCTTGTTCTCTCTCTGTCTCGGTTAACGCCTTGTCACCTACTAAGACCGGGGGGCATCGGAGTAGGGCAGACCTAATCCGCCCATCAAATGTGGCTGCCGTGGGCCCAAGAAACCATAGTCTCACAGGCGTTGACCGGCCACTTGGGGGAGACAACAGAGTCAGGGTTTCCTTAGGTGTTGCTGCTGAACTCAGCTCAAACTGCAGCATCACGTTCCTGTACTCGGAGCTCATCTATTGATACCCTGTCTCTTGGTTTCCGAGTACAGAGAATGTAACACTGTCTGTGCATATGTAGGTTGTGGTCTTCTTTTCCGGAATCGTCCAGCCATTCCCGCCTAGCGAGCCGGAATCACCCTCGAGTGGCACCAGGAGCGTCCGAAGGGAATCAGAGGGACCATCCACGGTAAGTGTAAAAGGCACCCAACCCACATAAGTTCCCCCTAATAATACGCTACCGGCCCAGGAAGGCCGATGCCCTGTCCAGCCTCCCAGTAGACGCCCCCACCAGCCTCACAGATTAAGAACAAGAAGGGTTGGAGATACAGACTTTGTCAGGATTGGGCCTCCTCCGGAGACCAAGCAGGCCACCAGTTGTGGTCTCCAATTACAGAAGTCTCCCCAGGATTGGGCTGCGGAGCAAGAACAGGACCCGGACTTGAGGACCATCCGCCAATGGAAGGAACAGGGACACTGGCCGGCCCGCTGCAAAAGAAGCCAGCTGGGTAGTGCGGGTCAGGGGGTGTTGCACCAGTGGAACTGACTGGCTGTTTGGGAAGGCGTGCTGTATCGACGCACCTACCTCGAGCAAGAACTCCGCACCATGTGGCAGATCATCATCCCCGAGCAAGTCCCCTGAGACCTGGTAGCGGAATCCCACAAAGAGGATGCCCAACTTGGCGTGGCCAAGACACTCCAGTGGCTACGCCGGCAGTACTTCTGCCTGGGAATCCAGCAGGTGGTGGAAAAGGTGTGTCGAGTGGAGGTGTGAGGCCACCAAGCCCACGGAGCAAAAGGAGCCCATACAAACCGTCATTACCACCCGATCCCTGGAACTCCTAATGATCGGCTTAGTGCTCATCTGCAATTCAGTTCAAGGCTACCAGTACGCCCTGGTGATGACCGATCACCACACTAAGTTCACTGTGGTTGCCCCCACCCGGGAACTGACTGCGGACACAGCCACCACGGCCATCGTTAAACAGTTCATCCGCATGTACGGCTGCCCGCATTCATTCTGACCAAGGCGCGTGTTTCCAAGGCCGAGTGATGGAACGCCTCTGCCAAACATACGGCATGCAAAAATCCAGGACCACACCATATCACCAGGAGGGGAATGGGGCCTGTGAATGATTCAACCGGACCCTCCTGCAGATGCTCAGGACCCTAGAGACAGAGAAGAAGAGACGGTGGCCAGACGTTGTCCAGGAGTTGGTGTGGATATACAACAACAGAGTCCAATGCACCACGGGTTTTTCCCCCTTCCTAATGATGTTCGGTAGACTCAGAAGGGAGTTACAGGACCTTGAGCTTTTCTTGATGGCCGAGGAAGGACAGCAGACCCCAAGCAAGTGTATCAAAGAGCTGAGGCGCCGCCTGAGGGCCGCCGGAGAGATCACCAAGCGGAAAATGGAGTCCACCACAAACCCTCAGCCCGGGCGATCCATGGGCGGGCCCCTGGTGGAGAGGCAGCGCGTCCGCATCCATGACAAATGGGCACAAAACAAGCTGAGCGACCAATGGGAGACTCCGCCTACCATAGTCCAATGGCAAGTATCCCCAAAGAGCCCTGTCTACGAGGTACACAGTAAGGATGGCGGCAGGAGTGACCGCGTCGTACACAGGAACATGCTGCGACCCTGTGCATCCATGGCCCCACATCCCCGGATGCCCGCCCTGGTAGAATCAGCCACCACCCCCGCTGCCCTATACTGTTGGGCACCCCCCCCCCTTCCGAGGCCACCTCCCGTGGAAGAAGCACTGCTGGATGGGGACCCACCCCCTGAACAACCCAAACTGCCCCCGCTGGCACAACCAGAAGATGAGGCACCGCCCCCCGAGGACGCCAACGGGGATGGGCCGGCCGCCCCTGTCCAGGCTGTGCCGCCCCGAAGGTCAACCCAGACCACAATAGCCATGACTGCCCCGCAATTTGCAGATCCAGATTTTGACTGGGCAGTCAATGAAGTGTTTATGGGGACCACAAAGGAAAATGAGGGGGGGCGTGTGGGACGTTGCGGTTTGTGTTTCATTGTATTCTCATAGACGGTAGGTATTGTGTTGCATTGTATTCTTATAGACTGTGGTGGTCATTCCGAGTTGTTCGCTCGCAAGCTGCTTTTAGCAGCTTTGCACACGCTAAGCCGCCGCCTACTGGGAGTGAATCTTAGCTTATCAAAATTGCGAACGAAAGATTAGCAGAATTGCGAATAGACACTTCTTAGCAGTTTCTGAGTAGCTCCAGACTTACTCGGCATCTGCGATCAGTTCAGTGCTTGTCGTTCCTGGTTTGACGTCACAAACACACCCAGCGTTCGCCCAGACACTCCTCCGTTTCTCCAGCCACTCCCGCGTTTTTCCCAGAAACGGTAGCGTTTTTTCACACACTCCCATAAAACGGCCAGTTTCCGCCCAGAAACACCCACTTCCTGTCAATCACATTCCGATCAACAGAACGAAGAAAAAACCTCGTAATGCCGTGAGTAAAATTCCTAACTGCATAGCAAATTTACTTGGCGCAGTCGCACTGCGGACATTGCGCATGCGCATTAGCGACTAATCGCTCCGTTGCGAGGAAAAAATAACGAGCGAACAACTTGGAATGGCCACCTGTATGTATTGTGTTGCACTGTATTCTCATAGACTGTAGGCATTGTGTTTCACTGTAGTCTCATAGAATGTAGGTATTGCATTTCACTGTACTCTCCCATCCGGTAAGTATTGTGTCTTATGGTGCTTCCATATACTGTAGGTATCAGGTGTCGCTGTACTTTCCTGTATTGCATTTCCTGTGCGCTAGCGTTCTGTGGTATTTCACCGTACATTGGTTAGTGTGTTGTAGATTGGTCAGGCCACAGGCATCCCTTAGGCGCTAGGCCTCAGGTACCCAGCCTAGGTTTCCCCCGCGCGTTACTTCCCGGTCAGGCTCCCCTTTAGGGTTGGCTGTTAGCACGCTCGCTCCTGCCCGCTGCTGTGCGCCTCCGCCCACTGCGCTTTCTCTTGTGCATTTCTGTCCTAGGTACCGGAAGTGCGACTGCTCGTCACGCAAGCGGACAAGTTAGTGTCGGGTGAGCAATCCTGTGTTCCGTGTGTGTACGTGAGTTCGTCACTCCATTCCCCACCCCTCCCCTGTGCGTGGGTGTTTCCGTCCAGGGTCGCACTCACGGGCACTCAGTCTGAGGCCATAAGTGCCAATGTTGACCCATCATTGAGCTCGCCCGGGGGTGTCCCTCCTTCTTTCCTCTCTGTCTGTGCGTATGTAGGTTGTTGTCTGCTTTTCAGGACCCATCCAGGAACCATCCAGGACCCTCAGTCATTCCCACCTAGCGAGTCGGAATCACCCTCGAGGGGAACCAGGAGTGTCCAAAGGGAAGCAGAGGGACCGTCCTCAGTAAGTATAACAGGCAACTGACCCACATCGGGTGCACATCACAGGCTTGGGGGCACGTACTACAAGTTGATGGTGTCCAGGCCAATAAAAATATGAGATTCCTTGAAAACTGTTCTTTGAAATTCTGGCAGAATTCCTATATAGAGTCACAAAATAAACACACAAGCACACACAGGAAACATAAATTAGGGTACTGCAAGGTAAAAGGTCAATATGGCAGTGATGAATACCCCTTGCACTTTGACAAAATTCGACATGGGAATGGATTAAGAAGTGCAAATGGTTGGTACCATCCAATTGTGATGTCACAAGAATTTATAACCTTTTCTTAGCTCTCATTCCCAAAACTTGGCACTTCCTAAACCCTTACAATGCTGCCATAACCTTTGTCCCTACATGTTATCTGCGTCTCACCTTTGTTTCCATTCCTCCTTTTGCTGATGCAACACTACAATACTTACTTGAAACTACTGACTTCCTCCAATCTTTCCCTTTCACTCATACTCTGTCCTGGTGCTGCGACCCTCCTCTGCAGCACGCCACCTCCTGGCTGATTCCTACAATTACACATACCTACACATATATGTAATGTGGGATAAATGCGATAGTAAATATATCACAAGTGAAATTTTTGCATTTTTTTTAAACATAAAAATGGTGCCCAGCGCACGTGTTCCACCCTAGTTATGGCACCGCCCCTAGTCTGTGTAATCAATATGGAAGATCATACTGATAGTAACACGTGGTAATAGGCAGAGAAATTATTAACAGGGGCTAAAATGGGCGTGGCCACACACCAGAAGGGGTGTGGCCACTGAAAATGGCCCACAGTGCCAGTTACATTGCCCCACAGTGCCGGATACATGCCCCACAGTGCCAGTTACATTGCCCCACAGTGCCAAATATATGCCCCACAGTGCCAGATACATGCCCCACAGTGCCAGTTACATTGCCCCACAGTGCCAGTTACATTGCCCCACAGTGCCAGTTACATTGCCCCACAGTGCCAGATACAATGCCCCACAGTGCCAGATACATTGCCCCACAGTGCCAGATACATTGCCCCACAGTGCCAGATACATTGCCCCACAGTGCCAGATACATTGCCCCACAGTGCCAGTTACATGCCCCACAGTGCCAGTTACATGCCCCACAGTGCCAGTTACATTGCCCCACAGTGCCAGATACAATGCCCCACAGTGCCAGTTACATTGCCCCACAGTGCCAGATACAATGCCCCACAGTGCCAGATACAATGCCCCACAGAGCCAGTTACATTGACCCACAGTGCCAGTTACATTGCCCCACAGTGCCAGATACAATACCCCACAGTAACGGATACATGCCCCACAGTGCCAGTTACATGCCCCACAGTGCCAGTTACATTGCCCCACAGTGCCAGATACATGCCCCACAGTGCCAGATACATGCCCCACAGTGCCAGTTACATTGCCCCACAGTGCCAGATACAATGCCCCACAGTGCCAGATACATTGCCAGATACATGCCGCACAGTTCCAGATACATTGCCCCACAGTGCCAGATACAATGCCCCACAGTGCCAGTTACATTGCCCCACAGTGCCAGTTACATTGCCCCACAGTGCCAGTTACATTGCCCCACAGTGCCAGTTACATTGCCCCACAGTGCCAGATACAATACCCCACAGTGCCAGATACAATACCCCACAGTGCCGGATACAATTCCCCACAGTGCCGGATACATGCCCCACAGTGCCGGATACATGCCCCACAGTGCCAGTTACATGCCCCACAGTGCCAGTTACATGCCCCACAGTGCCAGATACATGCCCCACAGTGCCAGATCGAATGCCCCACAGTGCCAGTTACATTGCCCCACAGTGCCAGATACAATGCCCCACAGTGCCAGTTACATTGCCCCACAGTGCCAGTTACATTGCCCCACAGTGCCAGATACAATACCCCACAGTGCCGGATACAATTCCCCACAGTGCCGGATACATGCCCCACAGTGCCGGATACATGCCCCACAGTGCCAGTTACATGCCCCACAGTGCCAGATACATGCCCCACTGTGCTCTCTCTCTCCCCCCCCCCTCCCCCCGGTCACTCACCGCTTGCTCGGATATGTGAGGGGAGGAGAGCGCAGCGCAGCGCCTCTCCTTCCCCTCACCGCTCCAGGTCTCCGGCGGCTGTGTGGCGCCGGTTCGCTAGCCAATCAGAGCTCGCGGACCGGAAGCCAATCAGGAGCCGGGCCGCAAGCTCTGATTGGCTAACGCCGCCGGAGACTGGACACAGCAGCGCTGCTGGCAGCGGCGGTGAGGGGAGGGAGAGACGGTGCGCTCTCCTCCCCTCACATATCGGCTTGACAGGGGTGAGTGGGGCATCATGCCCTGGCCGCCGCCGCCCCCCCCCCCCCCTCTCCTGTGCCTGCCAAGGCACCCAGGGCACGTGCCCCACTCGCCCTACCCTAGATACGCCTCTGACTATTAATTATGCTTACTGTAGAGAACTATTAAGATCAATGTGTTTTGATAAACATTTATATGAAAACAAGACCTAGGTCTGGATGTACTAACGGGAAAATGCGGTAAAAAAAACAGTTTTAGGGGTTTTACTGCATTTTCTATGTGGACTAAAGCGCCGCCAGGTTTCCGATTCAGGGGTGGCGTTACCCTACAGAAGCCTTTGGGTTTCTTCTCACAATGGTGCTGTCAGAGGGATCACATTGGATTCCTTCCCGCACCCCCGCAGCCGCCACGTCAATGCACATGTGCATATGGACTCCAGGGACCATCAGCCATTGCAAAGGGCAGCGCTCATCGGGAGAGTTGCCATTAGCTGTACTAATCACATATAGAGCTAAATTAAGGCTATGGGGGGCACGGGGCACTTCAACTGGCGGGGCCCCTAACAAGGAGGCAGACTAAATAATTTTATTTTAGTCTGATGTCAGCAAGTAAAGTGCAAAAAGTGCTCTTAATAAATCATCATATGAAATTTACCAGAGGGCACCGGAGCAATTTATACTGTATGAAGTGAATGCCGATACATTTGCTGCATATATATATATATATATTTACATATACACACTTTTCTTTCATTTAATGTTAGTGGTTGGGTGAAGCCATTTATTGTCAAACAACTGTGTTTACTCACTTTAAATCATAATGACAACAGAAACTACCCAAATGACCCTAATCAAAAGTTTACATACCCCAGTTCTTAATACCGTGTATTGCCCCCTTTAACATTAATGACAGCTTGAAGTCTTTTGTGGTAGTTGTGGATGAGGCTCTTTATTTTCTCAGATAGTAAAGCTGCCTATTCTTCTTGGCAAAAAGCCTCCAGTTCCTGTAAAATCTTGGGCTGTCTTGCATGAACTGCACGTTTGAGATATCCCCAGAGTGGCTCAATGATAATGAGGTCAGGAGACTGAGATGGCCACTCCAGAACCTTCACTAGTTTATTCTGCTGTAGCCAATGACAGGTCGACTTGGCCTTGTGTTTTGGATCATTGTCATGTTGGAACGTCCAAGTACGTCTCATGCGCAGTTTCCGGGCTGATCAGTATAAATTTTCCTCCAGTATTTTCTGATAACATGCTGCATTCATCTTGCCATCAAGTTTCACCAAGTTTCCAGTGCCTTTGTAGCTCACACATCCCCAAAACATCAGCGATCCACCGCCGTGTTTCACAGTAGGAATGGTGTACCTTTCATCATAGGCCTTGTTGACGGAATGGTGTACCTTTCATCATAGGCCTTGTTGACTTGACTCCTCTCCAAATGTAAAGTTTATGGTTGTGGCCAAAAAGTTAAATTTTGGCCTCATCACTCCAAATGACTTTGTTCCAGAAATTTTGAGGCTTGTCTCTGTGCTGTTTGGAGTATTGTAAGTGGGATGCTTTGTGGCATTTGCGTAGTAATGGCTTTCTTCTGGCGACTCGACCATGCAGCCCATTATTCTTCAAATGCCTCCTTATTGTGCATCTTGAAACAACCACACCACTTTTTTTTTTTAGAGAGTCCTGTATTTCAGCTGAAGTTATTTGTGGATTTTTCTTTGCATCCCGAACAATTTTCCTGGCAGTTGTGGCTGAAATTTTTGTTGGTCTACCTGACCGTGATTTGGTTTCCACAGAATCCCTCATTTTCCACTTCTTAATTAGAATTTGTACACTGCTGATTGGCATTCTCAATTGCTTGGATATCTTTTTACATCCCTTTCCTGTTTTATACAGTTCAATTACCTTTTTCCGCAGATCCTTTGACAATTCTTTTGCTTTCCCCATGACTCAGAATCCAGAGACGTCAGTGCAGCACTGGATGAAAGATGCAAGGGTCTTTCAGGAGTCCAGAAACTCACTGAACTTTTATACACACACACTGATTACAAACAAACAGATCACAGGTGAGGATGGTTACCTTTAGTAGCCATTCAAACCCGTTTGTGTCAACTTGTGTGCATGTTATCAGGCCAAAATCTCCAGGGTATGTAAACTTTTGATCAGGGTCATTTGGGTAGTTTCTGTTGTCATTATGATTTTAACAGAGTAAACACAGTTGTTTGACAAGAAATGCCTTCACCCAACCACTAACCATGAGTGAAAGAAAAGTTTCTGAGTTATCATTCATATTCTCTGACAAATGGCCAGAAAATCACAAATTCTGCTAGGGTATGTAAACTTTTGAGCACAACTGTATATATATATATATATATATATATATATATATATATATATATATATATATATATATATACGGGTTGTAGTTATGTGACCGGTGGACAGGAGACTGCCGGTAAAAATACCTACACTGGGATCCCGTCCCCTAACAATCCCAATAGTCAGCATGCCAACTAACAGGGACTATTCCCACTCGTGGGTGTCCGCGACAGCCATACAGTGGGAATAGAACCTGTGTTACGCTCGCCCCCCCTCTGCCCATCTCCAAGCCGGGATCCTGGCGTATATATATATATATATATATATATATATATATATGTAACAAAGAAGAAGCGGCACTCAGAGGCTGTAGACATCAAAAGTGTATTTCACACTGGTATTACCAACGTTTCGGGGTGCTTACGCCCCCTTTGTCAAGGTGAACAGTGAAGTGACAAACCAAAATACGTACCTTAAATACTAAAGAAACCCCGCCAAGTGCATAGCGTCCGCCCGGCCGTGCGTGTCCCGGTGTCTCTTCCGTCTCTCTGTTACTGACGTCACCAAATCGCGTCTGGTCAACATGGCAACTCCTGACGCTGGACGGCCGGGCTGCGGCACTGTGTAACAAGAGTGAGAACAAATTACAGACACCCAGCACCAGATAAAGAAAGAAAACATGATGGATACTCTAATATGCCAATATTGAGATGATCCTTCTGGTTCTGATTTGGGTGTACAACATCAAGGTTTTCTGAACCGACGACTTAGGTCATCTTTCGACCCCATGTCTTCTAATGCCTCCATTAAATCCTTTTCAAGATTGATGGAGGATTCCATCACGATGTATAATGCGGCTTCCAACTCGTCATCATTACACAGCAATATGTCCAGAATAGAATGGATGGCATTGAAGAAATTAGGAGACTATAGGGACATTGTTATCCGCCCAGCGGATAAAGGGGGCGGAGTGGTAATTTTAGATCTGGACTATTACATTAATGAAATCTATAGCCAGTTGACTGACAACACCACCTATGAGGAATTAATCTCGGATCCGACCACACAATACCAGAAAGCTTTAATAGATACCTTGGATGCAGCAGTACTTAATGGCACACTGACACAGAAATTACATAAAGCCTTAATTCAACCTCATCCTCTGGTACCCATTTTCTTTACGGTCCCGAAAATCCACAAAAACCCCCTGACTCCGCCGGGCAGGCCTATTATATCCGCGAGAGATTCAATCTTCCAACCCGTGTCAATTTTTCTGGATGATATTCTACAGCCGCTGATACTCAAGCACAGGCACGTTATCAAGGACACCACCAGCTTTTTAAATCGCCTTGGGTTGATCAAACAAGTACCAGAGGGCACATTGATATGCGTTGTGGACATCATCAGTCTTTACACAAGCATACCCCATGAGGCAGGTTTGGAGACTATGGAAGACTTCCTGAAAAAATAGAATATGGATGCGATTGACCTCTCCTTATTTTTGGAACTCCTGCGGATGACATTAGAAAATAATTTTTTCTTATTTAACGGCAAATTTTATCGCCAGAAAACGGGGTGTGCGATGGGGAACAATGTCTCCCCATCGTTTGCTAATATCTTCATGTTCAGGGAGGAAGAAGAAGCATTCTTCAGTGACGAGTCCGTTTCATGTGACATTTTACTGTTTACACGGTACATAGACGACCTGTTCATTTTATGGACAGGAGGCACTGAGCGCTTTAATCAACTAATGAACACCATTAACGCGAGACCATCTAGTATTAAATACACTTTCCAGACCAGCACCAGTTCACTAAACTACTTAGATGTTCAAGTCACCATCCGTGATGGCACGCTACATACAGGCCTTTATCGCAAGCCGACAGATAGGAATACCCTCCTTAGAGCTAATAGTCATCATCCAAAGTCGCTCAAGGAGGGCCTCCCGTGTTCCCAAATGATCAGGACTTCACGTATCATTAGTGATCGTGATACACTGGGCAAGGAACTGGATGTTATGGTCGCGAAATTCCAGGAAAGGGGTTATGATCGACACTTGCTAAAATCTGCTAGATCTAAGATCTGCTAAAACAAAAAATGGAGGTTCTCCAGCTGTCCAGAGAGACTCTTCTTACCCCCACGGTACGGCAACAGAAGCCAGTCATCCCTTTCATTTCAAGGTTCAATATATCCAGTCCTGCTATACAGAGAGCCACCAGAGCTCTGTGGCCGATAGTGGCCTCCGATGGTTCACTACCCACACTCAAAGATAAAAGACCTATGATGTGTTACTCACGAGGTAGCAATATGAAAGACCGAATTGTGCATACGGACATCACCGGGTTCCAGACTGAAATGAACAAACAGAAAGCACCCATTTCCATGTGTTTGGGTAGAAAACCCTGGTGTTATAAGTGCATTAAATGCACTACCTGTGAGAATATGGTCACAGGGTCCAGCTTCAGGAACCCACATCACGATAAGATCTATAGAATTAACTTTGTCCTCACTTGTACTCAGGGGTGTCAGAACGTTTTTTGGTAGGGGGGGGGCAAGATGAAATCTCAGTTTGGCGCCCTTAACTTCTGACCACCTTAGACAGGACACTTGTACCTGTACTGAACTCTATGGAGTAGCTGGGAGTGAGTATCCCCTTGTACACATTATGCCAGATAGAGCCACTTATACACATTACGCCAGGTAGAGCCCATTATACACATTATGGGGGTCATTCCGAGTTGATCGCTCGCTGCCGATTTTCGCAGCGCAGCGATCAGGTGAAAAAACTGCATTTATGCGTATGTTTCGCAATGCGCACGCGCGTCGTACGGGTACAAAGACCGTTGTGGTTGTGCACAGGTTCTAGCAAAGTTTTTCTTCACACTGACGGCCGCAAGAAGATTGACAGAAAGTGGGCGTTACTGGGTGTCAACTGACCATTTTCAGGGAGTGTTTGCAAAAGCGCAGTCGTGGCTGGGAGTTCGCTGGGCGGGTGTATGACGTCAAATCCGGACATGAATGGGGGCGTGGCCACGGCGGCAAAGGACTAGGCAGCGGGACAGAGGAGCTCCCTGGATAATTAATCCTGCATCAATCCTGGGGCTCTGTTTGTGGTCTCCTCTGGACTCATCTCCTGCCTGGAGGTACTGGGGAGGCGGCGGGCACCGCTGTGGATCCGTGCGAGCGCTCCCGGCTCGCGTCGGCGGCCGCCCGGACTCCGGGCCTAGGCCGCAGTTCAGTCCCCGGCCTCGATTTTGGAGCTCCGCCGGGCGCGTGCGCACACGATCGAGCGCCCGAGGCGGTCACGGCGGCCAGCGGCACCGGAGAAGAGCGGCACCCCACTCCTGCACCCCCAGGGCTCCACATATAAATTATCCTGCTCCCCTGAAGGCTGGTGCAGGGAGGGAAGAGGGAGAAATCTGTGTGCTGGGCGGCCATTTTACCTGCAGCTCCCTGTATTACTACTCACAGCAAGGTGCAGTGTGGATGAAGACTGTACTGGGCTGGAGGATTGGATCTTGTCCCAGCTGCCCTGCCAATTGCTTATATTGTTGGAGTATCACACACTGTACATATTTATTTATACCATTGGACCCCCCTGGTCCCCCTTCACTATAACAGCTGGCTATCCCAGTGCCTGGCGTGCTGCTGATACTGCATTTACCGCCCACTGTTATACTTTTTGACACTGAATATTGGGACTCTCAGTATTGCTGGGCCTTAACACGATGGTGAGGGGCGGCCAGAGTGCGGCCGCGGCTAAACTGGAGAAGTTTGCTCGACAACCTGCAACCCAGTCGACGCAGTCATCTCCTAAGCTCTCCCCCCCTGCCAGAATGGATCCATCGGCTGGGACCGACTCGGGGGCGAACGCACAGCCATCTGCTCCTTCCATCCAGCAGGTCCTGGAGGCCATAGCGGCCAGTGAACAACGTCTGTCGGACAAGATGGAGAAGGTGCAGTGTGATCTATCACTGCTGCGACAGGACGTCCAGCGAGTACGGGAGAGGGTGGGCGAAACTGAGACAAGGGTCTCCAACCTGGAAGACCTCAGCGGTCCTCTACAACGATCGGTGTCTGCAGTCATACAACAAGTCACAACGTTGCAAACCAAACTCCTGGACATGGAGGGCAGACTCCGCAGAAATAATGTGAGGTTCGTAGGCCTCCCCGAAAAGGAAGAGGGGGCACATCCCGAAGATTTCTTGGAATCCTGGCTAAAAGAGGCATACGGTGCTGAATCCTTTACCTCTCAGTTTGCAGTGGAGCGGGCTCACCGCGTGCCCTTCCGGCCTTTACCCCCAGGCGCCCCACCACGAACTTTTATAGCAAAATTCCTGCACTACAAGGACCGGGACTCAGTCCTGCGCCTGGGACGCGTGAAGGGCCCCCTGATCCGGAATGGAATCCGGGTGTCGGCATTTCCGGACTTTGCAGCAGACGTTCAGAAAGACCGAGCCCAGTTTCTTCCCATAAAGCGACGCCTTCGTGACCTGAACCTACCCTACTCGATGCTGTTTCCCTCCAGGTTGCGTGTGGTGGCGGACGGGGAGACCAAATTCTTCAGCTCGCCCAGGGAAGCGGCTTCCTGGTTGGACAGATATGCTCCGGGGGCCCGCCAGCTGGCTCCAGACTGACATCGGGTCGCCCTCCTCTATGGGCCTACATTCCGCAAGTATAAGTCCAGGGAGCTTCCTCTCGTTTAGTGGTTCTGGACTTTGCTGAGAAGTGTTATAAACGTATAAACGCATAAAGGTTTAGGTATTTGGGTTGTTTTGATCTGTACGCCTAGTACAGTGTTGCCGTAGGCTTTGGGATCTCCAGGGCTAGAGTTCGGTTAGGGATATGGGTATGCCACAGTTCGGGGAGGTATACGCGGTGGGGGGATGCTTGGGGGCCGCTGTTGGCCCCTCAGCAGTTTTTTTTCTGTTTTCTGTTTTGAATTTACGAAGCCTATATACTTGTTATTCAGAGGGTGTGGTGGGGTCGCACTGTTTTCAGGGGTTCGGCTCGGGGTCCGGGGCCTGCGGACGACATGATTACGTGAGCGGAGCGCCGGGTGGATGGGTGGTTGCTAGGAGTGTTGTGCCCCTGTTGATGACTTGGCCGACATGCCTCCCTTAAAAATCTTGGCGTGGAATGTCCGGGGCATCAACAACAAAGTAAAGCGATCCTTAGTATTTAAAATGATCAAGAAATATGGCCCGGATATCATTTGTCTAAGCGAAACCCATTTGGAGGGAAATAGGCTGTTGTCGCTCCGCGGGCCTTGGGTGGGGTGGGCATATCATTCCTCGCACTCCTCTTATTCCCGAGGGGTGTCGGTAATGATAAAGAGGACCATACAGTTTGAGATGATCAGAGTAAATACAGATCCACATGGTAGATACGTGTTCATAGAATGTAAACTGTTCTCACGTAGTCTTTTCCTATTGTCTGTGTATGTTCCCCCCCCTTTTTCATATGTTGTCCTGCAAAAGGCCGCCTCATTTGTTGCCTCCTCCCCCCATACCCCTGTCATCTGCCTGGGGGACTTCAACGCTGTGTTGGATGCCTCTTTGGACAGATGGAGGGCTCCTCGTGATCAAGGGACGGGGGGCGGCTTAACCTCATCTGGATCTAAATTTGCAGATTTTCTAGATAGCATGCAGTGGGTAGACGTCTGGAGGATTCGGAATCCTACTCTTCGGCAATACTCCTGTTATTCGGGTACACATGGCTCTTTTTTTCCAGAATCGACCTGGCCCAGGTCTCACCTGGGCTTCTGCCTGGTGTGACGGATGTTCGTTACGAAGCACGGGGGGTGTCCGATCATTCGCCCCTGGTGCTCTCAATAGATGGGGACTGTCAGAGGGGACAGTCATATTGGCGACTGCACCCATCTTGGCTGGCCCAGCTGGGCGATTGCCCGGATTTAGCGCCCAAATGGGAGGGATTTTTTGCGGATAATGTGGGATCGGCCCCGGCCCCGGTTGTTTGGGATGCATTCAAAGCGTATTTGCGAGGTACATTGAATGGCAAAATTGCTGCCTGCAAGGTGGCTAGCAGGGCGATGGAAAGACAGCTTGAGACTGAGTGTAGGGATCTGGAGACGCGATACCTGACTGAGGGTACCCCCGCGCTGAAGGCCCGCTGGCTGGTGGCTCAGGAGGCCTGGCTGGCTCACCTTTCAGACAAAAATGCACGTTCCCTTTTGTTTAGGGCCACTAACATCTATATGCAGGCGGACAGACCAGGTAGCTTGCTGGCCCACTTAGTGCATTACGATCGACCTGGGACCACGATAGCGCAGCTGCTTGACTCCGACGGCTCCATGGTAGATACCACCCCTGACATCGCACAGATGTTCCTTGGCTACTTCAGGGAGGTATACGATAGCCGACTGACATGTTCCACGGAGGAATTAGACCTGTACCTGACAAATATTCCCCTTTCTAAACTCTCCCCTGAGGCTAGGGACGCCTTGGACGCGCCTCTGACCTTGGAGGAGGTGACGTCGGCGGTGGAGGTGTCTCCTAGTGGTAAATCCCCGGGTAGTGACGGTATTCCCACGGAACTATATAAACAATACATCGACTTCTTTGGTCCTCAGCTGCTTGACACGTACGTTGAAATGTTTGCCGCTAACAGCCTTCCTCCCTCAATGTCCGAGGCGATTCTCATAATGCTTCCAAAGCCTGGTAAGGACTCCAAGCTGTTGGAGTCCTACAGGCCGATCTCCCTTATCCCCACTGACGCCAAAATCCTGGCGAAAATTCTTGCTGTCCGGCTCAACCTAGTAATTGAATCTATAATTCATCCGGATCAAACCGGCTTCATGCCTGGGAAATCCACATCCATTAACTTGCGCAGGCTATACACCATTTTGCAGGCTCCTCGCGACTTCCCCTCGGACGCGGCTGTGGTCTCATTGGATGCAGCCAAGGCGTTCGACAGTGTTGAGTGGCCTTACCTATGGGGAGTCATGAGGAACATGGGCTTTGGCCCAAACTTTATTCAGTGGATCAAACTGCTATACCAGAATCCACGTGCCAGGGTCCTGGTGAACGGCTATATTTCCTCCTCCTTCCCTTTGACACGGGGCACCAGAGAGGGATGCCCCCTCTCTCCTGCCCTGTTTGCCATAGCCATAGAGCCCCTCGCCTGCTTGATCAGATCGCACCCGGACATTGGGGGAATAGGTACGGGTTCCTGCACCGATAAAATAGCCCTTTATGCGGATGACTTGCTGTTATTCCTTCGAGACTACGCAGTGGAGATGCCCACTGTGCTGCGGGTCATCGAGACCTTCGGTGGGTATTCGGGTCTCCGCATAAACTGGTCCAAATCATTTATTATGCCCATTATAGGCTCCCTCCCCCAGGTTCCGAAAATATCCCTGCCGCTGTGTTGGACAGTCCAGTTTAAGTACCTCGGGATTCTAATTACCAACGACCCATCAGACTTTGTGCCCTTAAACCTTGACCCTCTTGTACAGACAGTAGTGCGCAAATCGAGAGCTTGGTGTAAGCTACCACTGACAATGACGGGCAGGGTCGGCCTCATTAAAATGGTAGTTTTGCCTAAACTATTATATGTTCTATTGCAGTCCCCTGTATACATCTTTCCAGCCTTCTTCAGGAAATTAAATAGTGTCCTGACGTCCTTGATATGGGCCAATAAAAGATCTAGAATAAAATTAACCACCCTCACCAGACAAAAAAGGGACGGCGGCCTGGCCTTGCCCCACTTACAACTGTATTACTATGCTGCCCAGCTATCACATATCGGTATGTGGCTTCAAGGAAGGGAGGGGGCGGAGCTGGGTCGGGCGTTCCTTCGGTGCTATTACCCGGATCTTTCTCCGGCACAGGTCCTGGTGGGGGGAAACCCTTCTAGATTCTCACCTCCTATTGTCTTTCAGGCAATGAAGATATGGCTAGCATTGAAGGGCCTGCTCGGGTATGAGGGTATGGACCCAGATACTCCCCTATGGCACTCCACATTGCTTAATGAACGGAGGTCTCTAGAGGGCGGGGAGGTATGGGCTCCATATTCGATAGACTCGCTGTCCCAGTTATACGGTGACGGTTCATTGAAATCATTTCAGCAATTAAAGGAGGAGTTTGGACTCCCGAACTCTCACTTTTACAGATTTTTACAGCTCCGGCACGCCTTGCAGGCGCAATTCGGAGATTCCCCCCCGGCGCTCCTCCCCTTTCCCATAAAAACATCTCCACATTCACTGGGTCGAGTCAAGGTGATCTCCTTCACCTACTCGTACCTTCTTCAAACAATACATGCAGACCCGCTCTCGAATCTTCGGGAGAACTGGGAGTGTGACTTGGGTCCCATAGACGGGGAAGACAGGGAGGGCGCTCTGGGCAATCCGAGCCAGGTCACCAAATCGCTGCGGTTTCAGCAGATACAGCTTTTCATTCTGCATAGATCGTACATGACACCGAGCAGGCTGGCCAGATTTAGGTCTGATAGTGCTGATGTTTGTCCCAAGTGCGGGGCTGCCGGAGGCACATTCTGGCACCTCATATGGGAATGCCCGTTGCTGCAGGTGTTCTGGGCTGGGGTCGGGTCGATTCTGGAACATACGGGAATGCCGAGAGGATTGCTGACTCCGAGATTTTGTATTTTGGGGGTGGGCGACTCTGATTCTGGGTCCCGATGGGAAAGCATGTATGCCCGCAGTGTGTGCACGCTTGCAAAAGTGTGTATCGCGCGGACATGGATGGCCCCGCGTCCTCCCACGATACCTGCTTTCAAAAGTTTGGTAAACGATACCCTACTAAAAGAACGATATGTATATATGAAATATAATGCCCTTACCAGATACGAGAAGATATGGTCTCCCTGGATCGCTTCCACATACTCCTCCCTTGCCCTTCAAACTTAGAGGGCACTGGCTCTCGCTGCAGAAGCGCTATTTGGGCCCCGGGGCGTTGGGCCGAGCCTTTTATCTCCCCTTAATGCAGCTGGTTAACTACCTAGCTGCCACACCACACCATACACACCTTAGCTTGAATAGGCTTGAGTTTGTTTCAGAGGGTTCAGTTCGGGGGTAGTGGGGTTGTGGGCTATATATGGCCCACTAGACGGGGTAATTACACTAAAGATGCGGGGAGAAAATATTAAAATGTTAAGTATGTGAATCATGACCTGCTTACAGACTTCAAACAATATGCATATTGCGGGAAGACCGCACGGGAATAGTAACACGGGGAATGTCATTCGTATATGTATACCATTTAAAATAAAAAAGAATGACTCAGAATATTGTGATATTCCAACTGTGCTTCCCAATGTATACTGAAATGTCTGTATCTTTAACATGCTGTTGAATAAAAATTACTCTATTTAAAAAAAAATCTGGACATGAATAGGCTGAAGTGATCACAAGCGCTGAATAGGTTCAGAGCTACTCTGAAACTGCACAAACTTTTTTTGCAGAGCTCGGCTGCACAAGTGTTCGCACTTCTGCTAAGCTAAAATACACTCCCCAGTGGGCGGCAGCACAGCATTTGCACGGCTGCTAAAACTAGCTAGCGAGCGATCAACTCGGAATGACCCCCTATGCCAGGTAGAGCCACTTATACACATTACTCCAGGTAAAGCCCATTATACACATGATGCCAGGTAACCCCTTATACACATTAGGCCAGGTAGAGCTCATTATGCACAATATGTCAGGTAACCTCTTATACAGATTAGTCAGGTAGAGCCACTTATACACATTAAGTCAGGTAGAGCCTATTATACCAGGTAGCCCCTTATACACATTACGCAGGTAGAGTCTATTATACCAGGTAGCCCCTTATACACATTACGCCAGGTAGATATACACATTATGCCAGGTAGAACCGCTTATACACATTACGCCAGGTAGAGCTCATTATACACATTATACAAGGTAGCTCCTTATACACATTACGCCAGGTAGAGCCCATTATACCAGGTAGCCCCTTATACACATTATGCCAGGTAGAGCTCATTACACATTTGCACACATTTTGCCTGGCAGAGCCACTTAGGCCCAGATTTAGAAAGCTTTAGAGAGTGATGAATTGCGCATGATAACGTAACAACCAATCAGCACCTGTCATTTTTTAAACACAGACTGTAAGATGACAGTTAGGAGCTGGTTGGTTGGCACTTTATCTCCGTGCTATTTACCACTCTCCAAGGTTTGATAAATCTGGGCCCTAGTCAGAATGAGAACTCTACAGGCTCAGTAAGTGAGGGCTCATTCAGAAACAATGAAAATTTACAGCCATTGATGCCAGTTCTGCTAGGGGCCATAAAGTGCAGCTGCTCTTTGTGTTCTCTGGCACTAAGCAAATACACAATAAACAGGTTCAAAAGCCAAGTGTCATGTTTGCTAACAGCGGGATGAGCGAGTCTGTCACCTGCCCCTCTGTCACTGTCACCTGCAGCCGGGTGAGGGATATGGGGACACACATACTGGGGGCCCAGTGGAGGACATGGGGGTACACATACAGGGGTGGGTGAGGGTTACGGGGACACACATAGTGGGGCCGGGTGAGGGATATGGGGACACACATAGTGGGGCCAGGTGAGGGATATGGGGACACACATACTGGGGACCCGGTGGGGGACATGGGGGTACACATACAGGGGCTGGGTGAGGGTTACGGGGACACACATAGTGGGGCCAGGTGAGGGATATGGGGACACACATAGTGGGGGAACGGTGAAGGACATGGGGGTACACATACAGGGGGTGGGTGAGGGTTACGGGGACACACATAGTGGGGCCGGGTGAGGGATATGTGAAGGCACACAGTGGGGCCGCGTGAGGGATATGGGGATGCACACAGTGGGTCCAGGTGAGGGATATGGGGATGCACACAGTGGGGCCGGGTGAGGGATATGGGGATGCACACAGTGGGGCCGCGTGAGGGATATGGGGATGCACACAGTGGGGCCGCGTGAGGGATATGGGGATGCACACAGTGGGTCCGGGTGAGGGATATGGGGACGCACACAGTGGGGCCGGGTGAGGGATATGGGGACGCACACAGTGGGGCCGGGTGAGGGATATGGGGACGCACACAGTGGGGTCGGGTGAGGGATATGTGGAAGCACACAGTGGGGCCGGGTGAGGGATATTTATGACACACACAGTGGGGCCAGGTGAGGGACATGGGGGTACACATACAGTGGGGTGGATGAGGGGTACGGGGACACATATAGTGGGGCCGGGTGAGGGATATGGGGACGCACACAGTGGGGCCGGGTGAGGGATATGGGGACGCACACAGTGGGGCCGGGTGAGGGATATGGGGACGCACACCGTGGGGCCAGGTGAGGGATATTTATGACACACACAGTGGGGCCAGGTGAGGGACATGGGGGTACACATACAGTGGGGTGGATGAGGGGTACGGGGACACACATAGTGGGGCCGGGTGAGGGATATGGGGACGCACATACTGGGGGGGGGGGGTGTGAGGGATATGGGACACACATACACAGGCTTTAGCTACAGTGATAATAGATGATGGAACAGCACAGCATTGCTCACCTCAGATTGTCAATGAGCTGCACCCAGCGGAGGAGAAGCTCAGGCAGCACACAGGATGCAGCAGATCAGAGCTGCAGATCCCGAATAAAGGTGCTTCCATCGGCTCCACCATAATTTCTGATGACCTGCAGCGTTGAGGAGAAAGAGAGGGGAGAGGAAGCAGTGTACACTGCTAGAGCCACTACTGCTAGTACACTGCTCTGACAGCACTCGCGGCTCGCGGCTCCCCGTTCCGTTCCGCCCCGCCCCACCCCCGGGTCCACATGTACTTGCTGGTGATCACTTATATGTGGGGATCGGTGGTACGTCCTCCTCTTCCCACGGCCCTCCCGTTTCCCGTATGGCAGAACGCAGAGGCTAAGCACATTCTGGAGCCGGCTCTGGCACTGCCCGCGCTATTTATTAGCAACACACAGCGTGCTCTGCTGCAGCTGGTGGTGGCAGCGGCATGCACAGGCAGAAGAGGTTGTATGGCGCCTCTCTCATGTTTGGGGGGAGCGAGCTGCCCCCTTGCCCCCCCCATTCCGACGCCCCTGACTGTGATATATAAGAATACAGCACCAGCTGCTGCTGACTAGTCATAAGCTGCTAATAGGTTATTACTAGAACCGGATCTGGACATTCTAAGGGCACAGAGTCACTAACTCTGGCAAAATAGTGGATACAGCGATCCCAAATAAAGGTGTTCCCAAGTAGGATGTAGAAGTGTCCTTAACGCGTTTCTCCGTTATGGCATTAGAACGGTTTAATCAGAAGGTATACACCAGTTGATAACATCCTGATATTTAAACACAATCTCCTCCAATCATGTGCTGGCACTCATTATGACATACAGGTGTGCTGCAGGTATTATCTAAATAAGTAATCTTAAATCTAAGATAATCTTCAGTATAACAATACACTGTGGGAACCATGTCCCTTATAGATATCTCCACATATTATAAGTTTAACATAACTTAAAAATCCAATGGATGTACATAATAGACATTCAAAATTAAAAAAGCTATAAAAAAGCTGGCAACACGTAGGTCTGGAGAGAGCAGAAGGAGGGTAACATGAGAGACAAATGGAAGTGAGACATTGCTTATCATATTATAATCAAGTGGTTAGAGCCTCTGCCTAGCAGTTTTCAGCAGTTTCCAGCCCCGGGTTCAAGACCCACTCCCCAAGATTACAATTTTAAACTGTGATCAGGGGTGTCAGAACGTTTTTTGGTTGGTGGGGACAAGATGAAATCTCAGTTTGGCGCCCCTAACTTCTGACCACCTTAGACAGGACACTTGTACCTGTACTGAACTCTATGGAGTAGCTGGGAGTGAGTATCCCCTTGTACACATTATGCCAGATAGAGCCACTTATACACATTACGCCAGGTAGAGCCCATTATACACATTATGGGGGTCATTCCGAGTTGATCGATCGCTGCCGATTTTCGCAACGCAGCGATCAGGTGAAAAAACTGCATTTATGCGTATGTTCCGCAATGCGCACGCGCGTCGTACGGGTACAAAGACCGTTGTGGTTGTGCACAGGTTCTAGCAAAGTTTTTCTTCACACTGACGGCCGCAAAAAGATTGACAGAAAGTGGGCGTTACTGGGTGTCAACTGACCATTTTCAGGGAGTGTTTGCAAAAACGCAGTCGTGGCTGGGCGTTCGCTGGGCGGGTGTATGACGTCAAATCCGGACATGAATAGGCTGAAGTGATCACAAGCGCTGAATAGGTTCAGAGCTACTCTGAAACTGCACAAACTTTTTTTGCAGAGCTCGGCTGCACAAGTGTTCGCACTTCTGCTAAGCTAAAATACACTCCCCAGTGGGCGGCAGCACAGCATTTGCACGGTTGCTATTACTAGCTAGCGAGCGATCAACTCGGAATGACCCCCTATGCCAGGTAGAGCCACTTATACACATTACTCCAGGTAAAGCCCATTATACACATGATGCCAGGTTACCCCTTATACACATTAGGCCAGGTAGAGCTCATTATGCACAATATGTCAGGTAACCTCTTATACAGATTATGTCAGGTAGAGACACTTATACACATTAAGTCAGGTAGAGCCTGTTATACCAGGTAGCCCCTTATACACATTACGCCAGGTAGAGTCTATTATACCAGGTAGCCCCTTATACACATTACGCCAGGTAGATATACACATTATGCCAGGTAGAACCGCTTATACACATTACGCCAGGTTGAGCTCATTATACAAGTTAGCTCCTTATACACATTACGCCAGGTAGAGCCCATTATACCAGGTAGCCCCTTATACACATTACGCCAGGTAGAGCTCATTACACATCTGCACACATTTTGCCTGGCAGAGCCACTTAGGCCCAGATTTAGAAAGCTTTAGAGAGTGATGAATTGCGCATGATAAAGTAACAACCAATCAGCACCTGTCATTTTTCAAACACAGACTGTAAGATGACAGTTAGGAGCTGGTTGGTTGGCACTTTATCTCCGTGCTATTTACCACTCTCCAAGGTTTGATAAATCTGGGCCCTAGTCAGAATGAGAACTCTACAGGCTCAGTAAGTGAGGGCTCATTCAGAAACAATGAAAATTTACAGCCATTGATGCCAGTTCTGCTAGGGGCCATAAAGTGCAGCTGCTCTTTGTGTTCTCTGGCACTAAGCAAATACACAATAAACAGGTTCAAAAGCCAAGTGTCATGTTTGCTAACAGCGGGATGAGCGAGTCTGTCACCTGCCCCTCTGTCACTGTCACCTGCAGCCGGGTGAGGGATATGGGGACACACATACTGGGGGCCCAGTGGGGGTACACATACAGGGGTGGGTGAGGGTTACGGGGACACACATAGTGGGGCCGGGTGAGGGATGTGGGGACACACATAGTGGGGCCAGGTGAGGGATATGGGGACACACATACTGGGGACCCGGTGGGGGACATGGGGGTACACATACAGGGGCTGGGTGAGGGTTACGGGGACACACATAGTGGGGCCGGGTGAGGGATATGGGGACACACATAGTGGGGGAACGGTGAAGGACATGGGGGTACACATACAGGGGGGTGGGAGAGGGTTACGGGGACACACATAGTGGGGCCGGGTGAGGGATATGTGGACGCACACAGTGGGGCCGCGTGAGGGATATGGGGATGCACACAGTGGGTCCGGGCTAGGGATATGGGGATGCACACAGTGGGTCCAGGTGAGGGATATGGGGATGCACACAGTGGGGCCGCATGAGGGATATGGGGATGCACACAGTGGGGCCGCGTGAGGGATATGGGGATGCACACAGTGGGTCCGGGTGATGGATATGGGGACGCACACAGTGGGGCCGGGTGAGGGATATGGGAACGCACACAGTGGGGCCGGGTGAGGGATATGGGGACGCACACAGTGGGGCCGGGTGAGGGATATGGGGACGCACACAGTGGGGCCGGGTGAGGGATATGGGGACGCACACCGTGGGGCCGGGTGAGGGATATTTATGACACACACAGTGGGGCCAGGTGAGGGACATGGCATACCCTCCAACATGACCCGCCCCACTAGGTATAAAATGCTCTGTTTCTGGACTTCCCTCTTCATTTATGATTGCCATCACCTGTAAGGATGGAGAGGGTGACCTTCTGGTGCCCCGCCGGCTTGCTCTAATCAAATAACTGGAGACGAGACTTGTAATTTTGTGCAAAGAATAAATGGTCACAGCTTTATTTCCACCTAATACCAAAAACACACCATTGCAGGGTAAAAAGGAGAGGAAGCGGTGCACGGCTCTCCCGCTGTTTAGAGAAACGCCTCGGGCGTGCCTTACGCCGCCTTACCGGCAACGGCCACGCCCCCTCCCCGCCTGAGGCGTACCCGGCCCGCCCTTGCGGGCAGACGGACCACGCCCCCTGCGCTGGGGGACCAGCTACCATGCGCATAACACCCTACCACGGCGCGCAACCCGTATGGCCCCTGCCGCATTTAGCTGGAACTAGGCGTACGGCCTACTAATTGGTGACTCATGCGAGGCATTCTGACAATACCCCCTTACCATGCCTTGTGCACCGCTCCTTCCCCGCCACACGAGGTCCCAGCGACCTGCGGACCGAAGCCCCACCCTGCGCTACCACCGCAAACCCTCCAACGCATCCTGCAACGCATTGTTGAAGATATCAAGGCCTATGTCCGACAGGTGCACCCCATCGTGCCTGTAAAAACCCTCACATCTCCCTGCAAGGTCATTGTGGTGTATAACGCTTCCCCCGTTGGCTGTGACCACTTTACCGATGGCCGCATTGACTTTCTTCCTAGCTCTGTCTATTCCGTGCCCTGACCTAGCACCCCTCCAGGCTAGTCGCGGGATAATTTTTGACCAGACTATGCGCACGTTGCTCCACCGCCCTTTTATCCAGGCAATGTCCTCCCTGGCCTGCCTGATCAGGTCTAGCGACTTTGTTTTCCCGATATCGTTTCCCCCAAGGTGCAACACCAACACGTCGGGCTTTCCCAATGCCCGCTCGGCTTTGAGCCAGGCCTCCCTGGCCTGCTCCCATACCATGCCCCTGTTGCCCAGCCAAAAAACTGCTGCCTCTTCTCGCCTCATCCCCAGCTGGCGCCCGTACGGTCTTTTTGCGGCCCGTGCCGCTGCCCAGAATATGTATGAATGGCCGAAGATCCAACACCGCTTCCCGGCGATCCCAGCGAAGATTGGAGGAAGCGGGGGGGGGGAGGGGGGTGTTAGGACAGTTGTCAATTCCTTCTATTGCGGCGGCGCCCTGGCCACCGGCCTGACGTAAGATTTGTAACTGTTTGACTTCCACCCCCCTTTCCCCTTTATCTCTTCGGCTGAGCATCCCTGGCTTGCGGCGGATGTTGCCGCGCCGATCCTAAATGAGTGGGTTCCGAACTTCCTCGGGTTCCAGCCTAACTCCTTGATGCATTTTTTAAATATGGCTGTGAACTGGAACCTGGTACCCCTGTCCTAGCTACTACCGACCCTGTTCCTTGCCAACTCAGGGCGGGTGGGTGGGCTTCCTTTCCTGTGTGGGGAAAATGGAGCTATTAACTCTCTCCCCCCCGGCTGCTGCTTTTATCTGCCTCTCCCTCCTCACCCCCCCCCCCCCCCCCCCCCCGCCTCTGGGCCGCACCTTTTACTGGCCCAGGGCTCCCTGCAGGTGATGCAAAGGGGAGGGGGTCCCGCCTCCCTGCAGGCAACCCCCCCTCCCCCGGCGTTCGCGCCTTCGGGCCGCCCGGCACCCCTCCTCCTTATCCTGCTGCGGCGCCATTGCTGCCCCCTTCGCCCCTGTAAGGAAACAGCTTTCTTATCATTCAACTAGTTCAACACAGGTGATGGAAATCATAAATTAAGAGGGAAGTCCAGGAACAGAGCATTTTGTACCTAGTGGGGTGGGTCATGTTGGAGGGTCTGACATGGGGGTACACATACAGTGGGGTGGATGAGGGGTACGGGGACACACAGTGGGGCCGGGTGAGGGATATGGGGACGCACATACTGGGGGGGGGGTGTGAGGGATATGGGGACACACATACACAGGCTTTAGCTACAGTGATAATAGATGATGGAACAGCACAGCCTTGCTCACCTCAGATTGTGAATGAGCTGCACCCAGCGGAGGAGAAGCTCAGGCAGCACACAGGATGCAGCAGATCAGAGCTGCAGATCCCGAATAAAGGTGCTTCCATCGGCTCCACCATAATTTCTGATGACCTGCAGCGTTGAGGAGAAAGAGAGGGGAGAGGAAGCAGTGTACACTGCTAGAGCCACTACTGCTAGTACACTGCTCTGACAGCACTCGCGGCTCGCGGCTCCCCGTTCCGTTCCGCCCCCGGGCCCACATGTACTTGCTGGTGATCACTTATATGTGGGGATCGGTGGTACGTCCTCCTCTTCCCATGCGCCCTCCCGGTTCCCGTATGGCAGAACGCAGAGGCTAAGCACATTCTGGAGCCGGCTCTGGCACTGCCCGCGCTGTTTATTAGCAACACACAGCGTGCTCTGCTGCAGCTGGTGGTGGCAGCGGCATGCACAGGCAGAAGAGGTTGTATGCGCCATGCTCTCTCATGTTTGGGGGGAGCGAGCTGCCCCCCCTTGCCCCCCCCCCCCCCATTCCGACGCCCCTGCTTGTACTACAACTCACATCATTTACCTCTTAAGTTGCCCATGTAAGTTACATTATGTGGGGAAATCTGTCAGGACTCTGAGGGAAAGAATGGCGCTCCACCGTTCAGCAATTAAGCAGGCACTGTCAGGCAAGGACTCAGAGCAGCCGGTGGCTAGGCACTTTGCCTTGGTTAAACATTCTTTGGGGGATCTTCGCCATCTTATCATTGATCACGTCCCCAAACATATCAGAGGAGGCGACAGGGACGAGAGACTCTTGCAGTTAGAAGCTAGGTGGATCTTTGAGCTTAACACCATCAGCCCGAAGGGGCTTAATGAAAAAATGAGCTGGAACATCTTTAAATAGTACTTTTTACAGTTATATAATCATTGGTTTATGTGGTGTTAGAGATGGTAGCTGGGTGCAGTGTAATCAGTCCAATGTTCACAAGTTGTCTATACTTAGGCATATAGAGAATTTATATAGGAATGTAAGATCCCTTTAGTTAAAAGACTCATATGGGTGCACATTAACGGACCGTCCCCCAGCATAATCTGATTAGTTACAAGCCCCGTTCACCCTCTGGTTAAGTAATTCCCTTCCAAATCGGATGCATTCCCCAGCAATCATCTCAATATTGGCATATTAGATTATCCATCATGTTTTCTTTCTTTATTTGGTGCTGGGTGTCTGTAATTTGTTCTCACTCTTGTTACACAGCGCCGCAGCCCGGCCGTCCAGCGTCAGGAGTTGCCATGACGACCAGACGCGATTTGGTGACGTCACTAACAGAGAGACGGAAGAGACACCGGGACACGCACGGCCGGGCGGACGCTATGCACTTGGCGGGGTTTCTTTGGTATTTTAGGTACGTATTTTGGTTTGTCACATCACTGTTCACCTTGACAAAGGGGGCGTAAGCACCCCGAAACGTTGGTTATACCAGTGTGAAATACACTTTCGATGTCTACAGCCTCTGAGTGCCGCTTCTTCTTTGTTACATACACCATTCGTTTTTGAGGGCACCGGAGCAGACTTTTACATTAAGGAGGGAGTGCCGGTCCACAACGTCTCTCTCTTTCTCTCTCTCATATATATATATATATATATATATATATATATATATATATATATATATACACACACACATACATACATACATACATACATACACACACACACACAATGCCAACACGGCATAGAGCCTAAAGTTCCAAATTAACAACATGATAAATATATATATATATATATATATATATATATACACACATACACACACATACATACATACAGTCAGCGTACTTTTTTTCTCTGCAGCTGGCAGGCTGCTTGTGACACATTGAGACATAGGAGAGTGAGAGCTCGCTCCTCCACGCTGCCACTGCTGTTAGGTTTACACACCATTGGACAGCTGAGCTGTCGCTCAGCTGTCCTGTACTTCTGTGAGGCGCCAGCAACGCTGCCTATATGGAGCCGCTGGGAACGCAGTGCCGCAGATCAGAGGTCCGATTTTTGTGTGGGTGGTGGGGGGCCCTTTTAAAGAGGGGGGCCCGGGGTATTTACTCCCTGCCCCCCCCCCCCCCTCTTAATCCGGCTCTGATCCCATATGTTAGTACACATGCGATTAGTGTCAGCGAGATGTGTGGAGGGAATAGGTTGGTATATCCCGGCCAAAACCAAAATGCTCTACTTATACAAAGTGTTAATTAATTATAATTATCATTTTTCAATCACCTAAACAATAATATTCCTGGGGCCATTCTTTCTTTTTCAGTACTGTATATAATCTTTAAGCATTGGGTATGCTATGTCAGCATACCGACACCGGGAACCCGGCTGGATTAAGGGAATAATTGCTATATGAATGGCTGTACTGGTATGTATCTTTACCCCCCTAACCCTGCACACAATACTGTACCCTTACCCCCCTAATCCGGCACACACTACTGTAACCTTACCCCCCTAACCCAGCACATACTACTGTACCCTTACCCTTCTAACCCTGCACACACTACTGTACCCTTATCCCCTTAACCCAGCACATACTACTGTACCCTTACCCTTCTAACCCTGCACACACTACTGTACTCTTACCCCCCTAGCCCTGCACACACTACTGTACCCTTTCCCCCCTAACCCTGCACACACTACTGTACCCTTACCCCCCTAACCCTGCACACACTACTGTACCCTTACCCCCCACATACTACTGTACCCTTACCCTTCTAACCCTGCACACACTACTGTACCCTTTCCCCCCTAACCCTGCACACAATACTGTACCCTTACCCCCCTAATCCGACACGCACTACTGTAACCTTACCCCCCTAACCCAGCACATACTACTGTACCCTTACCCTTCTAACCCTGCACACACTACTGTACCCTTATCCCCTTAACCCAGCACATACTACTGTACCCTTACCCTTCTAACCCTGCACACACTACTGTACTCTTACCCCCCTAGCCCTGCACACACTACTGTACCCTTTCCCCCCTAACCCTGCACACACTACTGTACCCTTACCCCCCTAACCCTGCACACACTACTGTACCCTTACCCCCCTAACCCAGCACATACTACTGTACCCTTACCCTTCTAACCCTGCACACACTACTGTACCCTTTCCCCCCTAACCCTGCACACAATACTGTACCCTTACCCCCCTAATCCGACACACACTACTGTAACCTTACCCCCCTAACCCAGCACATACTACTGTACCCTTACCCTTCTAACCCTGCACACACTACTGTACCCTTATCCCCTTAACCCAGCACATACTACTGTACCCTTACCCTTCTAACCCTGCACACACTACTGTACCCTTACCCCCCTAATCCTGCACACACTACTGTAACCTTACCCCCCTAACCCAGCACACACTACTGTACCCTTACCCCCCTAACCCTGCACACACTACTGTATCCTTACCCCCCTAACCCCGCACACACTACTGTATCCTTACCCCCCTAACCCCGCACACACTACAGTATCCTTACCCCCCTAACCCCGCACACACTACTGTATCCTTACCCCCCTAACCCCGCACACACTACTGTACCCTTACCCCCCTAACCCGGCACACACTACTGTACCCTTACCCGCCTATCCCGGGACACACTAATGTACCCTTACCCGCCTAACCCGGGACACACTATTGTACCCTTACCACCCTAACCATGCACACACTACTGTACCCTTACCCCCCTAACCCTGCACACACTACTGTACCCTTACCCCATAACCCTGCACACACTACTGTACCCTTACCCCCTAACCCTGCACACACTACTGTACCCTTACCCCCCTAACCCGGCACACACTACTGTACCCTTACCCACCTAACCCGGCACACACTACTGTACCCTTACCCACCTAACCCGGCACACAATACTGTACCCTTACCCCACCTAACCCGGCACACACAACTGTACCCTTACCCCCCTAACCCGGTACACACTACTGTACCCTTACCCCCCTAACATGGCACACACTACTGTACCCTTACCCACCTAACCCGGCACACACTACTGTACCCTTACCCACCTAACCCGGCACACACTGCTGTACCCATACCCCCCTAACCCGGCACACACTACTGTAACCTTACCCCCCTAAACCTGCACACACTATTGTACCCTTACCCCCCTAACCCGGCACACACTACTGTACCCTTACCTCCCTAACCCTGCACACACTACTGTACCCTTACCCCCCTTTCCCCCCTAATCCGGCATACACTACTGTACGCTTACCCACCTAACCCGGCACACACTACTGTACCCTTTCTCCCTTAACCCTGCACACACTACTGTACCCTTACCTCCCTAACCCTGCACACACTACGGTACCCTTACCTCCCTAACCCTGCACACACTACTGTACCCTTACCCCCCTTTCCCCCCTAATCCGGCACATACTACTGTACCCTTACCCTTCTAACCCTGCACACACTACTGTACCCTTATCCCCTTAACCCAGCACATACTACTGTACCCTTACCCACCTAACCCGGCACACACAACTGTACCCTTACCCCCCTAACCCGGCACACACTACTGTACCCTTACCCCCCTAACATGGCACACACTACTGTACCCTTACCCACCTAACCCGGCACACACTACTGTACCCTTACCCACCTAACCCGGCACACACTGCTGTACCCATACCCCCCTAACCCGGCACACACTACTGTAACCTTACCCCCCTAAACCTGCACACACTATTGTACCCTTACCCCCCTAACCCGGCACACACTACTGTACCCTTACCTCCCTAACCCTGCACACACTACTGTACCCTTACCCCCCTTTCCCCCCTAATCCGGCATACACTACTGTACGCTTACCCACCTAACCCGGCACACACTACTGTACCCTTTCTCCCTTAACCCTGCACACACTACTGTACCCTTACCTCCCTAACCCTGCACACACTACGGTACCCTTACCCCCCTTTCCCCCCTAATCCGGCACATACTACTGTACCCTTACCCTTCTAACCCTGCACACACTACTGTACCCTTATCCCCTTAACCCAGCACATACTACTGTACCCTTACCCTTCTAACCCTGCACACACTACTGTACCCTTACCCACCTAACCCGGCACACACTACTGTACCCTTACCCCCCTAACCCGGCACACACTACTGTACCCTTACCCACCTAACCCTGCAGACAATACTGTACCCTTACCCTACCTAACCCGGCACAGGGGTGTGGCCACTGAAAATGGCCCACAGTGCTAGTTACATTGCCCCACAGTGCCAGATACAATGCCCCACAGTGCCAGATACATTGCCCCACAGTGCCAGATACATTGCCCCACTCGGTGCCAGATACATTGCCCCACTCGGTGCCAGATACATTGCCCCACTCGGTGCCAGATACATTGCCCCACTCGGTGCCAGATACATTGCCCCACTCGGTGCCAGATACATTGCCCCACTCGGTGCCAGATACATTGCCCCACTCGGTGCCAGTTACATGCCCCACTCAGTGCCAGTTACATGCCCCACAGTGCCAGATACATGCCCCACAGTGCCAGATACATGCCCCACAGTGCCAGATACATGCCCCACAGTGCCAGGCCCCACTCAGTGCCAGTTACATGCCCCATTTGGTGCCAGTTACATGCCCCACAGTGCCAGTTACATGCCCCACAGTGCCAGATACATGCCCCACAGTGCCAGATACATGCCCCACAGTGCCAGTTATATGCCCCACAGTGCCAGGCCCCACTCAGTGCCAGTTACATGCTTCACTGTGCCAGTTACATTGCCCCACAGTGCCGGATACATGCCCCACAGTGCCAGATACATTGCCCCACAGTGCCAGTTACATGCCCCATAGTGCCAGTTACATTGCCCCACAGTGCCAGATACATTGCCCCACAGTGCCAGATACATTGCCCCACAGTGCCAGTTACATTGCCCCACAGTGCCAGTTACATGCCCCACAGTGCCAGTTATATGCCCCACAGTGCCAGGCCCCACAGTGCCAGATACATTGCCCCACAGTGCCAGTTACATTGCCCCACAGTGCCAGTTACATTGCCCCACAGTGCCAGTTACATGCCCCACAGTGCCAGTTACATTGCCCCACAGTGCCAGATACATGCCCCACAGTGCCAGGCCCCACTCAATGCCAGTTACATGCCTCACTGTGCCTGATCGCTAGGGTGCGTTTTTTGCATCCCTGAGATCAGGTAGTCGCCACCTACAGGGGGAGGGGGAAAGCGCTGTGCAGGGGTGCGATCGCATGTGCAGGAGAGCTGCTGAAACAGAAGTTTGTGCAGTCTCTGCACAGCCCAGATTTACTCTTCCAGTGCGATGATCGGGGCCGGAGCTGACGTAAGAAACCCTCCCTTCAAACGCCTGGTCCCTCCTGCGTTTCTCAGGACACTCTTTAAAAACGGTCAGTTGCCACCCACAAGCAGCCTCTTCGTGTCAGTCACCTTGCGATCGCACGTGCGATCGATTTTCTCGCACATCCCGTCGCTGCCTGACAATCCCTGTCCCTGCGGACCGACGCGTCTGCGCATTGCGGTGCATACCCATGCGCAGGCTGTACGAAAACGCAGCCTAGCGATCAGGTCTGAATTAGGCCCTAAGCGCCCAATTCAACATCATTAGCAGAACTGCGGAAATCGCTATTCGGCGAATAGCTATTTCTCGCAAAACTCCAACTTATGCTGAATCAGGGCCTTATACAGAGTTGTTAGCATACCAAAAATTTTTAACAATTGGGCAAAACCATGTGCACTGCAGGTGGGGCAGATATAACATGTGCAGAGAGTTAGATTTGGGTGGGTTATATTGTTTCTGTGCAGGGTAATTACTGGCTGCTTTATTTTGACACTGCAATGTAGAGCTCAGTTTGAACATACCCCACCCAAATCAAGGTGGGTACACACTAGGCGCTGTGCTCCATAAGCGACATCGCCTAGTCAGTAGCGGCTCTTGCTTTTTGCCTGGGGTGCCGCCACCCTGAGGACACCGCCGTGGCAAGAGCCGCTACTAATCCTCCCTCCCCGCTCCCCGGCTCCCGGCTGCAGCGAGCGCCGTGTGCTCCCGCTGCAGCCGGCGTCACTGACTGAAGCTAGAGGTCAAAGTTGACCCCTAGTGTCAGTGCGGCGCTGCTATGGGAGAGACATCATGACGTCTCTCCCATAGAGAGGAGCCGGCGCCCGGAGACAGCAGCAGCGGCAACAGCGGTCCGGAAGCAGGAGCGAGGCTGGTAAGTATTGCTTTTTTTCCTTTAGGCTTTGAAAGCATCGCTACTACTGGGGACACATACAGGGGGCACAGCTACAAGGGGCACAACTGCATAGGGCACAGCTACAGAGGGCACATACTGGGGGCACTGCTACAGGGGGAACAGCTACTGGGGGCACATACGGGGAGCACAGCTACTGGGGGCAGATCTACAGGGGGCACATACTGGGGGCACTGCTACAGGGGGAACAGCTACTGGGGGCAAATCAACTGGGGGCACAGCTACTGGGGACACTACTACAGGGGGCACTGCTATAGTAGGCACTATTACAAGGGGCACAGCTACTGGGGGCAGATCTACAGGGGGCACATGCTGGGGGCACTGCTACAGGGGGCAAATCAACTGGGGGCACAGCTACAAGGTGCACTGCTACAGAAGGCACAGCTACAGGGGGACCAGCTATTGGGGGCAAATTAACTGGGGGCACAACTACTGGGGGCACAGCTACTGGGGGCAAATCTACAGGGGGGCACAGCTACAGGGGGCAGATCCACTGGGGGCACAACTACTTGGGGCAAATCTGGGGGCACAGCTACTGGTGGCATAACTGTGGCCACGACCCTCCCCTATGAAGCCATGCCCCTATTTTTCTCAAACTAACTGTTTTGCGGGGAGGGGGGGGCGCCAGTGGAAACTTTTGCACTGGGCGCTGCAAGGTGTAGAACCGGCCATGCGCCTAGTGTATTCAACATCCAACAGGAGATGTGGACGCAACTGACAGCACAACAGGCAGAGGATAGAACAGATGGGAAAAGACAACGGGCCGGTAACAGGTTTTACCGCTGTGTTACTGCTTATACATACCACCCTTATACTGGACAATAGAAAAGTAAGTTTATAATTACCAAAAGTTTTCAGAATCTTGATTTGGATCTTAAATTGTAAGCATACGCTACACCCCTGTGGATTCTACTGTCTATATGATTAACCTCTCTGTATCCCCAAGTGATTAGGAGTCATCGTACTTATATATAGGGCAGTAGCGAGCCTTGTTGGGCCCAGGCATATCTCCCAACATCTAAGGTAGTGGAAGCAGGACCGCGTCCGATTTTGAAAGGGGTGTGGCCTATGGAAAGGAGGCATGGCTTTGTGAGTGCCGCTATCGCAAGCCACGCCCAGTTTTTGTCACTGAGGGGGCATGTCCAGCGTTCTGTGAGCTGCTGGCATGCCCCCTCTTTCTCTGTCTCCAGTCTATTCACCACTGCACTGCTAAGTAGGGCAGCGAGTGCGCACACACACACATACACAAACAACCAGGGCCCTCTTAACAGCAGTGTAGGCCCCTGGACACAGCAATGCACTGGGCCCCATATCCATCCACAAGCGGTAGGGGTGGGGGGTGCTATCAATGGCAGCTTTGATGTCCCGCGGGCGGTAGGTGTTGTTCTATCTTCCGCTCAGCATGTAGGACTTGGAGCAGTAATTTCTGCTAATTACTCCTTGACTGCACAGTTGGGGCAGGAGGGAGAACACTAAACTGTAGAAGGGGGCATTGGGCTGAATGAAGAAGCCCTGGTACATGACTTCCAGGGTGGTAGGGGGTGTTTAATATGTAGGGGAGGGGTGGATAGTAGAGTGGGTTTAATATTTATCATTTTCCGGTGGGAGGGCAGCTTGCTTGACTGCAGATATCTCAAGTTCCTGAAAATATATTTCTTAGCTTTGAATGGGATAAAAAACTAGAGAGTCTCACCTTTAAGAAGGTTCTGGGGACTTGGGGATCAGAATTCAGGAACCAGAGCAATTTACCAATGAAAATCTAAAACTGCATATTAGGCGTGTGGAGCTGGAGCAGGGACCAGCTGCTTGAAGTCTGATATCTCTGGTTCTGAGCACAGTAGAGACAAGGAGCCAGTGTCCACCAAAAACGGAGAGTCGCAGCTTTTGGAATATACCCTCAGAAAAACGTCACACAGAACCTGAGATATCTGGCTGGGAAGAGCAATTAACAGGCTTGGATGAGGACCACTGCTTTCAAGTCGGATATCTCCAGTTCCCCAGGGCCGATTTTCAAAAATCTGGTACCCCTGGAAAGAGGGGACCCTCAGCTATCAGCCTATGGCCCTTATACTCCTGGGGCCCTTGGGCAAGAGCCCACTGAGCCCATACGAAAAGACGGCCCTGCACATAACCCCCACCCCCCGCGGAACACTGCAGCCTGCGGGTAGGACAGCGGGACAGTCCTATAAAAATGTGACTGTCCCACGAAAATTGGGACAGTTGGGAGGAATGCCCAGGTACTTTTCAGGAGGTGTGGCCATGCACCCTTTGAATAAAATACAGAAAAAAAAATATTTTAAGTGCCTCCCTGTTCACAATGCAGCCCTGCACACAGCAGCGTATGCAGGGCTGAGGAGAAGAGCTACAATTGCTGCTGCTAGGGAGGTGGTGGGCCCTGGGGGTTAGGGCCTGGGCCCCTCGATCAGACCTGGGCCTAGGTAATTTGTACCCTCCCCCCTCTCTCGGCGCCTCTGCTTATATATTCTGACTATGTCCTGTTCACTGAAAAACAGTTTCCTATACAGGTTGGTATCGAGACCCCGGCGTCGGCATTGTGATTGATGTCGGTATTCCAACTGCCGGCACCCTGAACGCTGGTATGGTGACTGCATCCCTACTACACAATGACCCATGGACTTAAAACACACATGCACCGATATGCATTATAGGCTTACCATACTATCCCTTTAACCTGGGACTGTCGTGGATTACACAGGTTCTGTGGCTGATTAAACCACATAAAATGCAGGCTTAAAGTCAGCCAGCCACAGAACCTGTGTAATTCATTAGTGTCCTGGTTTAAAGGGAGAGTATGGTAAACCTATGCATATATATACAAACGGCTTTAGATAATTATCTATCCATTTAACTTATACAATGAATGACCTGGCTTGGCCAGTTTGTACAACTATGGGAATTGTGATGAAACTCAGCTACAATCGGGAATGAAGGCACAGTCTAACATTTACCCCTTCCGGTCCCCAGCTCAGATTACCAGCGTCATCCAGCAGTGGGTAGGCCCAGCATTATCTCCTGTCTATATACACAGGCTGCAGCATGCTCCTATAAACATTACACGCACAGAGCTGGGGTTTGTGTATACACATAAAGCTCCCTTTCTCTCCAAACTTCTACTACATTGGCCCAGCAAGAGACATGGCTACCGGAGCAGGGCAAGCACCAGGACAGGAACCAAACCCTGCTGAGCCGCCGAAATCTATAGTAAGTTGTTATTTACAGTACTTTATTATTAAAGGGAAAGGGGAGATGAAGGGCTGCAAAGTGCTGCATTTACATGTCACACATCTGCACTGGCAGGCAGGTTGGATATGAAATCCCAGCGGACGGTCACATATGCCTGCCTGCTCCAGTCTTCACCTATGTTTGGGACAACTTGTGACCCTTTTATCCCTAAGAATAAAATGTGATGCTGCCATATTTACCAACGATTGCTCCCTGTAGCTAACACCTGAAGAAGGGGGTAACCCACTGTACTACACATTGGGGGTAATTCCAAGTTGATCGCAGCAGGACATTTTTTAGCAGTTGGGCAAAACCATGTGCACTGCAGGGGAGGCAGATATAACATGTGCAGAGAGAGTTAGATTTGGGTGTGGTGTGTTCAATCTGCAATCTAAATTGCAGTGTAAAAATAAAGCAGCCAGTATTTACCCTGCACAAAAACAAAATAACCCACCCAAATCTAACTCTCTCTGCAAATGTTATATCTGCCTCCCCTGCAGTGCACGTGGTTTTGCCCAACTGCTAAAAAATGTCCTGCTGCGATCAGCTTGGAATTACCCCCATTGTGCCCAGATAGCATTGGAAATGCAATTTGATAAATGCCCCCTTAATGTATGATTGCCGTCGTGATAAAAACAGCTTTCTCATCAACTAATTAGACAACACAGGTGACTGAGATCATAAATGTAGTGGGCAGTCCAGGAGGAGAGCATTTTGTGTGTGGAAGAAGGGGTCATGTTGGTTTATCTGTTTAAAACCAGGAGTGGCCAACCAGTCGCAGTCTAATAGTCCACTTTTCATGGTACCTCTCGTACCGATGGGGTAGAGCCCTTTCAACCTAACTCTCTGCATGTAACATCTGCCCCACCTGCAGTGCAGCATTGTTTTGCCCAATTGCTTACTTTTTTACTTTTATATAACTCTGAATAACCCCCTCAATTTATTAAACTGGGATAAGCACAGTTTGAGGAAAAAACATACTTAGGATATCGTAATGTATACTCATATGATGTGGCGACTCCGGTATTTATTCTTCACATGTTCAGAGCCAATTATCAGTACAGCAGTGATTTCAAATAATTTCTCTTCTTGAATCTGCTGTTCTTAGGCCCTCATTCCGAGTTGTTCGCTCGCTAGCTGCTTTTAGCAGCATTGCACACGCTAAGCCGCCGCCCTCTGGGAGTGTATCTTAGCATAGCAGAATTGCGAATGAAAGATTTGCAAAATTGCGAATAGACATTTCTTAGCAGTTTCTGAGTAGCTCGACACTTACTCTGCCACTGCGATCAGTTCAGTCAGTTTCGTTCCTGGTTTGACGTCACAAACACACCCAGCGTTCGCCCAGGCACTCCCCCGTTTCTCCAGCCACTCCCGCGTTTTTCCCATAAACTGCAGCGTTTTTTCACACACACCCACAAAACGGCCAGTCTCCACCCAGAAACACCCACTTCCTGTCAATCACACTCCGATCACCAGAACGAACAAAATTCCTTGTAATGCAGTGAGTAAAATACCTAACTTTTGAGTAAAATAACTAAGCGCATGCGCTCTGCGAACATTGCACATGCGCAGTAAGCGACTAATCGCAATAGAGCGAAATTCGGCAATGAGCGAACAACTCGGAATGAGGGCCTTAGTTCACACATGAGGTCTTGTCTATTCTGCACATGAGCAAGATGACATTAGCAAAGAAGAAATGGCTGGAGGAGTTTGCGGTTACACTGACTGCAGCTGGTAAAATTAAAGAGCAGGAGAAATGGTTTTTCAAACTACTGTACCTCTGCAGAGGGTGTAAACCATGTAATAATATTGATAAATGGTTGCAATACTTGATTCTGTATCACAAAGATGTGCTGCAATACAGTACAGTATGTTAATTACCACAGTTAAAAGAACAATTATCTATCTTATGGTATACACATACATTGAAAATATAGTATTATTTAAAATACCTTGGTGATAAAAAAAAAAAAAACATTTTAAATGTGCTGCAGTTTTTGACTAAGTAAGATTTTTGTTAAGTCTTAACTCTATCCTCATGTGCCTGTTATAAACCCATAATACATATTTATAGGGGTGGCCAATGTCAATAATGGTTCTCCACCATCTAGGTCTGTCAGGCAGTGTTTGTTTGTTTTTTCTTCTCGACACTGGTGGCATGGAGCTTAGCCCTGCTCCCCAGCGGGCTGCTATGCTGTGCCTCGAGTCCTTCCCTGAATGGACCAGCCTGACATTGCCCACAGCTGTAACCACCATCGATGGGTGCAACTGCAAACAATTGATTGGTCCCTATCTATGCTTTCATGCCATCTATGTTAACACACCAATGACCATCTCTAACTCTTCACATGGCCATCAGACATGGCATTCCCACACATGCCCCTTAGAATAGGGCCATCTTATCATATAGGTACACTGGGCAGCTGCCAAAAGCCCCACGATTTTAGGGGCCTTCAAGTGGGGGAGGGGGGTGGGGGGTGGTTGGGACCTATGGAACTTCATTTGGAAGGCAGATAGAATGCTGTCCAGCCCCTCTGATTGTGAATTACACAGTTAAAGTGGCCTGGCAGCAAAAAACGGCTTTTAGACAAATTGGTTAAGAACTGTGAATTAGCCAGCACTTCCTAATGTGCCCTACGCATTTGGCGATGTTTCCGATTTGGACGATGTTCGTTTTCAATGATTAACGACCATCATCCAAATTGGCTTGCTATGCTAAACGAGGGAAAATCAATGATGAACATCTGCAGGGACACGCATCGTTCATCGTTGTTGTATACACAGTGAGCGATATGAACAATTTATCGTTCATTACTGAACGAGATCGTTCATATCGCTCATACATATTACCAAAGTGTGTAGCGCCCATTAAATGCTACGGTAGTCCTCATGGATCCTGTGCTGCTGTGCTCCAATACAGGGACTACAATAGCTACAATTAAATCCTTGGTGATGGATGGAAATTGGTAACATATCCATTACATCTCAATGGACCATTCACCTCATTCTGTATAGTACTGTAAAATATGCACCTTTCTCAAGCAGAATTTGGTTTCAAAACTTCCGTGCAAGGTGTCCCTCATCAATTTTGTTCTGTCTGGAATCCAAACCCCAACGTAGAGCAGAATTGAGCATCGTTTTATTGGCTCTACTGCTAGACTGTACATCACACAGACGGCTGTGGAACGGTGGAACAGAGAGCGGAACCCTGCAGGTCTCTTTAGAGAAATGATCTGTAAAAGAGAAGCTATGAGGTTCTGCTGTCTCTGGATGACTAGTTTTTCTGGTCTCTTTTCTGTCAGCAGCCTGGACCTGGCTAATCATTGTACAGCCTGTTACAATTACAACCTTTCTCCCACTTCTGTTACATGTGTGGGTGTGTTAAACCCTTTGTTATGAGATTCTGTGTGCACAACTGCTGGTTATTGTCAACAGACACCTGGAAATATTATTTCAGAAGGAATAAGCTTTGTATTGCTGCACCTAGATGTGGAACGTGGGTGTGGCTATCCTCCCTATCTCTGTAAAGCTGGGTACACACGGAAAGACCAAAAGATTGAAAGACTGAAAGATAAAATCTTTCACTTTCAGCTCCCTGCTCCTGACTCAACGATCTAGAGTGTGCACATGGAAAGATCTAGAGTGTGCACATGGAAAGATCTAGAGTGTGCACATGGAAAGATCTAGCCAAATCTATCAATCTTTCAAAGATCTTGCCTAGATGGTATTTGGCTCCAAATTTAAATATTTTCTTAGTGACTAGATGACATCATCTAGCCAAAATCGTTCATCGTTCATACTCACTGTGCAGACAGTGAACGATCTAGTGACGATATTGTCGTTTACCCGCAGGAGCGCGCCTAGTGAACGATCTGGCCTGTACACATGGAACGATATTATTGTTCAACGACCTATCTAGCCAACTATTTTGGCTAATCATCCCGTGTGTACCCAGCTTAAGATGCAAGGTACTGTACAAAGGCCATATAAAATATATAACACAGATGTGGTCGTAGCTCCTGAAATTCATCTGTCAGTTGCCCAAAATGTCTGACTGCTATTCACCTATACAATACGCATGTAGTATACATTCAGAAATGTTTGTAGGTGTATGTGTGTATTAAAATTTCTGATAACATCAGAAGATCTAATAAGTTTAATGGGGATGCGGTCGGGATACCAGCAGTTGAAAGAACAACGGGAATTCCTACACTACTTGGAATGCCGGTACCAGCATCCTGACTAGGGTCACAATTTCCACGCCAGAATCACGAACGCGGTATCCTGAACAAGCGTGTGCTGGCCCATCTGCCAGGTAAGCCACGTGAAGGGGGGGAGGGGTAGATTTAGGCTGTTGGAAGGGAGATTTGGGGGGCCATTGGGGGAAGGTAAGTATAGTTACATTCCCCCTGTTGAGATTCTTAACATCGGGATGCAGTTGTCTGTATTCTGACCGCCAGCATTTCATCCCTAACCTGTTTAATGAGCTTGTGGCTACAAACTAGATCTCCCATTTCTATTTGTTTTACCAAGACCGTTCCCTTTTTGTCACCCCAAATCCTAAGCTACCAGTACAAACATCAACATTTTTTTCCATCTTATTTGGGACCTAAATTGAGGTTTGGGTGGATTTTATGGCCAGTGCAAATACAGTACGTCACAAACTTGTCCTACTTATCTCAATGATGGGACCACCAACATAAACAATTGCCATAGTTTATTGAAATTTCATGTGTGTGTCTCATCTACATTGTCGGTGGGTATGAAAGCTGGACCTAAGGATTTATTTGCAAAGTGATTGACACTCAGGTAGTATTTGTGAGAGGTAGCAGTGGTGAGGGGTGATGACTTAATGGCAGGCGTATCGAGACTCAGCAGGTCCTCAGTCCCGATATATAACTAGATATTTCTATACTGAAGATTACTAATAATTATTAAATAACATCAAGATAGCTACATATTCAGAATGGTAAGACAGTGACTTTTTAGAAATAAATGTGAATAATTTTTCTTTTCAGAAGCACTGCCCATTGTCTCATGCACATAGGGAAGACGTTGCTAAAGTCTTCAAGGAATGTAAAGAGGAGAGCATCTGGCATAGAGGTAATATAACATACATTTCTCTAGTTGCACACAAGGGTGTAGCTACCATAGGTGCAGGGAGTGTAGCTACTATGGGGCCCAGAGCCGACGGGGCCCGCCCTGCCGGTCACAGTTACATGTGTTATATATACTTTTCACCAATGGGTGGTACATAGGGGCCCTTAAACATTTTATTTTTGTTGTGTCTTTGTTTGTTTTTTAAGTGGATTCATTCAAAAAAGAAAAATTGCCTAAAGTGTCAGAGTGCTGGGTAATCAGAACACAAGTCACCCAATGTGTCCATCCTACATGACTGGTCACTGACATTCATCCATTGACTAGACAGAGTGGTGAGCAGCAATACAAGCTTCAGCAGGGGCCTTATACTGCTTTATCCATTTACATAGTATGCTTTTCCAGGACAGGAAATCATACATTATGCATTGTTGTGCTCTCAGTATATAATGAATGGACCATACAAGCACTGATCATTACAGAGTCCAATTAGATGAAGCTGAGATTCCAAAACAGATGTAGCCAAAAATGCAGTTAAAAACCCTGTTTTGGGGTGTTTTACTGCCTGTCCAAATGTTCTAAAGCCCCTTCGCTTGGACGTTGATTTTTTTTTTCAAGGAGCAATCATTTACATCCCGTACCATCAGCAAACTCAGACACAATTACATATGTCCACATGTGTTCATCTAGCTCATGCTGCCTGATACAAACACAACCACTCTGCTCCCCTGGTAGGGAAAGAGACAGATGGGCTAAGACAGGAGTAGGTGGGGGAGAGAGAGCGGGCAACCCGTGAATTTCCCAGGTCCTGGATTTTTGAACTGTGCAAAAACCTATGTGTTTGATTTGGTAGACACCCCTTTTCGCACCACAGTTTGGTCCCATGTCAACCCCGTTCACACTGAATCTGGGAAGGTATCTGACACCTGAGTACCTTTGCCCACCAGTACCCACAATCGGGTGGTCTTCAGTTTGCCGGCTGTCGGGATCCCGGCGCACAGTATACCGGCGCCGGAATCCCGACACCCGGCATACCAACACCTTTTCTCCCTCTTGGGGGTCCACGACCCCCATGGAGGGAGAATAGATACTGTGGCACACGCCACCGTCTCTGCAGAGCGGCGAGCACACAAGGGGCTCATTTGCGCTCACCCAGCTCTCGGTATGCCGGCGGTTGGGATTCCGGCGCCGGTATGCTGGCTGGCGGGAGCCCGGCCGCTGGCATACCACACTACACCCCCCACAATCAATGCCTTATGCACTTGGGCAGCTACTTGGTAGCTAGGCACCCTTACCCAGGTTACAATACCTGGAATATATACCTTGTGTTAGCTGCCTGGCACCTGGGCACACACACGTATGTGCAGACAGCACTTACAGAGTTGTCCTCTGGGTGATTGGTGGCACATGTGAGCCTTCCACTATGTACCAGATGTCCCTGATGGCCAAGTACGCACACACTTTAGCAAACTTGACCACCCCCGGCACTCAGACACACACCGGCAGCTATGTACATGGGGTCTATTCATAAAGCAGTGAAAAGTGTGGAGAAGTTGCCCATGGCAACCAATCAGCTGCTCTGTATAATTTTATAGTATGCAAATTATAAATGTTACTTCAATGCCGATTGGTTGCCATGGGCAACTTCTCCACTAGCTCACTTCTCCACACTTTTCACTGCTTCACGAATAGACCGCAGGGTTTGGAAGCCATCGCTGCGGGGGGCGGAGCTGCTGCTGCTGCGGACGTGGCCGTCTAGCCAATCGCAGCATTCTGCCCAGATCCGGATCTAGACACCCGGGTCCAGCGCTTTCACGCTACAGAAATCCCCGATTCACCCTGCGCAGTCCCGGGAATAACCCAGGTAAATTGCAGGGTTGTGGACCTGGGACTCCCAACCTGGGCAAGTAGTACCGCTTTCACATTGCAAATGTCAGGTTGCACCCGGGAATTGGAAACAGGTCCTTCCCGGGGTGACCCAGCATTGGACCCTAACGCTGGCTTCCCTGACCTGACAATATCCCGGGTCGGGTTGCTATCTGAAGCGGAGACCGCAGCATCATCGGAGGTGGCGCTGGGAGATGAAATAATTTCCACGCTGCCTCTCCCTATGCAGTGAACGGATCCCAGGACACATTGACCCGGGTAACCCGTTCACACTGCACCTGACCCGGGATTAACCCTTCTTTATTCCCGGGTTGAATTACCGGGTCAGGCGACGCGGTATTTCTGGAGTGACCCTTTCACACCACACAGAGACCCACGTCGACCTGGCAATATACCAGGTCGATGCCAGGTTATTTGTGCGCTGTGAAAGCTTTCACGCTACCACTAGACCCGGGTTGTTGAGGCAGGCTCAAAAGAGATAAAGTGAAGTTGTGTAGAGCTAACAATCATCCTCTGTAATATTATAGACTGTTTTAGATAAATGATAGCTAACTGTTTAGTTGCTATGGGCAACTTCACTTTAACTCTTTCAGAGGTTTGATAAATCTCCCCTTAAATATTTGAAGCAAAGTATTCGTAAACAGCGAACTGCCCTTCGTTTTATTTAGCTGCTCGCCTCCAATATTACCATAGTATTTTTTTCAACTTTGTATTGGCAGATGAAAGTTTAGCCTGTGCAATGTATTGTGTTACGGCAAAGTTCTCCATCTACTTGTTTCATTTTAAAAATGAAAATTATGTGAACATGATGACTTTACTTCAACTAATCCTTTTTCACTCATTTGATTAAAAAAACAAAGAACTCAGGTGATGCAATGAAGTATCACTAATCATCCGTTCTCAGGGGGTCATTCAGACCTGATCGCTCGCTAGCTGTTTTTTGCAGTCCTGCGTTCGCATAGTCGCCGCCCACTGGGGAGTGTATTTTAGCTGTGCAAGTGTGCGAACGCATGAGCAGACGAGCGGTACAAAAAGATCTTGTGCAGTTTCGGAGTTGCCCAGAACTTACTCAGCCGCTGCAATAATTTAAGCCTGTCTGGGACCGGAATTGACATCAGACACCCGCCCTGCAAACGCTTGGACACGCTTGCGTTTTTCCAACCACTCCCTGAAAACGGTCAGTTGCCACCCACAAACGCCTTCTTCCTGTCAATCTCCTTGCGATCGGCTGTGCGAATGGATTCTTCGTAAAATCCATCGCACAGCAACGATCCGCCTTTGTACCCGTGCAACGCACCTGCGCATTGTGGTGCATACGCAGTTCTGACCTGATCGCAGCGCTGCAAAAAACGCTAGTGAGCGATCAGGTCTGAATTACCACCTTTGTCACTCATCCTGTGACCTACGCACACTAACAAATACAGGTATCTATTGCAGTTTTGATACTTAATAAATGATGATGTCCTAATAATCCAATGTGGCGCTAAATGTAATCCTAATGCCATTTGTTTTTTTTGCAGCTATTCCGCTGTCCCTTGTTAGCATGCTAGCCACTCAGGGCCTCATTTACAAAGGTTAGTAAATATATGTTTATACTTTTTTCTGTTAGTGTACCTCTTTGAAGTGATACTTAATATCTATTAGCTGGGCCAAATGTATGTGCTCTTCCGTGAGAACACTTTACATAGACTGTGGCATTTATTACCACGTCAGATCATATTCCTTGTAAGTTTTTAAGAGGCCCATTAATTAATCTGGGCGCAATATTCATTTATGTATGACCCGGCACACAGGGGTGTAGCAAGGGTGGCATCAGTGGAACTTGTGCTCCAGGAGCCTGCTCTGACAAGGCCGCCACAGCTGAAGTTCCGCCATAGCTGCCTCCCAGGCCAGATTAGGCAAATGGCAGAGCTCGAGTGGTAGGCACAGCAGTTTGGAATTGGACTGCAGACTAAGGGACACTACTGTGTGGTGTAATGTGACAAAGGGATACTAGTGTGTGGCATAATTTGAATTGATGGCAGGTAGCTGCATAGACCCTGGGGGCAGGAGGTTGGAGAGGCGTGGCTGGAGTGACACAGGCAGGAGGAAGGAGTAATGAGGCAGGAGGCTGGAAAGACTGGGACAGGGACTCCTAGAGATTCCCATCCCTGTGATGCATGCAGTGTGGAGCTGGGGCCGCTGTACATGCGTGGTCAGGGTGACTGCCATTTCTGATGGAGGGTTCCTGGGGAACCCTGCCGTAACTACATCCTGTGAAGTTTAGGCCATAGGCAATGAAAAGATTGCGGTAGCTGCGGGGGCCAATATCCGTAAATCTGCCAGCAACCTATGAGGGATGTGGCTGAAGGCGGCAATGGAGAGATCGACTGCTGCAGTCTCTCCTTCTTACATTACAGGGATACATAATACTTGTAGCTAGCCCCCGAAAACTGGTGTTTTTGGGGCAATAGCTGCAAATATTCAGGCAGATGTATTAACCTGGAGAAGGCATAAGGAAATGATAAACCAGTAATAAGTGCAAGGTGATAAACGCACCAGCCAATCAGCTCCAATATGCAAATTGACAGGAGCTGACTGGCTGGTGCGTTTATCACCTTGCACTTAATACTGGTTTATCTCTTCCTTATGCCTTCTCCAGGCTTAATACATCTGCCCCATTGTTTGATAAATGGGCCCCTAAATGTTCTCTGAAACCCACCTCTTTGCTAGAGCCTACTGTACTAGACTACTTAATACTGTCCTAATATCCACTTTGAGCCACACTTGTCCCATACTTGCCTACCTGACCCTCTCCATGAGTGAGAAAATGCTCTGTTCCTGGACTTTCCTGATAATGTATGATTGCCATCACCTGTGGTGAGCTAGTTAATGGATAAGAACGGTGTTTCACCACAGGTGATGGCAATCATACATTACCAGGAAAGTCCAAGAACAGAGATTTTCTCCCTCATGGAGAGGGTCAGGTATGCAAGTATGACTTGTCCCAGCTGTGCCCTGTTCATACTAGATTTTAAGCTCTCCTATGATCAGGGCCCTCCCTCCTGTTTTCTTTGTAAATAGTGCCTTTTGCTTTGGGCATAGCTACTGAGATTCCAGCTTGCCAAAGGGCTTGTGGCCAGAAAAGTCTCTTCCCGGTCTGTAATGGAGAGATCTGGTAATAGAAGTTCCAGGCAGCAGGGTAAAAATGTACCAAAGATGATGGTAGAAAATAGACCCTGGCACTGTGCCAGAGTCTCTAGTGCTCAGTGCGCTAGCAGCGGCGGTGACGGCTACAGGAGAGGAAGGGGCCCACACACCTCACCGATGGACGCCGGAAAGGTAAGTATAGAAAAAATGGGTGCAGTGTGTGCCCCCTCTGGACTCAAGGGCCCACTATAGATACGCCAGTGACTGGGCGGACGCCCAGTATCCTCTACGGACTACGAGAAAAGGATTTACCAGTAGGTAATTAAAATCCTATTTTGTCTTACGTCCTAGAGGATACTGGGGTCCACATTAGTACCATGGAGATGTACCAAAGCTCCCAAACCGGGTGGGAGAGTGCTGTGGTTCCTGCAGAACTGATTGACCAAACTGAAGGTCCTCAGAAGCCAAAGTATCGAACTTGTAAAACTTAGCAAACGTGTTCGAACCTGAAATAAATAGTGGAAAACTGCTCTAATCAAGCTGGTAACAATCCCCAGGTGCTGCGGGAGGGGGTTACTCTAGACAAGAAATACAAAAGGGATTTTTCCCACGCACTCTGCTGGCTGTTAGTAAGAAGAACTATATACTATGTAATAATAGGAAATTTAGAGCTCTTCGTTACATATGTTTTGCAAAAGATATGATAAGCCTCCAGGCCACTTCACGGCTGCTCTATTACTGGAGGTCCCTAACTAAGCATAGGTCCAGGGCTTGGACCCCACAAAGTCGGCTCAGGCCCGACCACCCCAGGGCAGCACACCATTGAAATACTAAAGTGTTAATATGTGTTAAGAAAGAAGCAGAAGCTATGGGTTAGAAAGTGCTACAAAAATAAGGGTGTTAATAAAATACTCAAAAGAGTAATATTAGTGAAAAAATAGGAGTGTTACATAAGTGCTAAATAAATAATATGGCATGCTACCCCAAGGTGGCCCAGCCCCACCAGACCAGAGGGGTACCACTCCCCAAACCCATACACAGCCTAATAATAATAACATCCACTATGGGTCATACAATTGCTTAATGTATGGCCACATGATAATGGCACATACAGAACATATCCAGATTGAGAGCTAGTTTACCTGGAGGCACCCCTGTATCCTCCAAATGGCACCACAGGACCCAGCATGCCCTCCTAATGCTGGCTCCATCTATGCCTCTCTGAACTGCAATAAATAGTGGAAAACTGCTCTAATCAAGCTGGTAACAATCCCCAGGTGCTGCGGGAGGGGGTTACTCTAGACAAGAAATACAAAAGGGATTTTTCCCACGCACTCTGCTGGCTGTTAGTAAGAAGAACTATATACTATGTAATAATAGGAAATTTAGAGCTCTTCGTTACATATGTTTTGCAAAAGATATGATAAGCCTCCAGGCCACTTCACGGCTGCTCTATTACTGGAGGTCCCTAACTAAGCATAGGTCCAGGGCTTGGACCCCACAAAGTCGGCTCAGGCCCGACCACCCCAGGGCAGCACACCATTGAAATACTAAAGTGTTAATATGTGTTAAGAAAGAAGCAGAAGCTATGGGTTAGAAAGTGCTACAAAAATAAGGGTGTTAATAAAATACTCAAAAGAGTAATATTAGTGAAAAAATAGGAGTGTTACATAAGTGCTAAATAAATAATATGGCATGCTACCCCAAGGTGGCCCAGCCCCACCAGACCAGAGGGGTACCACTCCCCAAACCCATACACAGCCTAATAATAATAACATCCACTATGGGTCATACAATTGCTTAATGTATGGCCACATGATAATGGCACATACAGAACATATCCAGATTGAGAGCTAGTTTACCTGGAGGCACCCCTGTATCCTCCAAATGGCACCACAGGACCCAGCATGCCCTCCTAATGCTGGCTCCATCTATGCCTCTCTGAACTGCAATAAATAGTGGAAAACTGCTCTAATCAAGCTGGTAACAATCCCCAGGTGCTGCGGGAGGGGGTTACTCTAGACAAGAAATACAAAAGGGATTTTTCCCACGCACTCTGCTGGCTGTTAGTAAGAAGAACTATATACTATGTAATAATAGGAAATTTAGAGCTCTTCGTTACATATGTTTTGCAAAAGATATGATAAGCCTCCAGGCCACTTCACGGCTGCTCTATTACTGGAGGTCCCTAACTAAGCATAGGTCCAGGGCTTGGACCCCACAAAGTCGAACCTGACCAAGTAGCTGCTGGGCAGAACTGTAAAGCAGAAACACCCCGGGCAGCCGCCCATGAAGACCCCACCGACCTAGTAGAGTGGGTCTGTACAGATTTTGGACATGGCAATCCATCCGTGGAATAAGCATGCTGGATAGTGAGCCTGATCCAGCGAGCAATAGACTGCTTTGAAGCAGAACACCCAATTTTTGGGGGATCATAGAGAACAAACATTGAGTCAGATTTTCTGTGATGAGCTGTGCGCTTCACATAGATCTTCAAAGCCCTCACAACATCCAAGGACTTTGAAGTAGCAGAGGTATCGGTAACCTCCGGAACCACAATATGTTGTTTGATATGAAACGCAGACACCACTTTTGGAAGAAATTGCTGACGAGTTTTGAGTTCAGCCTTATCTTCATGAAAAATCAAATAGGGTCTTTTGTGAGACAACGCCCCCAGCTCCGACACACACCTCACAGAAGCCAAGGCCAACAGCATGACTGCCTTCCAAGTAAGAAACTTGACGTCAACCCCTCTAAAGGCTCACACCATTCCGATTACAGGAACTGCAACACCACGTTGAGATCCCAAGGTGCCATAGGAGGCACAAAGGGCGGTTGGATGTGCAGTACCCCCTTCAAAAATGTCGAAACCTCAGGGAGAGAAGCCAATTGTTTCAGGAAGAAAATGGATAAGGCCGAAATCTGGACTTTTGTGGAGCCCAAACGTAGGCCCACATCCACACCTGACTGCAGAAAAAGGAGAAAATGTCCCTGTTGAAATTCCATCGCGGGAAATTTCCTGCACTCACACCAAGAGACGTATCCTTTCCAAATACAGTGGTAATGTTTAGACGTTACCCCCTTTCTGGCTTGGATCAGGGTTGGAATAACCCTACCCGGGATCCCTTTCCAGGCTAGAATTTGACGCTCAACCTCCATGCCATCAAACGTAGCCATGGTAAGTCTTGATAGATGAACGGCCCCTATTGGAGAAGGTCCTCATGACGAGGTAGAGGCCATAGGTCCTTTAGGAGCATCTCCAGTAGATCCGCATACCAGGCTCTTCTTGGTCAGTCCGAGCAATGAGAATTGCTTGAACCTTTTCCCTTTTTATTGTTTTGAGAATCTTTGGGATCAATGGGAGTGGTGGAAACACGTACACCATCTGGTAAACCCATGGAGTCACCAGATCGTCCACTGCCACTGCTTGTGGGTCCCTCGACTTGGAACAATACCGCTTGAGCTTCTTGTTGAGACGAGAGGCCATCATGTCGTTTTGTGGCATTCCCCACCGATGTGTCAAGCATCCAACACCTCCGTGTGAAGGCCCCACTCTCCTGGGTGGAGGTCGTGTATGCTGAGGAAGTCTGCTTCCCAGTTGTTAACTCCCGGAATGAAGATCACGGAAAATGCCACAGCGTGTCTTTCTGCCCAGAGGAGAATCCTCGTTACCTCTGACATTGCTGCCCTGCTCTTGGTTCCGCCTTGTCGGTTTATGTACGTTACTGCCGTCACATTGTCCAACTGAACCTGGGTTCCAGAATGTTGATTGGAAGAATGGCTTCCTGACGTGACAATTTTCCTTTGGAACTGTTCCCCCTGGGTGACTGCTCCCCAACCTCTGAGGCTTGCATCTGTGGTTAGCAGAATCCAATTTTTAATTCTGAACTTCGGCCCTCGGTCAGGTGAGAAGTCTGGAGCCACCACAGAAGAGAAATCTTGGCTTTTGGCGACAGACTAATCCTCTGGTGCATGTGAAGATGCGATCCGGACCATTTGTCCAACAGATCCAGGTGGAAGGGCCTTGAATAAAACCTTCCATACTGCAGCGCCTCATAAGCGGCTACCATCTTTCCCCGAAGGCGAATGCATAGATGCACCGATATCCGGGTTTGTCTTAGAACATCCCGCTCCATTGACTGGATCACCAATGCCTTTTCCAAGGGAAGGAATACCTTCTGTGCCTCCGTATCCAATATCATCCCTAGGAACGGCAGTCTCCGTGTTGGTTCCAGATGAGATTTTGGTAGGTTCAAAATCCACCTGTGTTCCTGGAGTAGTCGGGTTGAGAGGGCAATGTTGACTAACAACCTTTCCCGGGATGGTGCTTTTATCAGAAGATCGTCCAGGGATGGAATTATGTTCACTCCCTGTTTGCGGAGGAGAAAACATCATCTCTGCCATTACCTTGGTGAACACCCTCGGTGCCATAGAGAGGCCAAATGGCCGGGCCTGGAACTGGTAGTGACAGTCCTGTAATGCAAACCTTAGATAAGCCTGATGAGACAGCCAAATCGGAATATGAAGGTACGCATCCTTGATATCCAGAGACACCAAGAATTTCTCCTCCTCCAGACCTGAGATCACCACTCTCAGAGACTCCATCTTGAACTTGAACACCCGTAAGTACGTGTTCAACGACTTGAGATTTAAAATGGGACTTACCGAACCGTCCGGTTTCGGAATTACAAACAGGTTGGAATAATAACCCTGGTTTTACAGCTGAAGTGGAACTGGAACAATGACCTGAGTCTGTACCAGTTTCTGAATTGCTGCCTGTAAAGTCATACTTGCTTCTTGAGAAGCTGGTAAGCCTGATTTGAAGAATCTGTGAGGTGGGAGTTCCTGAAACTCCAGTCTGTAGCCCTGGGCTATAAGATCTTTGACCCAGGGATCCTGGCATGACGTTGCCCATATGTGACTGAAGAATCCCAAATGGGCTCCCACCTGCTGTCTTCCAGGCAGTGCGGTCCACCGTCATGCTGAAGGCTTAGAGGAAGCAGAACCGAGGTTCTGTTCCTGTGAACCTGCAGTTGCTGGTTTTACCTCTTGCCTTTGAAGGCCGTAGAAGAACCTTTGATTTTGTTTTTAAACTTCGCTGTCTGAAAGGACTGCAGAGTTGGAACAGTGTAGGATTTTCTAGCCAGGGGAGCTGCGGAAGGAAGGTATGTAGACTTACCTGCCGTAGCCTTGGATATCCACGTCTCCATTTCATCTCCAAAAAGGGCTTCACCTGTGAAAGGTAGGCTTTCCACGCTTTTCCTGGAATCTGCATCCGCAGTCTACTTGTGTAGCCACAAGCCCCTGCGTGCTGACACTGCCATGGCAGTGGTGCCTGCATTGAGTAACCCAATTTCCTTTATGGCCTCCACCATAAAGTTAGCAGAATCCTGTATATGTTGTAGGAGTCAAATTATCTCCCCCCCCCCCCAGATAAGGAATCTAACCCGTCAACTAGATTACCTGACCATTTTGCAATGTCCCTAGAGATCCATGCACAAGCTATAGTGGGTATCTGGGCCACCCCCGCAGCTGTGTACAGAGAGTGGAGAGTGGTCTCAATCTTGCAGTCTGCAGCATCCTTCAAGGAAGCTGCCCCAAGAACAGGTAAAACTGTCTTACGAGACAGCATAGAAACCGATGCATCAGCTATCGGTGGGTTTTCCCATTTTTTCCTATCATCCTGAGGAAACAGGAAGGATGTGAGCAACCGTTTTGGGACCTGAAACTCCTTGTCAGGATTTACCCAAGATGTTTCAAATAGGGAGTTTAATTCCTTAGATGCAGGGAAAGTAGCTGAGGATTTCTTTTTCACATTAAAAGAAGATTCCTCCTCGTCCTCGGATACCTTATCAGGGATGTGCAGGACATCTCTAATAGCTTCCATCAGGGCCTGTATTCCCTGTGATAATGCTGCATCTCCCCCTTCCCTCCTGAGTCCACCTCACCCTCCTCTGGGTCTGATACATCATCCATCATTGGTATTAGCCTGCATGGTTTGGGCCAGAGTACGCTTCTATGGACAAATGGCAGGGGTCTGAGACGCTGGAATGATCACTGTATCTCTATTCATCAGGTCATCCACAGACTGTCTTAAGTATTGCGTCTCCTTCTCATTTTGGGATAATTTATTCAAAATATTTGAAATCATCCCTTTTAATGATTCTAACCATACTGGTTCAGATCCACTAGCCTGAGAATGTGTACTATCCTGAGTACACGGCAGTGATCCCCCAGATTGAGAAAAACACTCTGCTCTGCATGATACACACTCCTTTGACATAGTAAATGTGAAAGAACACACATACATACACACACACAGAGGAAACAGATTAAAATCACAGTTAACCCACACAGAGCCCTCTAGGGAGACACAGAGTATAATGGAGCCAGCCACACAGTGCCTCTATAGCTAAATAACAAGTTTAGCTGGGTCACAAACTAAGTATAATAGGGTTTAGTACACCAAATATTGCTCCCCCCTGATATGACCACCTGGTACCGCTGAGGTATTCTGGAGTCCTTGTGGAGGAGCTGCGCTTCCCTGTCAATCTGCCTGTGTGTAGCTGCAGAGGGAAAATGGCGCTGGTGAGCTGCTGGATCTGCTCCCTTAATGGCGCACGGTCTTCCCGGTTTTTATACTGGCTGAGGTAAAGTTTCTGCACTACAGTGGGTTAAAACCCCTGTAGATATGCTGTCAGTGTGGGTATACCAGTTGTGGCTTCAGCTCGTTCCTCACAGCGGTCACTACAGTGTCTCTGAAGCCTGGAGCGCAGCCTGCATGTCAGCGATGCGCTCCTTCCCTTGTGCCGCCATTACAGCCGGCGACCCACTAACCAGGATGCCGGCCACCTACTCACCACTCTTCTGACTTCTGGCTCTGTTAGGGGAGGCGGCGCGCTGCGGGTCTGTATGCTCGCCGTGGTGGGGCATGTGAATAGGACCCTCAAGAGCTCAGTGTCCTGTCAGCAGGGAACGGGACCATTAACCCTAGGGAGGTTGGGCCGTTCCCCCGCTAAGTCCCACAAAGCAGGCAGTCTGGTGCCAGCCAGACCTGCCTGAAAACAATAAAAAAGAAAATAAATGCAGAAAACTCTTCAGGAGCTTCCCAAGCGTGACCAGCTCCTCCGGGCACATTTTCTAAACTGAATCTGGTAGGAGACCCCAGTATCCTCCTAGGACGTGAGAAAAATTCCTGTCCCCCCCCCCCCCCCCCCCCCAAAAAAAAGTGCCAGTACAATCAGGAAAAAAGCACTGTTTTTACTGTATGCCGTTGTCCTCACTGACCTGTGCTGCACAGAGCTGTGCTGTATTACAAATCAATGTCAATAAAACTTCTATTCTACATTCTACACCTAGAAAGATAATTCACACACAGGTGTGGCCCGTAGCAATGTGTTTAGATATGGAGCATGTGGCTAGAACACAAAAATAAGACTGCAACACCACAAGGACTATGTGCCCTACAAAACAATGTCTACTTTGTTTCATATATGTTGATAATTAACGGACGAGGTGTAACTAGATTGCTTCCTTCTAGAATTTGAATACTAGAATAACTTGTAGATAGACTCATTTTTTCCCTCTCTCTCTACAGGATATCTGTCAAAAAGCGCAAGATTCGGCGTCATACCAAAAGTTGCTTGTAAGTATATGAGCTTAGCATGTAATCAGCCATCTGAACATGTGTGTGTATAATATATATATATATATATATATATATATATATATATATATATATATATATAGCTTGTGGTGTGTCCGGCACTCCAATAACTAAGAGCAATGTGTCCCTGGTGCCTTCACTGTCCACACGGATAGATACAATAAAGCGCTGTGCGGCACTCAGGTTTTCAAGGAATAGTCACCACACTCTGCCTTTCTTCAACGTTTCAATTTTTACTCAAAAAATTGTCATCATCAGGAAGCAAACAAATAAAAGAACACACTCACCTTATATCCCCCACCATTGTGCTCGTGTGTCACGCCCGCCCGGCGAGGTCCGTCCGGCGCCTGCAGCGCTGTGTGATGATGTCATCGCGTATTGCGTGATGCACGTCCAAGTGAACCCATCACCATGACAACCCGGTGATACTCTCCTGTATGCGTATAAACAATACCATATGCTAATACCAGCATGTTAAATACAGTAAAAGACATAACAACAAGAACATGATTATGAGCTGCAAGAGAAAGAAGTGTGAGGGGGAGGAGATATGTTAGTAATCATAATGCCCGGCATGAACAGGTAATAACGTGCATCGCCCATGTCACTGATAGAGATAGTGGGGCTAACAATGCTCAATTGCAGATGACTGGAGGTCTGATCCCGGATAATGGATACACTGTACAAAGAGCTATCCAATCACAAGTACGGGCCCTAATTGGCTCAATGTTAATGTGTTAATGACTACCCCTTAGTGATCCTTAAAGAAAAAGAATCAGGAGGAATAAGGAGTATTGTTAATATGTAATAAAATGTAAAATATGTACACAATAAAGAGACACACACTTAAGTGGCTCCGTAAGCAGGGTATGCATAATGGACCAATAATCACTAAATTAGAGAAAGATAAAAAAAAGCATGCTAGAGAAGTGGTGCAGCACGTGAAAAATCTTGGAGGTAGGAGTGGGAGGAAGTAATCCGTAGGCAGGAGAGTCGGCGTGCATTAGCAGAGCGAAGAGGAAGGGTGGGAGTGTAAAGGGAGATAAGGTCAGAGATGTAGATGGGTGAGGAGTGGGTGAGGGCTTTGTAAGAGAGTGTGAGAAGCTTGAAATGGATTCTGAAAGGGAAGGGGAGCCAGTGAAGGTCTAGTAAGAGAGGAGAGGTGGACGTATTGCGTTTTGTGAAGAAAATGAGCTGGGCAGCAGCATTGAGGATAGATTGGAGTGGAGAGAGGTATTTGTCAGGAATTCCAGTCAGGAGGAGATTACAGTAGTCCAGCCTGGAGATGACCAGTGAGTGGATAAGAGTCTTAGTAGCATCCTGGGTCAGAAAGGGTCTGATCCTGGAAATGTTTTTTAGATGACAATGGGTCCAAGCTGTTATGGCAGCACAAGGAGGACCCATACATTGTTAAGCAGGTCATTTTAATGTTGTGGCTGATGGGTGTGTCACAAACACAAAAGAATTAAAAACAAATAAAATTATATATTATTATATAGAAAACAGAAAGCTATTCATCTTATTATACATGTTGTAATTTGTGCTTACCTTCTACTTTACTCTGTGATCCAGTGGCTGGGGTACTGGGGTTCGTCATTGGAAATGTCTCATACATGGGAGAGTGCAAGAGAAAGTTGGAGAAGCTGGGGCTGCAGAATACACCTGAGGGTGTCTTTGGGCCTGCCTTTACTGGTGCTTATGGTCCAGGATTTTTTGGACGCAATCACAAGTTAGTACCTTTTATTTAAATGGAATAGAAATTGTGCATTCCACAAAGCCTGCATTACCATAGGGCCTGATTCAGAGATGCCATTGCAGCTGCAATCCTGTATGCAACAGCGGTGCAGAAATAGGCAAAATGTTGCAGGCAGGATTTCTATTGAGGCGCCCACTTGATTATGGTAAAAAAACATGGATCATACACTTGGTAAAGAAAATAGGATTTTAAATACCTACCGGTAAATCAATTTCTCGTAGTCCATAAGGGATATCGGGGACAGAATTAGGACGATGGGTATAGACGGATACAAAGGAGCCAGTACACTTTAAATGTCTTCAACTGGGTGTGCTGGCTCCTCCCCTTTATGCCCCCTCCCACAGGCAGTTATAGGTAAAACAGGGAGCCAAAGGAAAAAGGACATATGAGAGAAGGAAACATGACAACAAGAAGTGTGGTGAGATTTTCACACCAGCACACCATAACATAACCTGTCTGGCAACAGAAAAACAGCAACAGCTGTACAGGAAACACAGAACAGATAACCTGCAGAAGTCACCGCACAGAGGCGGGCGCCCAATATCCCTTATGGACTACGAGAAAAGGATTTACTGGTAGGTATTTAAAATCCTATTTTCTCTAGCATCCATAAGGGATATTGGGGACAGAATAAGTACGATGGGGATGTCCCAAAGCATCCAGAATGGGCGGGAACGTGCGGAGACTGCTGTAGCACCGCCTGCCCAAACTGGGTATCCTCTTTGGTCAGGGTATCAAATTTGTAGAATTTCACAAAAGTGTTCTTCCCTGACCAGGTAGCCGCTCAGCATAGTTGCAAGGCCGAGACTCCACCGGCAGCCGCCCAGGAAGAGCCCACTGACCTTGTAGAGTGGGCCTTCAGAGACAGAGGAACAAATAAGGCTGCCGACACATAGGCCTGTTGGATAGTAAGAATAATCCAATGAGCAATGGTCTGCTTTAAAGCAGGACATCCCTTTTTCTGCGCATCATAAAGCATGAATAAAGAATCAGTCTTCCTGACCCGAGCTGTGCGCCTGACATAGATCTTCAAGGCACGCACAACATCCAAAGACTCCGGAGGAGCTGAAGCATCAGAACAGGACGGTACCACAATAGGTTGTTTCAGGTGGAACGCAGAGACAACCTTCGGCAGGAACTGCTGTCTAGTCCGGAGCTCCGCTCTGTCCTCGTAAAAGACCAAATATGGACTTTTACACGATAAGGCCCCCAATTCTGAGACGCGTCTAGCAGAAGCTATGGCCAATAACATCACTGTCTCCCATGTGAGGTACTTGTATTTTACCGTCATCAGAGGCTCAAGCCAGGAGGACTGTAGAAATGTCAACACTGCATCCAAAGCCCAGGGTGCCGTAGGCGGCACAAAGAGAGGTTGTATGCAGAGTACCCCTTGTAAGGTCTGAACTTCTGGCAACACAGCCAATTTCTTCTGAAAGAAAATTGAGAGCGCTGAAATCTGGTCCTTATTGGAACCCAGACATAAGCCTTTATCCACACCAGCCTGTAGGAAACATGCCAAGTGAAACTCTGCAGGCGGATACATGCGTTCCTCGCACCAAGAGACATATCTCCTCCAGATATGATGATAATGTTTTGACGTCACAGGCTTTCTGGCTTGCACCATAGTGGCAATGACCTTTTTGGAAAGCCCTTTGTGAGCTAGAATATTCCGCTCAACTTCCATGTCGTCAAACGAAGCCGCCGTAAGTCCGGGTAGACGAACGGTCCTTGCTGGAGGAGAGCCTTTCTTAGCGGCAGAGGCTAAGGGTCTTTTATGGACATGTCCAGAAGAGTTGTGTACCACACCATTCGGGGCCAATCCGGCGCAATCAGGATTGCTTGGGCTCTTTGATGTCTGATCTGCTGGAGCACCCTTCGGATCCACGGAATCGGAGGAAATAGGTAGACCAGCCAGGAAGGCCAAGGCGACGGCAGTGCATCCACTGCACTCGCCTGAGGGTCCCAGGTTCGCGAGCAGTAGCAGCGAAGTTTCTTGTTGAGGCGAGACGGCAACATGTCGATCTGCAGGTTTCCCCACCTGTCGATAATCTGTTGAAACACCGGAGGATGTAATCCCCCCTCTCCCGGGTGGAGGTCGTGGTGACTCAGGAAGTCCACTTCCCAGTTATTCACTCCTGGAATAAAAACTGCGGACAGCGCTCTTGCATTTCTTTCCACCCAGATAAGTATTTTTGACACTTCTCGCATGCAGGCCCTGCTTTTTGTCCCTCCTTGTCGAATGACGTATGCCACTGCCGTGGCGTTGTCTGACTGAACCTGGATCGCCTGATCCCTGAATAGAGGGGAAGCCTGAATCAGAGCATTGTAGATAGCCCAAATTTCCAGAATGTTGATCGGAAGTAGGGACTCTTGGGCAGACCACCTGCCCTGGAACTGCCCCCCCTGGATGACAGCTCCCCATCCTCTCAGGCTTGCATCCGTCGTGAGGAGGATCCAATCCTGAAATGTAGATCTTCTAGCAGGTTGGAAGGCTGTAACCATAAACAAACAAAGAGGAAGGGGGGTGCAAATCCCCACCCCCAAATTCCCTTCCGCACACTGAAAATTACCTGTAACCATCCCTGAATCTATCTGGTAATAAAATTCAGAGAATTAGTCACAAATGTTTGCAAACACATGTTTAGCTGCTGGCCACTTCCCGGCTTCTCTGATACAGCAGTCCTAACTACTTGATAGCAGTGCCCACATTGGGCCATGTAATTTGTCACAGTACGCCTCATAATAAAGGCCATTACTAAAACAGTTCCAGACTGAGAGCTAACTTACCAGGGAGCCACCCCCAGGATCTCCCATTGGCACCACAAGGAACAGCATGCCTTCCAAATGCTGCTCCCATTCAATGCCTCATGCACACAAGCAGACAAACAATTTGGAAGCTGCTCAATCATACCTGGAGATAATTATATATCAGGTGCTGGAAGGGGGAGGGGTCAAAGACAAACAAACAAAGAGGAAGGGGGGTGCAAATCCCTACCCCCAAATTCCCTTCCGCACACTGAAAATTACCTGTAACCATCCCTGAATCTATCTGGTAATAAAATTCAGAGAATTCGTCACAAATGTTTGCAAACACATGTTTAGCTGCTGGCCACTTCACGGCTTCTCTGATACAGCAGTCCTAACTACTTGATAGCAGTGCCCACATTGGGCCATGTAATTTGTCACAGTACACCTCATAATAAAGGCCATTACTAAAACAGTTCCAGACTGAGAGCTAACTTACCAGGGAGCCACCCCCAGGATCTCCCATTGGCACCACAAGGAACAGCATGCCTTCCAAATGCTGCTCCCATTCAATGCCTCATGCACACAAGCAGACAAACAATTTGGAAGCTGCTCAATCATACCTGGAGATAATTATATATCAGGTGCTGGAAGGGGGAGGGGTCACAGACAAACAAACAAAGAGGAAGGGGGGTGCAAATCCCCACCCCCAAATTCCCTTCCGCACACTGAAAATTACCTGTAACCATCCCTGAATCTATCTGGTAATAAAATTCAGAGAATTCGTCACAAATGTTTGCAAACACATGTTTAGCTGCTGGCCACTTCACGGCTTCTCTGATACAGCAGTCCTAACTACTTGTTTGTCTGCTTGTGTGCATGAGGCATTGAATGGGAGCAGCATTTGGAAGGCATGCTGTTCCTTGTGGTGCCAATGGGAGATCCTGGGGGTGGCTCCCTGGTAAGTTAGCTCTCAGTCTGGAACGGTTTTAGTAATGGCCTTTATTATGAGGCGTACTGTGACAAATTACATGGCCCAATGTGGGCACTGCTATCAAGTAGTTAGGACTGCTGTATCAGAGAAGCCGTGAAGTGGCCAGCAGCTAAACATGTGTTTGCAAACATTTGTGACGAATTCTCTGAATTTTATTACCAGATAGATTCAGGGATGGTTACAGGTAATTTTCAGTGTGCGGAAGGGAATTTGGGGGTGGGGATTTGCACCCCCCTTCCTCTTTGTTTGTTTGTGACCCCTCCCCCTTCCAGCACCTGATATATAATTATCTCCAGGTATGATTGAGCAGCTTCCAAATTGTTTGTCTGCTTGTGTGCATGAGGCATTGAATGGGAGCAGCATTTGGAAGGCATGCTGTTCCTTGTGGTGCCAATGGGAGATCCTGAGGGTGGCTCCCTGGTAAGTTAGCTCTCAGTCTGGAACTGTTTTAGTAATGGCCTTTATTATGAGGCGTACTGTGACAAATTACATGGCCCAATGTGGGCACTGCTATCAAGTAGTTAGGACTGCTGTATCAGAGAAGCCGTGAAGTGGCCAGCAGCTAAACATGTGTTTGCAAACATTTGTGACGGATTCTCTGAATTTTATTACCAGATAGATTCAGGGATGGTTACAGGTAATTTTCAGTGTGCGGAAGGGAATTTGGGGGTGGGGATTAGCACCCCCCTTCCTCTTTGTTTGTTTGACGGTGACCCCTCCCCCTTCCAGCACCTGATATATAATTATCTCCAGGTATGATTGAGCAGCTTCCAAATTGTAAGGCTGTAACCATCACAGGAGTGAAATCCTGGCCTGGGGTGACAGCTGAATCATTCGGTGCATCTGATGATGTGAACCGGAACACTTGTTCAGGACTTCCAATTGGAAGAATCTGGCATGGAACCTGCCAAACTGTATCGCCTCGTAAGAGGCCACCGTTTTCCCCAACAATTTTATGCAAAGATTAATGGAAACTCGAGCAGGTCGGAGAACCATACAAACCATCTCTTGAAGTGTTCTCACCTTGTCCTATGGGAGGAACACTCTCTGAGCTACAGTATCCAGTATCATACCCAGAAACAGGAGCCTTTGAGATGGTTCCAGTTGAGACTTCTGTAGATTGAGGATCCACCCGTGGTGAGACAGAAGTTGGATAGTGCAATCTATATGGAGCAGTAATAGCTCCCTGGAACTCGCTTTTATCAGGAGATCGTCCAGGTAAGGGACAAATGTTGGCCCCCTGGACTCTGAGCTAGAACATCATTTCCACCATCACCTTTGTGAACACCCTCGGAGCTGTAGACAGCCTGAAGGGTAAAGCCTGAAACTGGTAGTGATCGTTCAGTAGGGCGAACCGTAGATAGGCGTGATGAGGAGGCCAACTCGGGATATGGAGGTAGGCGTCCTTGATATCCAGGGACATGAGGAATTCTTGTTGTTCCAGGCCCGTGATCACCGCTCTCAAAGATTCCATCTTGAATTTGAAAACTTTCAGGTAAGGACTTCAGATTCAAAATGGGTCTCACAGACCCATCTGGATGTGGCACTACAAACAGACTGGAGTAGTAACCTTGTCCTCACTGTAGCAGGGGTACTGGAACAATGACCTGGGACTGGACCAACTTGTCGATGGCCAGTAGTAGCGTAATACGCATATTTTCCAAAACTGGCAAGCCCGATTTGAAAAATCGTTGGGGAGGAGCACCGTCGAACTCCAGCTTGTAACCCTGAGAGATAAGGTCCCTTACCCAGGCATCTTGGCAGGACCCGTCCCAGATGTGGCTGTAGTGACGTAACCAAGCTCCCATCACGAGATCCTCTTGGGGTGGGTGGGCCCCGTCATGCCAAAGTCTTTGTGGAAGCTGAACTGGTGCTCCGTTCCTGAGAGCCGGCAATGGCTCTGGAGCCTCTAGCTGCATTGAAGGCACCCCGGGCCCTAGATCGAAATCTGGAGGACCGAAAGGACTGAGTAGACGGTCCCGGGTAGATACGCCTAGCAGGCGGAGCCCCTGAAGGGAGAAACGTGGATTTCCCAGCAGTAGCTTTGGAGATCCATGCGTCCAATTCACCTTCCGAAGAGCCATTCACCTGTGAAGGGAAGTGATTCCACATTACGTTTGGAATCAGCGCCTACAATCCATTGACGCAACCATATGGCTCTGCGTGCAGACACAGCCATAGCAGTGGTTTTAGCATTTATATTGCCAATCTCTTTAAGGGAGTCACAGAGGACTCTTGCCGTGTCCTGAATGTGTTTCAGGAAAGTTACAGTAGTAACCAAGGTCATATCACCCGAAAGACCCTCCTGAATCTGAGTAGCCCATGTATGAATGGCATGTGTCATCCAGCAGCCAGCAATGACCGGCCTTTGAGCTACACATGCAGCAGTGTACATAGATGTTAGCGTGGTCTCTATTTTTCTATCGCCCGTGTCATTTACCGTAAAAGAGCCCGGAGCAGGGAGCACCGACTTTTTAACTTTTTAGAAAGGAGAGTCTACTGCTGGAGATTCTTCCCAGAATTTCCTGCCTTCAGAGACAATCAGGAAGGTATTTAAAAACCTTTGGACACCCAATATATTTTATCTGGATTTTTCCAGGCTAATTTAAATAAATCATCCAATTCTTTGGAATCAGGAAAGGTGACAGTCAGTTTGTCTTGTGGGAGGAAAAATGACTGCCGATTAGTAGCGTCCTCCAGGGGGAGCTTTAACACATCCCGTATAGCCAATATGAGGGGTTCTATACCCTGTGTAGGGGTGGAATCCCCACTAATGGGGTCCCCCTCATCCCCATCCACCTGTACATCATCAGAATCTGATAGGATTGCAGGTAAAGCACGTTTTTGTGCACCTGTAGACAGCGGGGGATGGGAAGCATCAGCCTTGGCAGTTAGGTTAGCCACTGCTTGTTGCAGTTCTAGTGTTTTATTGGCATTGGCAGTGAGCGGAGATGACATATCCGACATCATAGTTTTTATAACCCCCAGCCAGGAAGGCTCTGGACTACCCCATGGTGTTATCAGCATTTTGTGATTACTGACTACACTGCTCACATGATATGGAGCCAGATAAAATAGGGGAGAATCTGGCATTACATACACTGCATAACTTCTGTTTCACCATAATGAAATACAGACAATATACACATACAACACAGACTGAATACAATACAAGCCTGTCCTATTGCATGTGAGACACAGAAGAGAGGACCCCAGCGCACCCAATGCTGCACAGCCCCAGTGAGACTGTCAGCATTTTATGTAGTACAATAAAACAGTGATACTGCTGTACAGATAATTTGTAAACTGTGCACTAATAGCGGCTCTCCCCCTGTACACCCGGTACCAGCGTTCCTGTGACCGCTTATGCTGCCAAAATGCCGCTGAGCCCGCTCTGATGCAGCTCCACCCCCCACTCTGATGCCGGAGCTACTATAAGATTTTTATACTGGCAATGTCTCCACAGGCTGTGCAGCCTCACAAAAATGCTTGGTACAACACACCTCCCGCCAGTCTCACGCAGGGGCACCCGTAAGTCCCCCCCAGGAGGGCCTCGTACGCCTCACCCACGCATCTGCTGCACAATGAACTGGGGGACCGCCGGTTTGTACTCCCCACGACGATCCCCTTCATGCTGTTAGGGGTGTGCGGCAAGCTGCTGCTACGACAGCTAAGGCGCAGTGCCCCGCTGAATAAACAGCCCCTCAGGACGGTGGTCCTGCAGTGCAGAAGCGGCTCTGCAGCTCATGGAGGCCGGTGACCGTCTCCCCCCCAAACTCCCACAGCGCAGGTATGCTGTTACCCAAACAGCATACCGAAATAAACAAAAGTTTTAAATTAAATTGAAGAACTGGAGCTGCAGAGTGTGCATCATCTACTGAGGGCACGTTTTTTCTAAACTGCCTGTAGGAGGGGGCATAGAGGGGAGGAGCCAGCACACCCAGTTGAAGAAATTTAAAGTGCACTGGCTCCTTTGGACCCGTCTATACCCATCATACTAATTTTGTCCCCAATAACCCTTATGGATGCTAGAGAAATTTCAATGGAGATGATATGGCTTACTGGCAGTAATCACATTGTGTCTGATACATTTAGGGCCTAATTCAGGGTTGATCGCAAAGGCAACATTTTTCTCTAATGGGCAAAACCATGTGCACTGCAGTGTAAAAATAAATCAGCCAGTATTTACCCTGCACAGAAACAAAATAACCAACCCAAATCTAACGCTCTCTGCAAATGCGATATCTGCCCTCCCTGCAGTGCACATGGTTTTAATTTTGGGAGGCATTTCTGGGTGTGTGGGCAGGGCTTTAGAAGGGGCAGTGTGAACTCCAGTGGGGCATTTGCACTGGTGGGACAGTGTGAACTTGAAGCTGCTGACCGCATTGTGCTTCTGCTCTGGTCCGCAAAGTGCTGTGTAAAATGGAGCCTGGGAGTGGCTTCAAAGTTCCAGATCTTTCAAATCACTCATATTGGACATTTGTACGTTGCATACACACATGCCACTATGAGCGATTTCACCAGCGACCGTAGAGAAGATTGAGCTGCATGCATGGACAACCGACGACCCACTTCAAACGAGCGCGGGTGCGCGCATTGTTCACCATGTACACACTAGACAATTTGATCGATAGATCATTGAAAGCCATCTTTATTGCTCAAATCGCTAGAAAAATTCTAGTGTGTGTGTATGGGCCTTAACTGTAGCTGTAGGGACATTTGTCTTATTAGAAAATAAAGAAAGAAACTAGTATCTTTAATGGCCAGCTAAGCTCAAAGCAACTTAGGATACAGCTGCATGAAGATTATATTTACTTATTAACTTATGGCATTGATGAATGTGTGTATATATGACATGGACAAGTCTAGTAACTAATATTTCTATACATCAGGCATTGTCACCATTGTGAGGAATGCAAAAAGCAATGCACTAAGGACAAAGGAGGATCTGCCCAGTCCAACACTGTCTCCTGAACTTCTGTAAGTATTCTAACAGTGACCATTGGCAGAAGTTCATCAATGTCTGACTGCCCCCTCTGAGCCTCTCACCTCCTGGTTCAAACCGGGATGAACAGTGTTAACGGCTTGTGGCTCAGCTTACATTATTGGGCACTGTAGGCTGCGGGACACGATAATGTGGAGGGATTCTTACTCTCCATTCATACCCATTTTCCGTCACATGTCACACTGATACCTCTGTCGCTAGTGAGAGGAAACAAACAAGTTTTCAATATTGTATATACAAAATATACTGTGCAATTAGTGTAGTAGTTGTGCATTTTGGATTTTGTCACTAGTGCACTGATCCTTTGTATAGATTATTTCAGGGGGTGCAACAGCTAGTTATTACCATAAATAAAGTAACAAAATGTGAATGGAAAGATCGACTATACAGGAAGTCTATTGGAGCGATTCAATTAGCCACAAGGTTCCATTGGAACCTCGCAGGATAATATATCGTGAGATATCTAGGACAAAGAAATCTTACACGTTTCAGCAAAACCATCTCCCAACTATCCCTGTCAAAGCATTGATCATCATTTAATCATACGATGCCATAGACTCCGCTAACGCTTGACTTACACCAGAATAGTGAGCATCATAACAAGTATATACGTGCAGCTGAGCAGAACAGTAAATGCATGGATGCAACTCACAGAACAGATTTGTACTTAGCAATGTGTGTCTGGTGTGTTAAAACACCTTTGAACTAAAACTACTGAAGATTGCTAATTCCCTGATTTGAATCATGATGAATGACTGGCGTCCTGTGTGGAGACATAGAAATGATGCGTACATCACATTCCACAGCAGCTAATTAACTTAAAAAAACATCTAGAAAAAAGCACGCACAACCACACACCATTGTTACAATGCACTCTCAGAGTAAGAGTCTCCTTTCCAGAAATACTGTAGAAAAGAACCTGTGCTCTGTTCTCTAACTTTTTTTTTTCTACGTTCTTCCCCCTAGGTCGCTCTGTGAAAGTAGACACACCGATTGTCTTTATAACGTGAATATTTTTTGTATCCTTCATTTCTTGTTTATAATAAATATTTTTTTGAAAATATATGCGCCTCTTCTTTTTTACAATGCCGAATTAATAATGTAATATCAAAGAGAACCAATGATGCACAGTGGAAAATGTCCTTCCATGATTGTTGGGTATGAAATGGTCTACGATGTAGCTAATGGTATTAGTGTATGGCTACCAGACATTCTAGGTACCAAGGAACAGTCCCACTTTTGGAGATTATGATCATATAATGTGCTTATTATTTGTGTGCCATAGACAAAATGACAGTTGTGTACTATAACCTTCCCTTATAGTACTGTATGCATACAGTAATTTTTTTTTCTGAATGTTACAAGTCTTGATTTGCTTTTTTTCCTTCCCCCCCTTCTTATATATATTATATGCTGGTCATTGGCTGAGAATGATGATAGGGGTCCTGAGGACAGAGTTTGAGAACCTATGCTATGATATATCCAGTGTAAGCAATAATTGTGTCAATACAGCTGAACTTATTAACATTAACACTATGGGGCTGAGATAGTGTTGAACACAAATTGATTTACAATAAAAATTGGTAGCAGCCTTGCGCTCACTAACTGCTGCTGGTTCCTAGGTAACGGAGGGGACACCTGACTCCTCCTAATCTATCCAGAATTACACACACACAAGTAACCAGGAACTAGTGCTACATAGTAGACCATACAATGTAATAAAATAAATAGTCCCACGTAGTCTCAACGATCCCCTGCTTTATCTCTTACTAGCAACACACTTACAGATTATTTCTGTCACGTATGCCCATAAAGGTATCTTTTCAACGCAGGGATTTCGATAATTCATCAGAAATACAATGACACCGTGAAAACTTACGTTAACGTTCTGTCTCGAGTGCCTGATCGGTAGCTGATGGAAGACACGCAATCTCACAAACCGGCTGCAGACAGGCAATGGATGCCTGTCTTGCAAGATCTGGAACAATCGGTGATTCGGACTCGGAGATCATACACTTACCTGTCTGCAGCCGGTTTGTGAGATTGCGTGTCTTCCATCAGCCACCGATACCCAGCTCTTTGTGTTATGTGCGGAGATTCTGTTTTATGTACTTTTTTATTAAAAAATCCTGTTTGTGGATACCAGTCTGTTGGATCTGTTCTGGGGAAAACTTTTACCTGAGATCAGCACGGAGGGAAGAAAGATACCTTTATGGGCACTCGAGACAGAACGTTAATGTATGTTCACACGGTGTCATTGTATTTCTGATGAATTATCGAAATCCCTGCTTTGAAAAGATACCTTTATGGGCATGCGTGACAGAAATAATCTGCAAGTGTGTTGCTAGTAAGAGATAAAGCAGGGGATCGTTGAGACTACGTGGGACTATTTCTTTTATTACATTTTACGGTCTATGTAGCACTAGTTCCTGGTTACTTGTGTGTGTATAATTCTTGAACACAAATTGGTTTGCAGTGCAAGTCTTGCATGTTTTTGCATTGAGCATGCTCCAGAGCCAAGTGTACACGTCTACAGGTGATGCAGAATTGTGAGCACCTCAGTAGTCATATCGCCACTTGCAGCTAAATGGCCACAAGAGTGACAATGGTGCGGTTCCACATAAGCTATGTTATGTGACTGCGTATATACACCTGTTTTCTCGCAGCAGAGATACAATAGTGCAAGTGTGATGAGTGCGATGAAGCCAAGTGTACAGCTAGGGGTCGGCCACTAGCAGAGAGGTGTACAAGTCTGCATACAGGAAATTACATGCATTTAGCACCACGCACACAATGCAGGCTGACGTGCATTCAACTCTGCATCAGCCCCTTTAACTACTAAGGGGGATTTGTCCCAAACACTACAGCAATTCAGTAGGAGGAGACTCATACCTAACAGTTCCCACCTTACAGCTGTTGTTTGGACTTGAGTGGGGTCTAAGTGACAGCCAGGATGTGATGGTATCTATAAGCCTCACCTCTTCCAGACAAAACACTGCAGCAGGTTTTAAAAACCAGGAAACCATGACACCTACAGAGTCAGGGTACCTTGGGGTTAATTCAGACCTGATTGCTGCTGTGCATTTTTGCACAGCGGGCAATCGGGTCTGAACTGCGTATGCACCGCAATGCGCATGCACGATGAACCACAGCACCAGGGAGTGCCGGGATGGTGCGACAAATCTGATTGCACCAGCGATTGCAAGAATATTGACAGGAAGAGGGCGTTTGTGGGTGGCAACTGACCGTTTTCAGGGAGTGTCCGGAAAAACTTAGGAGGGACCAGGCTTTTGGGAGGTAGGATTCGTGACGTCAGCTCCGGTCCCGATCATCGCAACGGTTAAGTAAGCCCTGCACATGCGATCGCACACCTGCACAGCGAATTCCCCCTCCCCCTGTAGGCGGCGACTACCTGACTGCAGGGATGCAAAAAACGCAGCCTAGAGATCAGGTCTGAATTACTCCCCTTGTTTGATAGAGAAGAGTCCACTCTTTCAAATTATGTGATCAACAGACAATAACATTCTACTCTACAGAAAGCACAAGGAAGTGCAGAGATGGAGGGATTTTAATGCAAAAGGTGTATCCCCCTTCCTCCCCGTACAAATAGATACATGGATCCTATCATTTGAGAGGTAGGTTAGTGTTTTCAAGCTCAGTCCTCATGGAACCTTAACTGTGCGTGTTTTAAAGCTATTATCAGTAGTAATTAGTACCACCTGTAGATCTATTGTGTTAAGGCCCCCCATACATTAGCAATGGGATGTAGTTATGTGACCGGCGGTCACAATACCGACCCCCATATCCCAATATCCAAATTCAGACAGTCGTGATGCAGACTAGCAGGGACTATTCCCACTCCACTCGCAAGGGGCTTCATGGCGCTGCTGCACAGTCTAAATAGTGATATAAACAGACAGCAATTAACACTGTTGAGAAAGTTACATGTGCATTTTAGCTGGAGAGACGCTGTACATGTCATACCTGAACCAGTAGCAAATTATTACTTATGTTTCCTTCTTTCTGAATTTTCGGGTGGCTAGCCGGTATAGACGGTAATACTATACCAGGTGCTGGAGTGGGAGATGCAGTGACACCGATTGGCAGGAGTACGGAGAAAAGAGCCCTCTACCCATTCCCGCAAATACATCCACACTTGGACAGCAGACAATGGAGGTTATTCAGAGTTAATCGCTCGCTGCCGTTTTTTGCAGTGCAGCGAACAGGTTACTACTGCGCATGCACCGCAATGCGCACGTGCGTCGCACGGGTACAAAGCGGACCGTTGCTGGGCGATGAATTTAACAAAGAATCCATTCACACAGCCGATCGCAAGGAGATTGACAGGAAGAGGGCTTTCATTGGTGGCAACTGACCGTTTTCAGGGAGTGTTTGGAAAAACGCAGGCATGTCCAGGCGTTTGCAGGGCGAGTGTCTGACATCAATTCCAGGACCAAAATGGGGATTTTTGTTTACTTACCGTAAAATCTCTTTCTCAGAGTCCATCTGGGGGACGCTGCGCCGTTACTTGTAGGTTAGAGATGTGTGGTAGTGGAGTTTGGCACAGAACCTATCAAACACACTGCCTCCTCCCCCCTCTAACCCCTCCCATCTCCTTCCTGCCTAGCCAGCAACTCAGTTAACGTTTAGACAAGCCAAAGGAGATAGACCAGAAAAAATAACCGAATAAACCAGACAACTTACGGGAGGGATCGCAGCGTCCCCCAGAAGGACTCAGAGAAAGAGATTTTACGGTAAGTAAACAAAAATCCCCATTTCTCTGACATCCATCTGGAGGACGCTGAGCCGTTACTTGTGGGATTTCCCAAAGCAAGCTAATGAGAGGAGGGAGACGTAGACGGCACAGCGGTCTGCAAAATATGACGCCCAACAGAGGCAGTCTCTAAACCGAAAGTGTGAAAACGGTAAAACTTTGTGAAAGTAAGTATTGACGACCAGGTCGCCGCCCTGCACAGCTGCTCAATAGATGCACCACCGCGAACAGCCCAAGAGGCTCCAATAGCTCTAGTCGAATGAGCTCTAAGGGACTGAAACATTTGATGACATGTACGCCTGTCTGATGGCCGAAGTTACCCAACGGGCCACGGTGTTCTTGGAAGCCGGCCAGCCTCGTTTGGGAGCATCAATAATACTAACAATGTATCTGTACGACGGAAATATTCCGTGCGAGACCAATAAATGCGTAAGGCCGACAACATCCAAGAAATCCAAATGGAAGTTCTCCCCGGAAGAAGCAGACGGAGCAAACGCTGGAAGGACAATGTCCTGATTTAAATGGAACGCCGAAAACAACCTTCGGAAGGAAAGAAGGCTTAGTCCTCAGAACCACCCGGTTATAATGAAAGACTAACAAGGGTGGTCTGCAAGAAAGAGCCACTAACTCAGACACCCGTCTAGCTGAGGCAATAGCCAAAAGAAAAACAACTTTTAGGGTTAGATAACGTAGTTCTACAGATTCCAAAGGCTCAAACTGAGATTTTCGAAGAGCAGTAAGGACTAAGCTTAAATCCCAGGGCGGAAACGGAGGAATGAAAGGTGGTTGGATCCGAAGTACTCCCTGAAGGAATGTCTGAACCTCTGGAATAATCGCTAGTTTCTTTTGAAAAAGAACCGACAAGGCCGAAACCTGACCCTTTATCGAAGAAAGTCTCAGACCCTTATTGAGACCCTCCTGAAGGAAAGATAGTAGACGAGGAAATCTAAACAAATGCAGTCAAGTCCCGCTTTTCGCACCAAGCAATGTAAATACGCCATACCCTATGGTAAATTCCAGAAGTCACCGGTTTCCAAGCCTGAATCATCGTCTGCACAACAGAACAAGAAAATCCTTTTGCTCTTAAAAAGTCGGATTCAAGAACCAAGCCGTCAAAGCCAGCAGACTTAAATCTGGGAGGCGACATGGTCCTTGAAGAAGAAGATCTGGTCGCAGGGGGAGACGAAAGGGTTCCCCGACGACCATGCCGCGCAGAAGAGTGTCCCACTGTCGGCGTGGCCAATTTGGAGACACCAGAATGATTGCAAGACCTTCTCGCCGAATGCGTTGAAGTAGACGTGGAATCAGTGGGATTGGCGGAAACACGTATCCCAGTTGAAACTGCCACAGGGCTGTCAGGGCATCGATTAGAAGTGTTTGAGGATCCTGCGTCCGCGAGCCATAGTGAGGAAGCTTCTTGTGGAGACGGTTATGTAAGCCACTGCCGTGGTGTTGTCGGACTGAACACGAACTGGATGACCCTGTACCATGGTTTGAATCTGGAGTGCATACCGGATTGCCCTCAACTCCAAAATGTTGATTTGTAATTTTGACTCCTGACTGTTCCAGCACCCTTGAAAGTGATGAGTTTGGAATACCGCTCCCCAACCGCTGAGACTTGTGTCTGTGGTGACCATCATCCAAGACCAAATCATGAACGGAGCTCCTTTTGTCAAATTGTGGCTGTGAAGCCACCAGTGAAGTGACTGACAAGTCTTTACCGACAAGCAGATCAACTGCAATTCGAGACGTGGTTCCATCCGAGTCCAACAGCTGAGAATCTGAGCCTGAAGAGGTCGGGCATGAAATTCTGACGTATGGGACTGCCTCGAAGGCTGACACCATCTTGCCTAACACCTGCATGCATCTGAGGACAGAAACTACCTGTAAGTGCAGCAGTGTCCAAATTCTGGACTGCAGATCCTTAATCTTGTCCGAAGGAAGAAGCACCTTCTGGCTGTTGGTGTCGAATAAAAGTCCCAGAAATATCATTTTCTGGGAAGGAAGTAAAAACAACTTTGGAAAGTTCATTATACATCCGAATGACTGCAGTGTCTCTATCGTTGGACGCAAGTTCTGATAGAGGATCGACTCAGACAGGGCCTTGACTAACAGATCGTCCAAGTATGAAGTGATGTTGACCCCCTGACAACGAAGAACCGCTACTACATGACCCATGACTTTTGTAAACACCCGAGGAGCCGTGGACCGACCAAAGGGAAGAGCCTGGAATTGAAAATGCCAAGGTCCGACTGCAAATCTCAGAAGAGATCGATGACCCATCCAAATAGGGACATGTAGGTATGCGTCTTTTATGTCTATTGAAGCCAAATATTCCCCTGGCTCCATGGCGGCGATAATTGAGCGAATGGATTCTATTTTGAATTATTTATTTATTTATTTTTTGGGTTGAGAGATATGGGTTAAGGGCTTTGCGATTTAGAATGGGTCGAAACGAACCGTCCGGTTTGTCCACGAGAAAAAGACCCGAGTAAACTCCCCGACCCCTCTGCTGAGTGGGAACCAGTAGGATTACTTGTAAGAGGGTGGCTATTGCCTGAAGAAGAGCTTGACGTCTGGAGGGATATCTGGATATGACCCCCATCACCCACCGATCTGGTTTCGACAGGAGCCACACCTCCTTGAACTGAAGTAACCGAGCCCCAACCTTCATCGATCCCTCCTGAAGTCTTGAAACGTCATGTAGCAGGCTGGTCGGTAGGCTTACTGGTTGGTCTGCGAGTAGCCTGAGATCCTCTACCTCTGAATGACCCTCTTCGTGGAAATCTGGAGAAAGCACGAAAGGAATAGAAGCTACCTCTGCCCTGCGTACGAAAGGACCGAAACTTATAGAGTTCGGTTTTTGAGGCGCATCTGGAAGAAAGGGGCTCTTGCCTCTTGTAGTTTGTGAAATCATCTTCTTTAACTCCGACCCAAAAAGAAACTCCCCTTCTAAGGGTACTGCCGTCAAGGTTTGCTTTGAGTCTGAATCAGCATTCCAAACCCGAAGCCAAAGAGACCGTCTTGCTGACCCGGTCAAGGCAGAGACACGGGACTGTAGCGCAGCAGAATCTAACAAGGCCTCACCCACATAAGTAAGAGCCTCCGAGATCTGTCCTGCTAACTGAATGGCTGCCGACGGATCATCCGACTGCATTCCAGATACGACCTGTGCTAGCCAGTCAGACACGGCCTTAAGGACCCAAGCTCCAGCGAGAATTAGACGTAGAGAGACACCTGATAAAGAAAACATAGATTTTAGTATTGCTTCTATCTTCCTATCTGTAGGGTCCTTTAAAGTCACAGACTGTACAGAAGGAATAACCGTAGCTTTTGCCAAATGTGAAATAGGAGCGTCTACCTTTGGGGCTGTTTCCCAAAATTGTGTGTCTTCCTCTGTAAAAGGATATAGAAATTTTAATTTCTTAGGAGCCTGGAAACGAGAATCTGGTTTAAGCCAGGGTTCTTTTAAAATATCGGCAAAGTGAGAGTAAGAAGGGAAGACAGTAACTGGTCTTTTCTGTCTTTTGAAAAAGGCAGAGGAAGTCTCCCCCACTGCCGTATCCTGAATATTAAGAGTCTGACGGATGGCTTCTATCAGCAATCTAACACCTGAGCTAGTAGATAGTTCCTCGTCTTCCCAAGCCGAAACTTCGTCCCATTCAGGATCTACTTGTTTAAAGAATGAGTTAAATCAGTAAGACACTTGCCCATATTTTGGGCCCACAGAGGCTCCACCTGAGTCTGACCGGATTCAGCCTCCGATCTAGACGGACGTAATTCCGAAATGGCATCCACCATGTTCTTGGCCCATGGGGGCATAGACTGATCTGTGGAACCTCCCTGCTGATCCGCCACTAATGCACCAGAGCACGAAGTACCGAGGGTACCCGCGCCCGTGCTACCCCTAGCCAACTTTGAGCCACACTGGGAATAGGAAAAATAAACCACAGAGGCCGTTTTGTCCTTTGTAGTTTTGTCCGGCTTACTGCCCATATTCTCTCATTTATTTATTTATTTTTAAATTAATATTTAAGAGCACTATAAATTAACTATAAATCCACTATAATAGTGACCTAGCAGTTAACCCACGATTCTAGGGACACCAATAATGCTGACTGCTATCTCCCCCTAGGGCTAGAGAAAACAATCCACAAATATACTTGCAGTTAGTTGTGAATAAAGAAAATGAGAAGTGTTGTTGCTTGTAATAAAAACTTCAAATAAAAAATGATCACGGATGCGCTAACTATGAATAGCAGCCTATGAGAAAAAATGGTGCCTCACAAATTCACCACAATAATCACAACAAATAAAAATATTCTCTCTCACACTGGCGCATATCACTTAAATGTTTGAAGAAAAGTCCTTACTCCAGTTGACTGTAAGAATGGGAAAAGTCCAAAATCCCTTTTGTCATGAAGTGGAATAATTCTTATCCATATGCAGTATAGTTTCACAGCAGGTTCTCAATCTCAAAGAGAAGAACAAAAGGATCTAGTGCAATATTGTCTGAACAAATGAGCAGAATTAATTTTATTACATTAGACTCACAATAAAAACATGAAAAACAAGCATATCACCACAAATTGTGAGTGGGGATCATCACAGCTGACAAATTCCACTCTATTACCCGTCCCAGATCGAATAGGGTTCAGAGGCCGAAAGCCCGGGATTCTTTCACCTCATATGGTAAATCGTGGATCCAGTGATGTTGTCCCTCAGATTGATCTCACCAGCAACCTAAAGCTTTTCGGACAACACATCCTTCCTCAGAGGCATGGTGAGAAAACAATGGGCTCCTATACTTATACCACTTCTAATTGGATACATGATAATTAATTTTCCCGCCGGTACGCCCTAAATGACGTCATCGGAGGTGTCCCCAGTCCATTAAGGACGTAGCTTCCTGTCCTCGGAAAGTCCTCCTACACGTTTGCCGCTGTCCGCGGCTAAACGTGCTCCGATCCGTTTCCGGCGGAAGTGACGTCTCCTTTCAGCGCTGACCTCAGTCGGAGATGATCCCGGAAGTTATTCATGCGTTCCAACGGACTTCTCCTTTCTCAGCCGGATGCAGTATCTTAAACTCTCCGGCGGAAAGGAAGTTATATCAGGAGGTTAACACTGCGTTCCACCCACTTTCCGGAGATATTTAAAGTGCAATACATTTCATAAAATGTCCAAAAGAGTCCATAAATAATCCATAGATACATAAAAAGGAAAAGATAAAATACTATTAACAATAAAATCATAAAAACCATTTCATTTCAAACTCCCCATTTAAACCATTTGGAACCAAAGTTTTTAATTTAAAAATCCATCGCATTTCTGTTTTAGCGAGCCTCGACTCAAGGTCCCTATCTTTCCAGTTTGTTAGAATTGTTTGTATGCCAAAAAACGATCTAATTTCATTAGGGTTGCAATTATGTTTTGATTTAAAGTGCATAGAAAAAGTATGGGTCTCTAACCCTTTCTTCACATTATAAAAGTGTTCGGCAAGACGTGTTTTTAAATTCCTCGTGGTCTTGCCGACATAAAACATTCCACATTTGCACTCCATCACATACACTACATTTTTCGTGTTGCATGTAATGAAATCCCGTACCGGGTATTTTATTCCATTGATCTCAAATTCCTTAATTTTGCTAACCCCTTTCACATTACGGCACATAACATATATCCCACATCTATGGAATCCCTGAGTCCTAGTGCTTGTTCTCTTATTCACTTCTATTGCACTATGTACCAATGAATCTTTTAAAGTTTTGGCTCGTCTATAAATAAAAGAAGGTTTTTCCGGTAATTGATTACTTAAAACAGGATCTTCTTTTAAAATATACCAATGTTTCCTAAAAACCGACTCAATTTCTTTGTGCTGATTATTAAAATTACATAAAAACGCCCACTGTTGGGTGTTTCGTGGCTCTCTTGTTTGTTTATCATCTAATAGTTGACTTCTCTCCACCATTTCAGCTTTTTTACGTGCTGTTTTAACTTTCTTTATATCTTACCCTTTATCTTCAAACTGAGATTCCATTTCATTAAATTGTTGGGAACAGACTTCACTATCCGTGCAGTTCCTCTTAATACGTAGGAACTGTCCGTAAGGAACCCCATCAAGCCAATTATCATGATGCATACTGGTCCTGTCTATATATGCATTGGAATCTGTACTTTTTCTAAAAGTTCTTGTTTTTAGTGTACCATTCTGATTATAAATTGATAGATCTAAAAAATTGATCTCAGTTTGACTGATAGCAAAAGTTAATCTGATGTTTGCATCATTACTATTTAGGGATTTACAGAAATTCATAAGACTATCTTCCGTATCATTCCATACGAACAGAACATCGTCTATATATCTACGCCATGTCACCAGGCCCGCCCCCAGCTGGTCATCCTTCCAGATGACAGAATCTTCCCAATATGCCATAAATAAATTGGCATAGCTGGGGGCGAACCTGGTGCCCATGGCTGTACCCACATTCTGGACATAAGTTCCATTGAAATAAAAATAATTATTTTTAAGAATGAATTTGATACCCCTTAAAATGTTCTTCTCTTTGAGATTGAGAACCTGCTGTGAAACTATACTGCATATGGATAAGAATTATTCCACTTCATGACAAAATGTAATAAAAACTTCCCCAGAGAATAGCTGTATCCTCCGTGTCCCAGACTGCGTGAGTAGCACAGCGTCCCCCAGTCTGCAGCCGGAGAAGATGGCGCCCCTGAGCCCTCAGGATGGTGTAGGACAGCGCGCGCGGGCAGAGCAGGGCGGGAATCCGTCCCTGCCTGAAAGACGTAACCGCCGCGGCTGCTCCCTGGGAGTCCACAGAAAACCGGAAGTTCGGGCTCCCGTGCGCCGCTACACACAGCGGCTTGTTAAAATGTATTTTGCTGGTCCCGTCCCGGGGAGTGTAACACTACTCTCCCGGTCCCCGCTCAGCAACCCGACAGTAGCCCCCACCATGTCGCAATAACGTGACCGCTCAACCCCGGAGCCCGGGAGAAAGGGGGGGGGGCGCGCGCGGGCGGGCGGAGAGGTTTACAGTAAACAGCAATAGAAATAACCATAAAGGGGACAGCCCAATACTGTCAGTGACAGATTGTGGCTGTCCTGTACCTTATCCCTGCCGCATCCTGTATCATGGAAGAGAAGAATGTGGCCCCAGTGACCAAAGTATGGTGGCCTCCAGCGGCAGATCAGAGTGGGGACAATCCTTACTAACTAAACCCACTCCAGCAGTACCTGTCACCTGTAAACAGAGACTAGGTACTTTTGAGAAAATCCAACAAAAATAATAAAAACCTCACTAAAGGAGAAAGAAAAACTGTGTCTGTACTCCACAGGCACAAAACTGAAACGGAGTTGCTGGCTAGGCAGGAAGGAGATGGGAGGGGTTAGAGGGGGGAGGAGGCATGTTTGATAGGTTTTGATAGGTTGTTTGATAGGTTTTGTGCCAAACTCCACTACCACACATCTCTAACCCACAAGTAACGGCGCAGCGTCCCCCAGATGGATGACAGAGAAAAGACTGAAGTGATCTCAAGAGCTGATTAAGTCCAGAGCTACTCAGAAACTGCAAATAACTTTTTCGTCCTGCGCAGCTGCACATGCGATCGCACACTTGCAAAGCGAAGACACCCAACCCCCCCCCCCCCCCCCCCCCCCCGTGGGCGGCAACTATGCGTTTGCACGGATGCTAAAAGTAGCTAGCGAGCGGTCAACTCGGAATGACCCCCAATGTTCTTCATTCATCCACGCTACTGATCCTAATCTCCAGTGGTGGTAACTCTGGGACAATTGTGCCAATAAGCTCTTCGCTATGCTGAACACAAGTTATACCAATTAGTTCACAAAGTCACAGGTTTGTCTATAGTGTTACAATAGTGTCCTATGGAGGATTCGGAGACCACTTTCATATAACTAAATATATGTAACAGGGTCCCACCCAAATTTACTACCTTATGCTAATACCTGTAGCCTATGGCTTCATGTGTATATTCACACCGCACAGTGTTTTTCCGTTTGACGGCCTGGAGGTTGAGAGGGAAATTTTAACCAGTAAGGGTGTTCGATCCAAGGTGGTTTCCATTATGGTTCAGGCCCATAAGGTGGTTACCTCCAAACCTTACCGCCGTATTTGGAAGAAGTATGTTTCTTGGTGTGAGGGTCGAAAATGTTCTCCTGTAAAATTCCGTCTGGGCCGGTTTCTACTGTTCCTGCAAGCAGGAGTGGATAAAGGCCTCCGATTAGGCTCCATCAAGGTTCAGATCTCGGCTCTCTCTATCTTCTATCAGAAACAACTGGCGGTACTTCCTGAAGTACAGACCTTTCTTAAGGGGGTGTTGCACATTTAACCACCGTTTGTTCCTCTCACTGCTCTGTGGGACCTCAATGTGGTGTTGACCTTTCTCCAGTCGGGTTGGTTTGAACCATTGCAGAGGGTTTACTTGAAATACCCGACGTGGAAGACCTTTGTTACTGGCCTTGGCTCCGGCCAGGCGTGTGTCGGAATTGGGGGCCTTGTCCTGTAAAAGCCCTTACTTTGTGTTTCATGAGGATAGGGCGAAGCTCAGAACTCGCCCACAGTTTTTGCCGAAAGTGGCCACGGCCTACAGTAGTTCCATTCTTGTCCGACACTTCAGTTGCTCCAGAGTCACTAGATGTTGTAAGGGCTTTGAGGATTTACATTAAAAGGACGGCTCGTCACAAGTAGTCCGACTCTCTTTTCGTCCATTATGATGCTACGAAAATTGGTCGTCCTGCCTCCAAACAGTCCATTGCTCGTTGGCTCAAATTGACTATCCAACAAGCCTATACTTCGGCGGCTCTGCCGCTGCAGAGTTCTGTTCAAGCCCACTCAACAAGGTCGGTGGGTTCTTCCTGGGCGGCTGCCCGGGTCGTCTCGGTCTTACAGTTGTGCCATGCAGCAACTTGGTCAGATAGGAACACCTTTGTTAAATTCTACAGGTTTGACACTTTGGCCAAAGACGACCTTCAGTTTGGTCAGGCGGTTTTGCAGGGGTCTCAGCACTCTCCCACCCGTTCTGGGAGCTTTGGGACGTCCCCATGGTAATCTAGTATTCCCCAGTATCCACTAGGACGTAACAGAAAATATGAATTTAATACCTACTGGTAATTCCTTTTCTCGTAGTCCATAGTTGATACTGGGTGCCCGGCTTAGTGCTTCGTTTCTGCTTACCTGGTTGTAAGTGTTATGGTTGGGTTTGTTGTTGCTTTCCCTGTTCCATGTTTGATTAGCGTTGCTATCCTTCTTTAGTTAGCATCGCTTTCCTCTGTTCTGGTTAGCTCTGCTATCTTATTGTGTGTGTGTTGGTTCGTTACCTCACAGCTTTTGTGTTATATCCTCCTCTAAAAGTATGTCCGTCTCCTCGGGCACAGTTTCCTAGACTGAGACTGCTAGGAGGGCATAGAAAGGACGAGCCAGCACACACTATTAGTTTCTTAACATGCCAGGCTCCAGTGGACCCGATCTATACCCCATGGTAATCTAGTATTCCCCAATATCAACTACGGAATACGAGAAGAGGAATTACCGGCAGGTATTAAAGTCTTATTTTCTGACGTGAGCCCAGCTTGGACAAGCAGATGTTGGCCGTTTTTATGGCCAAGACTGGTAATGTAGTGCACCGTCACTGGTACACCAACCAATGCATGCCGCCGCAAGTGCTGGAAGCCATTTACAGGAGCCGTCCAAAAACTTGTGGTCGTGGTGCCCATCTCTATCACAGCAATGCACCTGCCCAAAAGTCCAGATGCCCATAAATGCATCCTGGAGCTTGGTCCTCCGCCGTACAGCCCAGATCTGGGCCCCTACAACTTCTTTGTGTTCCCACAAATCAAGCGCAAGATGCGTGGGATTCATTACGAGTCACTGGAAGCTGCGGTAGAGGCCTTCATCCAGCATGTAGAAGATATACCTGCTTCGGACTGGTCCAGCTGCTTCAGCAAGTGGCTTAAGTGCATGCAAATATGCACGGTTTCGTCTAGCAAACACTTTGCAGAAATATAATGTTCACTTTGTTTATAAATAAAACACTTTTTTCTTTGCATCTGGAAACTTATTGCACACCCTTCGTATATTTACTCAAGTGCAGGTTTTCAGAAGTAGAGATGTTGCCCAAAATTATTTTTACGATCAGTGCTCTTAGTACTAAGAGTGTGCATCAGCATTTTTCCTTCTTCTGTATAGTACTAGAAGCCTCAGCATGGTAGCACATTTTATTGGGTTTAGAAATAGGGTGTGCAGTCACTTGCAGGCGAGGCTCCTTCATTCAGGTATTGGCACCCCTCCTATCTACCCTCAGGTGTTTTAATTAGCACAAGTTCCTACATTGCTGACCACCCATTAACATGGGCTCCATCTAAGACCTAGATACATTTATATAATTTGTTAGTATTACGGACGTTAGGGACCCATTTAATGAAGTCACATGGATATGGTGGATGGGCCCACATATTTGGACAAATGTGTGCTAAGATCTTCACTTATACTCCATGTTAATTTTAATAGTTTAAGCGAAATTATTTTTACTACCAGTGTTCTTAGTGCTTAGAGTGTGCACCTGCATTTTTCTTTCTCCTGTATGGTACTAGAAGCCTCAGCACGGTACCACCTCTAATTATGTTTACTAATAGGGTGTGCAGTCCATACCTCAAAACTACTCCACCGCTTCCTTTTTTTACTTAAAGATCATGCTATGAGATCATACTGAGACCTTCATACCAAATGAATATAAATCTGGCTTGATGTTACAGCAACTTACAGAAACCTAGAAAAATGTGGCAACATTAAAAGTAAATGATACTATGGATTCAGCCGGGAATGCCTCTTTTCTCTCTCTTCAAGGAGAAATTATTTTACTGGCTGGAGGCTTGTTTGGCCAAAGAATCTAGGGTTACTAAATTTTTGGATGTTTGTGAAAGTTAAATAGCTGTACTCCCCTTGCAGACACAACTGCTGCTTTTCATCTACTTTGTGGTATTTACTGCGACTGGCTGATAACCCTCCTATAGCCCTGTACGCACGGCACTGGTAATTTAGGTCTTTACATTTCCTATTGTCACCTTCATTTCTTGGTGGTTACTGTATGCAATTCTTTTTTTTCTGCAGGACATGTGTGTCATTTATGTCACTTCATAATTATATTATGGCATTATACAATGTTTGATTCTTTGTTCATACTGCTGCAGAATAAATACAAAAACATAAAAAAGTGAATGTTATCATGATTTGTTTTATAATCAGATTTATTAACTATCAACATATGGACTCTATGCACTCAGATTTGCGTTTCACAAGGGGGTAGAAATTTTGTACAGCAAACGCAATTGTTTCATTCTTCCCATACATCACCATATTTGTTCTTCTTGTCTGGAACACAGAAAATAGAACAACATTGTAAGCCAGGAATAACTGATAATACCCATGAATGATAATTTAAGAGGCACTAAAGGGAAAGTGCAGGGGGAAGTGGACTTAGTCTCAGCAGGACTGGCTGTAACTGGAAGTGCAGGTGGAAGTGGACTTGGTCTCAGCAGCGCTGGCTAGGCTGCAGTATCAAGAATTTGCACATTACCATTTTCTAGTCAGTGCAAAATGCAAAATGTGGGGGGTTATTATTTGTAAACAGGTGTGATACCTAAAAGTTATGGGGGTGGATGTTCTTGTCAGCACTATACCCCAAAATAGTGAGGAGATCCATCACTCTCCTATAACTAAGTGCAGAGTTGTGGGTCGAATGATAAATTATGCAAAACAAAACGGTGTAGACCGGTAAGTGAGGAAACACAGAAAGGCTACACCAGGGCCTGTCATTTTGTCACTTAGTGCAATTATATATTAAAAGGAATACTCTATAAAACTAGGCTAAACATGAATCAGCTAAACAGTTCATATATTTACTCCATGGGGATAATTCAGAGTTGATTGCAGCAGCAAATTTGTTAGCAGTTGGGCAAAACCATGTGCACTGCAGGGGAGGCAGATATAACATTTGCAGAGAGAGTTAGAGTTGGGTGGGTAATTTTGTTTCTGTGCAGGGTAAATACTGTCTGCTTTATTTTTACACTGCAATTTAGATTTCCGTTTAAACACACCCCACCCCAATCTAACGCGCTCTCTGCACATATTATATCTGCCCCCCCTGCAGTGCAGTGGCAAACGCAGGATTTGCATGGGGGGGTTTCCAGAACTGGGTGAAGGCAAGCACGGGGGTGGGGACTGAGGTGACCCAGTATATGCTGGATCCGTAAAACTAGTGTGTCTATGTATGTATGTATGTATGTATGTATGTATGTATGTATGTATGTATGTATATATATATATATATATACACACACATATATACACACACAAGTATATATACCCTATATATATATATATATATATATATATATATATATATATATATATATATGTATATACACACATACATACACATATATACACATAGCATATTAAACATGCATATATATATATATATATATATATATATACACACACATACATACAGTACACTTATGTACGCATATATATGTGTGTGTATATATGTATGCACATGGATATATATGTACTATAATTAAAATAAAGTTAACTTTTGTTAAGCACTTACAAGTGCCACCAGGAAGACAGTAGGCTGCAGAGGACGCTAGACAGCCATTAATAATACTCACGCAGCAAAAAATAAATAAATATATATAAAAAATTTTTGGTGGAGGGGGTTTCTGGGTGCTCAGAAACCCCCCCTGAGTGCGCCACTGCAGTGCACATGGTTTTGCCCAACTGCTAACAAATTTGCTGCTGCAATCAAGTCTGAATTAGGACCCATGTTCTGTAAGCAGCAACACTAATTTTATCTCAAGATTAGGAACATTGTGGGGGAGACATATCAAGCCTTGGAGAGAGAAAGTGAGGAAGGTGCCCAAATCATCCAATCAGCTGTGTCATTTATCTAGAACAGTATATGAAATGACAGTTATACGCTAACTGGTTGCTTTTGGCAACTTCTCCATAGCTTTATACATTTTCTCCTTTGTGAGATATGGAAACATTGAACCTTTCTTCCAAGTCCCTTTGTCTTCAGCAGGCGCCCTCTGTGGTGTCTTCTGGGTAGGCAGGCCAGCCGTGTGGTAGGGGTCTCTGTTGCTGCTTCTCAGCTCATCATAAGTCATTATTTTCTGCTTAGATCTTTCCTCTGGAACAGGCTCAGCATCTGCATAAACAAATTTATTTATAAAACGTAAAATAAAATAGATAAATCGAAGGAATTCTATAGGCAAAAAAGTTGTTCTGGTATATTATCCCCCAAATGTAGTAACTGTTCTTTTCATGCATTACATAACCCTTTCAATGCCAGATGGGTGTGATCAGTTGTCTCCTCTGTGTGAAAATGACAGATGTGTCGCATAAAAGAGCTCCTGACTGGCTGGCCATCACTGACCCGACCATTAACCCATTGTTTGACAGTCTCTTCCACTAAAGGGGTTTCATGTAAAATGTTCTCTTTTTAAAAGTATAAGAGCAGATCAAATAGAAGAGAAAGGAAAAGGGGAGCAATATAGGGTAACTACAACACTACAGAAATGTTGGGGGCAATCAGAGGATTTACAATATTTATTTATTGAAAGGGGATACTATATTATTTATTGAACATGGGCACCATAATATGTATTTTTTTTTCCAGGCAGCAACATGTTATAGAAAAAAATAAATAAGAATTTACTTACCGATAATTCTATTTCTCGTAGTCCGTAGTGGATGCTGGGGACTCCGTAAGGACCATGGGGAATAGCGGCTCCGCAGGAGACTGGGCACATCTAAAGAAAGCTTTAGGACTATCTGGTGTGCACTGGCTCCTCCCCCTATGACCCTCCTCCAAGCCTCAGTTAGGATACTGTGCCCGGACGAGCGCACACAATAAGGAAGGATTTTGAATCCCGGGTAAGACTCATACCAGCCACACCAATCACACCGTACAACTTGTGATCTGAACCCAGTTAACAGCATGATAACAGAGGAGCCTCTAGAAAAGATGGCTCACTACAGCAATATCCCGATTTTTTGGTAACAATAACTATGTACCAGTATTGCAGACAATCCGCACATGAGATGGGCGCCCAGCATCCACTACGGACTACGAGAAATAGAATTATCGGTAAGTAAATTCTTATTTTCTCTAACGTCCTAAGTGGATGCTGGGGACTCCGTAAGGACCATGGGGATTATACCAAAGCTCCCAAACGGGCGGGAGAGTGCGGATGACTCTGCAGCACCAATTGAGAGAACTCCAGGTCCTCCTCAGCCAGGGTATCAATTTTGTAGAATTTTACAAACGTATTTGCTCCTGACCAAGTAGCTGCTCGGCAAAGTTGTAAAGCCGAGACCCCTCGGGCAGCCGCCCAAGATGAGCCCACCTTCCTTGTGGAGTGGGCATTTACAGATTTTTGGCTGTGGCAGGCCTGCCACAGAATGTGCAAGCTGAATTGTACTACAAATCCAACGAGCAATAGTCTGCTTAGAAGCAGGAGCACCCAGCTTGTTGGGTGCATACAGGATAAACAGCGAGTCAGATTTTCTGACTCCAGCCGTCCTGGAAACATATTTTCAGGGCCCTGACAACGTCTAGCAACTTGGAGTCCTCCAAGTCCCTAGTAGCCGCAGGCACCACAATAGGTTGGTTCAGGTGAAACGCTGAAACCACCTTAGGGAGAAACTGAGGACGAGTCCTCAATTCCGCCCTGTCCGAATGGAAAATCAGATAAGGGCTTTTACAGGATAAAGCCGCCAATTCTGACACGCGCCTGGCCCAGGCCAGGGCCAACAGCATGACCACTTTCCATGTGAGATATTTTAACTCCACAGATTTAAGTGGTTCAAACCAATGTGACTTTTGGAACCCAAAAAAACTACATTGAGATCCCAAAGTGCCACTGGAGGCACAAAAGGAGGCTGTATATGCAGTACCCCTTTTACAAACGTCTGAACTTCAGGGACTGAAGCTAGTTCTTTTTGGAAGAAAATCGACAGGGCCGAAATTTGAACCTTAATGGACCCCAATTTCAGGCCCATAGACACTCCTGTTTGCAGGAAATGTAGGAATCGACCCAGTTGAATTTCCTCCGTCGGGCCTTACTGGCCTCGCACCACGCAACATATTTTCACCAAATGCGGTGATAATGTTTTGCGGTTACATCCTTCCTGGCTTTGATCAGGATAGGGATGACTTCATCCGGAATGCCTTTTTTCCTTCAGGATCCGGCGTTCAACCGCCATGCCGTCAAACGCAGCCGCGGTAAGTCTTGGAACAGACAGGGTCCTTGTTGGAGCAGGTCCCTTCTTAGAGGTAGAGGCCACGGATCCTCCGTGAGCATCTCTTGAAGTTCCGGTTACCAAGTCCTTCTTGGCCAATCCGGAGCCACGAATATAGTGCTTACTCCTCTCCATCTTATCAATCTCAGTACCTTGGGTATGAGAGGCAGAGGAGGGAACACATACACTGACTGGTACACCCACGGTGTTACCAGAGCGTCTACAGCTATTGCCTGAGGGTCCCTTGACCTGGCGCAATACCTGTCGAGTTTTTCCCAACGGTTTATAATCATGTGGAAGACTTCTGGGTGAAGTCCCCACTCTCCCGGGTGGAGGTCGTGCTGAGGAAGTCTGCTTCCCAGTTGTCCACTCCCGGAATGAATACTGCTGACAGTGCTATCACATGATTTTCCGCCCAGCGAAGAATCCTTGCAGCTTCTGCCATTGCCCTCCTGCTTCTTGTGCCACCCTGTCTGTTTACGTGGGTGACTGCCGTGATGTTGTCCGACTGGATCAACACCGGCTGACCTTGAAGCAGAGGTCTTGCTAAGCTTAGAGCATTGTAAATGGCCCTTAGCTTCAGGATATTTATGTGAAGTGATGTCTCCAGGCTTGACCATAAGCCCTGGATATTCCTTCCCTGTGTGACTGCTCCCCAGCCTCGCAGGCTGGCATCCGTGGTCACCAGGACCCAGTCCTGAATGCCGAATCTGCGGCCCTCTAGAAGATGAGCACTCTGCAACCACCACAGGAGGGACACCCTTGTCCTTGGTGACAGGGTTATCCGCTGATGCATCTGAAGATGCGACCCGGACCATTTGTCCAGCAGGTCCCACTGGAAAGTTCTTGCGTGGAATCTGCCGAATGGGATTGCTTCGTAGGAAGCCACCATTTTACCCAGAACCCTTGTGCATTGATGCACTGAGACTTGGCTCGGTTTTAGGAGGTTCCTGACTAGCTCGGATAACTCCCTGTCTTTCCCCTCCGGGAGAAACACCTTTTTCTGGACTGTGTCCAGGATCATCCCTAGGAACCGAAGACAAGTCGTCGGAACCAGCTGCGATTTTGGAATATTGAGAATCCAATCGTGCTGCCGCAACACTACCTGAGATAGTGCTACACCGACCTCCAACTGTTCCCTGGATCTTACCCTTATCAGGGAATCGTCCAAGTAAGGGATAACTAAAATTCCCTTCCTTCGAAGGAATATCATCATTTCGGCCATTACCTTGGTAAAGACCCGGGGTGCCGTGGACCATCCATACGGCAGCGTCTGAACTGATAGTGACAGTTCTGTACCATAAACCTGAGGTACCCTTGGTGAGAAGGGTAAATTGGGACATGAAGGTAAGCATCCTTGATGTCCCGAGACATCATGTAGTCCCCTTCTTCCAGGTTCGCAATCACTGCTCTGAGTGACTCAATCTTGAATTTGAACCTCTGTATGTAAGTGTTCAAAGATTTTAGATTTAGAATCGGTCTCACCGAGCCGTCCGGCTTCGGTACCACAACAGTGTGGAATAATACCCCGTTCCCTGTTGCAGGAGGGGTACCTTGATTATCACCTGCTGGGAATACAGCTTGTGAATGGCTTCCAAAACTGTCTCCCTGTCAGAAGGAGACATCGGTAAAGCCGACTTTAGGAAAACGGCGAGGGGGAGACGTCTCGAATTCTAATTTGTACCCCTGAGATATCACCTGAAGGATCCAGGGGTCTACTTGCGAGTGAGCCCACTGCGCGCTGAAATTCATTGAGACGGGCCCCCCACCGTGCCTGATTCTGCTTGTAAAGCCCCAGCGTCATACTGAGGGCTTGGCAGAGGCGGGAGAGGGTTTCTGTTCCTGGGAACTGGCTGATTTCTGCAGCCTTTTTCCTCTCCCTCTGTCACGGGGCAGAAATGAGGAACATTTTGCCCGCTTGTCCACGAAAAGACTGCGCCTGATAATACGGCGTCTTCTCATGTTGAGAGGCGACCTGGGGTACAAACGTGGATTTCCCAGCTGTTGCCGTGGCCACCAGTCCTGAAAGACCGACCCCAAATAACTCCTCCCCTTATTAAGGCAATACTTACAAATGCCGTTTGGAATACGCATCACCTGACCACTGACGTGTCCATAACCCTCTACTGGTAGAAATGGACAACGCACTTAGACTTGATGCCAGTCGGCAAATATTCCGCTGTGCATCACGCATATATAGAAATGCATCTTTTAAATGCTCTATAGGCAAAAATATACTGTCCCTATCTAGGGTATCAATATTTTCAGTCAGGGAATCCGACCACGCCAACCCAGCACTGCACATCCAGGCTGAGGCGATTGCTGGTCGCAGTATAACACCAGTATGTGTGTAAATACATTTTAGGATACCCTCCTGCTTTCTATCAGCAGGATCCTTAAGGGCGGCCATCTCAGGAGAGGGTAGAGCCCTTACAAGCGTGTGAGCGCTTTATCCACCCTAGGGGGTGTTTCCCAACGCACCCTAACCTCTGGCGGGAAAGGATATAATGCCAATAACATTTTAGAAATTATCAGTTGTTATCGGGGGAAAACCACGCATCATCACACACCTCATTTAATTTCTCAGATTCAGGAAAACTACAGGTAGTTTTTCCTCACCGAACATAATACCCCTTTTTGGTGGTACTCATATTATCAGAAATGTGTAAAACATTTTTCATTGCCTCAATCATGTAACGTGTGGCCCTACTGGAAGTCACATTTGTCTCTTCACCGTCGACACTGGAGTCAGTATCCGTGTCGGCGCCTATATCTGCCATCTGAGGTAACGGGCGCTTTAGAACCCCTGACGGCCTATGAGACGTCTGGACAGGCACAAGCTGAGTAGCCGGCTGTCTCATGTCAACCACTGTCTTTTATACAGAGCTGACACTGTCACGTAATTCCTTCCAACAGTTCATCCACTCAGGTGTCGACCCCCTAGGGGGTGACATCACTATTACAGGCAATCTGCTCCGTCTCCACATCATTTTTCTCCTCATACATGTCGACACAAACGTACCGACATACAGCACACACACAGGGAATGCTCTGATAGAGGACAGGACCCCACTAGCCCTTTGGGGAGACAGAGGGAGAGTTTGCCAGCACACACCAAAGCGCTATATATATACACAGGGATAACCTTATATAAGTGTTTTTCCCCCTATAGCTGCTGTATTGTTAATACTGCGCCTAATTAGTGCCCCCCTCTCTTTTTTTTTTTTTTTTTTTTAAATTGTTTATTTAATTTTCAAGTTATACAGGGTTACATTGTTACATTAGCCCCCCCACAACAGGTGGGGAGGGTATATCTGTGGAATAACAATATTTTTACAGAAGATATATAATCCAAAAGCAGAGATAGTGAGGTTCCCTTGTCGGAAGAAAAAAAGAACATTGTGGTGATAATAAAGGGAGTGGTGATGACGTATACATTGAGAACGACCAAAGCACTTTAATTAATTAGTAACCGGGGAAAAAGAAAAACATGCTCGTGGTTGTATCAGTAGAGAGAAGAAGAATGAAGAGAGGGCGAGGAATGAAGAGAAAGGAAAGGAAAGACAAGGAAAGTATAGAGTAGGAAGAAAAGAGGCAGGGTTGGGGGTTCCGCCAGCACGACGCCATATACAGCAAGTATAGCTCGAAGCGCCAGTGTAAAACAGGGGGTAATGCTCAAGGTAAACGAAAGGGCAGCATGTAGGACGGTCACACACCTGCTCTGTGGGAGGCGAAATTGCTAAAATCACAGGAGGATTGCTGCGGAGCCCCCAGGGGTGCGAGCTCTACGTGCTGGAGCTTGAGAGTTAAACCACAATTCCCAAATCACTAGATACTGGAAAGATCTGTTGTGTAGGTATGCAGTGATTTTTTCCATGCGAAGTACCATACTTTATCAATGACCATCTTAATAGGGGGGGCCTCCTTCTTTTTCCATTGGAGAGCAATTGAGCAGCGAGCAGCATTTAAAATCTGTGACAGTAATTTACCGGTATTTGGAGGTGTGTTAATAACGGGGAGACCCAGTAGAAAAGACCAAGGGTCTTTAGATATCTGAGATTGGAGCACTGTACTTATCAAGTGTGCGACTGAGTCCCAAAATAACATGATCTTGGGGCACGTCCACCAGATGTGAAGGAAAGAGCCATGTCCGCCGCACCCTCTCCAGCACGTGGGCGAAGAAGAAGGAAATATCTTGTGGAGTCTAGAGGGGACTAGGTACCACCTATATAGTACCTTGTAAGCATTTTCCTTCACTAGCGTTGAAATGGAGGATTTTGCGGCAGCCGTGAAGACATCCGACCAATCATGGTCTCCAGGCGGCGGACCAAGATCCCGCTCCCACTGGAGAACAAAAGCCGGGATCGTCGGCTGCACTTCAACCTGGAGAAGGGAGTACAGTAGGGAGATGATTCCTCGAGCAAGCGGTTTATGATAGCTATATGATTCTAGAGTGGATAAAGGTTGGAACGGGGAAGAATTCGATATAGAAGAGACAAAATGTCGTATCTGGAAGTAGGTAAAAGGGTTCGCCTCCTGGAAATCATATTTCGCTATGATGTCCGATAGGGGCGCGCATGTACCCCCAGACAGAACATCCCATACAAAGCGGATGTTCTTTTCCATTCATGGACGAGATCGAGTCAGAGATTGACCCGGGGTGAAGGAAGGATTATCCCATAATGGGGTAAGTTGAGAGGGAGATGACAAGAGGTGAAAGCGCCGAGTACAGTAGTCCCATATCTGGCAGGAAAATTCCAGCACTGGGTGCAGTTGCAAATGGGGGGATCTAGTTTTGGGGGAGGATACGAGAAGAGACGACAAAGACGTAGTATGGCCCAGTGCAGATTCTAGCTGTAGCCATCTAGTGGACTGAGCAGGGGCGAACCAAGCGACGGCTTGGCTAAGATGAGTGGCCAAATAGTAAAGGCGGATATCTGGGAATCCTCTTCCGCCTTCCTGTACTGGTTTGCGTAAGGTGGCGAAACCTATCCTAGGGGTCTTATTTTTCCAAACGAAGCGGAGAAACCAAGAGTGAACTTGCGCTAGGACAGAGTCCGGGACTTTCACAGGCAGCGTCTGAAATAGATAAAGTAGGCGGGGGAGTATATTCATTTTCAGAGCTATGATACGACCCAACCAAGATATAATTAGGGACTGCCATTTATGAAGATCGGCCTTGATGTTGACCAGCAAAGGGGCGAAGTTTGCCTTATAGAGGTCCCCATAGCGGTGCGTGATGTATATTCCCAGGTAACGGATCTTAGAAACACACCAAGAAAATTTAAAGTTGGATTGCATGTGAGCTAGGTGGGTAGAAGGAATATGGAAGGGGAGAGCTTCCGTCTTGGACCAATTGACCTTATATCCCGAGACATGTCCGTACTCCGAGAGAAGCTGGAGAAGGTTCGGCAGTGAAGTATGTGGTGAGGAGAGCGAAAGGAGGACATCGTCCGCGAACAGGGAAATCTTGTAGACTGAGCTCCCCACCTCTACACCCCCAACATCATTTGAAGTCCGGATGTGTGCGGCCAGCGGTTCTATTATCAGAGCAAATATCAGGTGTGAGAGTGGGCATCCCTGTCTGGTGCCGTTGGAGATATCCAAAGGGTCCGACAGTACTCCATTCACGGATACCCGTGCTGACGGGGCCGAGTATAGAGCCTGAATCCCCGTGAGAAATTCCCCTCGAAAGCCAAAATGAGCAAGAGTTTCGAACATAAAGGGCCATCCTATCCTGTCAAATGCTTTCTCCGCGTCCAGAGAAAGCATAAGAGCAGGGGTACGGGTAAGGTTGATATGATGAGCAAGGCTGATGACCCGTCTCGTATTGTCGCGGGCTTGACGACCCGGGATGAATCCCACCTGGTCATTATGGACAAGGTGGGGCAATACGTTGTTCAATCGAAGGGCCAAGATTTTCGCGTATATCTTAATGTCCGAGTTGAGCAGCGATATAGGTCTATAGTTAGCGCAGTTGGTTGCATCTTTGCCATCCTTGGGAATAACTATGATCTTGGCCTCCAGAGCCGATTTAGAAAAAGAGGCACCCTGTAGGACAGCATTAAATAGGGTCGAAAGGTGGGGCATAAGCTGGGGCAGAAAAGTCTTATAGTAGACGGCAGAGAAACCATCTGGGCCAGGAGCTTTGTTGGGTTTCAAATCTTTAAAGACGTTGGCAATTTCTTCATCGGTGATTCTAGTGTTTAAGTTCGCGGAGATCGTTGGGGATAGATGAGGTAGATGGCATTGGGACAGAAAGGCACGCACTTCCGTAAGAAAGTCCGGACTAGAATGTGAGGGCCCGTAAGCATTATATAACTTCTTATAGAAGCTAGAGAAAGTCTCGGTGATACGCTTGGGATCACAGGTTTTCTTCCCAGGGGAAGATTGAATAGACTGAACATTGTTCCTTGCCAACTTAGTCCGAAGCCGCGAAGCTAGTAGCCGATCCGCCTTATCCCCCTTTTCGTAGAAAGACTGGTTGAGCCATTTCAAGCTAGTTTCCACCTTAGCCGTCAAGAGCATGTTCAATTCGCCCTTGGCAGAGGACAAAGCAGAGAGATCCGCTTCTGCCCCTGATGTTTTGTGTTTCAGCGAAAGGGATGTGACCAAGTCCGAGAGTTCCCGGATACGGTTGGTTCTAGCCTTCTTGTTAAAAGAGGAGGCACTAATCAGGCAACCACGTAAAACCGCCTTGTGGGCATCCCACAATAACATAGGAGAAATAGTCGAGGACGTGTTTGTATGAAAGTAATGAGAAATTTCGGCTGCTATGTGGGCCTTCGTTTGAGGATTAAGAAGGAGTCTGTCATTCAGCCGCCACGTAGGGTGGCGAGCGGGAGGGTGCGGACCTGGGATGTCCACCGTGACTGGGCCGTGGTCTGACCACGTACTAGGGTAAATGGAGGCGTCTAGGATGCATTGGGCAGGTTCTGTACTCAGAAAGAGCATGTCCAATCTTGTATAGACATCGTAGATAGAGGAGTAGTAAGTGTAATCCCGAGCGGTCGACTCCTTCACTCTCCATGTATCGAAGAGAAGGTGTCGGGATAGCAAGAGGTTCAGAGCAGCTGCATTACGTGAGTGAGAGGAGCGCATTGATCTGGGTAAAGGTTTAGATCTGTCCAGGGTGCTATCCAGGGTCACATTAAAATCCCCACCTAGAACCACATTGCCGCGTCTGTGCAGAGCTAGTAGGCCATTCAGGGAATGGAAAAAAGGGGCCTGAAGTTGGTTTGGAGGGTAAACATTCAGGAATGTGTAGGGGGTCCCGTTCAACAGTCCCACCAACAATAGGTATCTACCCTCAGGGTCCCTTAATATGTTGGAGGGGGTAAAAGCAAGGTGGCTAGCAAAGAGTATAGAGACCCCCTTCTTTTTGCGTATAGGATCGCAAGCATGGAATGTGTGTGGGAATGTTTTAGACCTAAGTTCAGGGTGTGATGTGCCCGAAAAGTGGGTCTCTTGTAAGAATATAACATCGCCTCTGAGTTGTTTGAGGGTTTGAAATAGGAGAGAGCGCTTGTGTGGACTGTTCAGGCCCTTCGTGTTCAGGGAAACTATTCTAAGAACCATGGGAAGTGATTGGGGCACCACTCAGACTGAAGCGCACCGGCGGGATCCCCGAAGAGAAAGGTGGAGGAGAAGGGAAGAAGACCTGAGAAGAAAGAAGATAGGTAAAAAGAGAACAGAGGAGAGACAGATGTATGGTAGTGATAGCAATGAACAAACAGAGAGTCTATTCTCATTGGTCGGACCCAGGGAAAAAACAGGCCTGCGGGCCAATTTCGTCCGACGTCGACCCAAAAGGGCCGAATGGGGGATGGGTGAACCCAGCCGCTCAGAGGAGAGGATTGTGAGCACCGGGTTCCGTGTGTGGGCAAACCCCATGCAGAGCGCAAATTGTATTTAGTAGGCTGAAGGAGCTATAGGGGGAAGAGAGCGGGGGGGAGGGGAGGGGGGGGGCGAGGAGGGGGAGCAAAACTAAAAGAGCAGAGTGTAAATATGGTGTGACGTCTATCCGACCTCAAAAGAGATGGAGGCTCGTGGGTCCCCACTACCCAAGTCACAGAAGAATAAGCATATAAACGCAGGGGAGGGAGGGGGGGGGGGAGAAAAAGAGAAAAAAAAAAAAAGAGAAAAAAAAAAGAGAAAAAAACAACAAAAAAAAAACAACAATACACCAAAAGGGAACAGTATCGTTACGACCATTTAGGAGCGCATAGGAGAGAGCGGGGGCCGGTCGGGACACCCGGGCTCGGGGGCCGCGCGGCCAACCGCGGAGGCCCCCGGTCCCAGGGCCCGAACAGGCCCTGCCCCCACAGACATATACATGTTAAAAACAGGAAACATTAACTAAACATAGGGGTCCACCGAGTGTGTGGACGCTGATGGAGCATCAGACGACATCTGGAGATCCCGTGATAGCCGTTGCGGGGAAGAGGCCCGCACAGGGGCCGCGCCAGTTGTAAAGTCATGTGCCCTTAGGAGTGTGGGAGGCAGAACCAACTGTGTTCCAAACGGGGGACGGGGCCTTGGGGGAAGGAGAGGTGTCGACTGGGGGAGGGCGTTGCGAGGCAGACAGAGGGCCAGAGATGTTCAAGTGGCGGAGCAGTTGGAGGGCCTCGTCGGGGGATCTAGCAGAGAGGACTTTACCATCAGATCGGACCTGTAGGGCAAAGGGGAAGCCCCATCTATATCTGATATTGTTATTTCTTAGGGTTTTGGTTATGTCCTTGAATTCTCTTCGTCTATTCAGCGTGACCGGTGACAAGTCCTGGAAAACTAGGAGGTCGGAGCCCTCGAAAGATATGGTTGGAGACATCCGAGTTTTGGCGTAGACTTGGTCTTTGACCGCAAAATAGTGAAAACGTAGGATTACATCCCTCGGTGTTTTAGCATCTTGGGATCTAGGACGTAGGGCCCTATGTGCCCTATCTAGGAGTAGCATATCGTCAGGGATTGAGGGAACGAGTGAGCGGAACAGGCGGAGCAAGTAATTAGAGAGGTGGGACTGTTCTACCGTCTCGGGAACGTTGCGGATCCGGAGATTGTTCCGCCGGCCTCTATTATCTATATCTTCTTGCTTATCTGCTAGTAGCATAACATCTGTACGCATTTGGGCCATCTCCTGTTCCGATTCTTGTTGAAAAGCGATAAGCTCCTCTTGTTTCCTTTCAACAGCGTCAACTCTGGATCCCAGGTTGTCCACGTCTGTTTTCAGACCAGAAATAGCTTCTTGCACCTCTGCACGGATTGACTTTTTTATATTGCGCATCTCGGACAGAAGAAGAGCAACGTCTGCTTTAGTGGCAGGAGTGGAGGAAGCGTCATCATCCGAGTCGTGATCGGACGTTGCTGATACAGGTGGAGGTGATGATGATTTCCGAGTAGAAGACGGGGTGGAGTTCTTGAAGTAGCCCACCAAGTTATGGGCATTGGATTTTTTCCCTCCTTTAGGCATAGTGACGGAGAGGGATGAGGTAGATTGGTAGTCGACACCTAGTCAGGGACGGGGAAGCTCCTATAGCATGAGGGTCACCCACAGGACCGGGTGTATCACATGGTGAGATCACATCATAGGCAGGTCATAGAGTGTGGCCGGGGAGGGGGCATCCAGGTGCACTGTAGTGCACGAGTGTAGATTCCGGAGGTTGAGGCTTGTATAAGAAACCCCTAAATCACCGCAGCTGTAATATGTAGGGGTGCAAGAGAAAGCACCACAGAGGTGCTTTTAGAAACACAGGGATATAGGTTGGAGTATTACAGATCTATCGGAGAGGACTTGGTATGGGCAGCTTGTCCCCGTGAGATCACAATCTGAGGATATACTGCTGGGGAGAGAGAGTGCTCATGCAGGGGTATTCTCCCAGCAGCAGTGCAGAGAGCTTCACAGCAGTGTAATGTGAGGCTGTGTGGAGATATTTATACCCAGGGGTATCTAACAGGCATCCCGGGGGTCAGTGGGTGCTACTAAGCTGGAGATCCAGGGGAGAGCTGAGGCCCCTCCAAGATGGCCGCCGGGCGTCCCTCAGCTCCGCCAAGCAGCACGGCCTACGGCGTGGTCCAATTCACGGGCAGCAGGGAGGCCTCCAAGAAGGTGAGCAGCGGCGTGCTGAGTGCTCAGGAGCGAAGGTGAGGGTGAGGAGCCTGAACCGCGGACCTCGCCGGCCCGTCGGTAAAATCCAGGTCCCGGCTTGTAGGAAGCTGCTAGGCCGCTATCCGCGGGAGCTCCAGGGTCTGCTCCCCGATTCCGCGGCACGCACCCGGCTGTAGCAGGCAAGTCGAGAGGGGTAGGGACAGCGGCGGGAGGGGGGGAAGGTTCTCCGATGCTGCGCCGGAGTAAACCCGCGAGAGAGGACTCACCCGCCGTACGGAGCCGCCGCCGCCAGCACCCCTCAGTCCCGATATCAGCTGCACGTCTCAGGCTCCGGGGAAATCACCAGTCGACGCTCCGGAGTATGCGTGTGCACACCCAGGTCCCTCCTTCTGTCGGCCCGCACAACCACGTCTCCGGGCGGGGGGGGGGGGGGGGGGGGGGGGGAGTACCACTTCAGTCCCCGGCTTCTTGTGGAGGGGAAGGCCGCAACCTGCAGGAACCCTGAAAAGGGCTCCCCGGCTCTGCAGTCCAGACCCTCCAGTCCCAGGTGTAATAGGGAGAGGGTACACTACTTTGCAGGTGTGTGTAAGCCCCCAATTCACTTTTTAAAGCTAGAAAAAGAGCAGGGCCAGCAGGAGCTCACTGAAATCACCTCCCCCCTCTCTTTTTTAACCCTTTCTGTAGTGTAGTGACTGCAGGGGAGAGCCAGGGGAGCTTCCCTCCAACTGAGCTGTGAGGGAAAATGGCGCCAGTGTGCTGAGGAGATAGGCTCCGCCCCTTTTTCGCGGACTTTTCTCCTGCTTTTTTATGGATTCTGGCAGGGGTTAAAATTCATCCATATAGCCCTGGGGGCTATATGTGATGTATTTTCGCCAGCCAAGGTGTTTTTATTGCTGCTCAGGGCGCCCCCCCCTAGCGCCCTGCACCCTCAGTGACCGAAGTGTGAAGTGTGCTGAGGAGCAATGGCGCACAGCTGCAGTGCTGTGCGCTACCTTGGTGAAGACAGGATGTCTTCTGCCGCCGATTTTCCGGACCTCTTCTGTCTTCTGGCTCTGTAAGGGGGCCGGCGGCGCGGCTCTGGGACCCATCCATGGCTGGGCCTGTGATCGTCCCTCTGGAGCTAATGTCCAGTAACCTAAGAAGCCCAATCCACTCTGCACGCAGGTGAGTTCGCTTCTTCTCCCCTTAGTCCCTTGATGCAGTGAGCCTGTTGCCAGCAGGTCTCACTGAAAATAAAAAACCTAAACTAAAACTTTCACTAAGAAGCTCAGGAGAGCCCCTAGTGTGCACCCTTCTCGTTCGGGCACAGAGATCTAACGGAGGCTTGGAGGAGGGTCATAGGGGGAGGAGCCAGTGCACACCAGATAGTCCTAAAGCTTTCTTTAGATGTGCCCAGTCTCCTGCGGAGCCGCTATTCCCCATGGTCCTTACGGAGTCCCCAGCATCCACTTAGGACGTTAGAGAAAATACATATATCTTCTGGCGGTTACGCAAAACTTAAGTAAATTTTAAAAATACTGGCTTCGTATATTCCTATTTGGATTGCAAACGAAGACTTTTACTTTGGATTACGAAAAGCAACAATAAATTTTGATTAAAGCGGTGTAATAAAAGAGATAAACAAGTATATCAGGGTACGTTTTATTTAATTAAAGTTTACTTTTGCAAGCATGTTTTTGTTTATACTACAGAACAGTGTTTCTGAAACTCAGTCCTCTTGGACCACTACCAGTGCATCTTTTCCAGGTATCCTAAGTGATATTTGGTAGCGCCTGTATATTTATTGTGTTAGTCATTTAACACACCTGTGCTCCAAGTAGATGATCTAGAAAACATGCACTGTTGGGGTTCCATGAGGACCGTGTTTGAGAAACACTGCTATAGTGGGTTTCTAGATACACTGGGTGGGAAAATTGCTACTCCAGGTCCTGATTTTTTCCCCAATGCACACAGCTCAGAAAAGAGCTCCAGCAGTTTTCTGTGTGGCGCTGGTATTCTTTGGGAAAAGGGTGCCCACTGGTGTTTTTTACATGCAATGACAGAAGAAAGTACTCTGCATGTTTACCAGTTATAGTGTGGCCTGTCCAGCCTGGTGAGGATCTCCACTTTAGTCAATTACCCAAAACTCGTTATCCCTGTTATTGTGGGATCCAGTGTGCAGACTTTATAGCAGTTGTGCAGAAAATGGATTTCAAAGGGATGCAGGTTTTGCACAGTTTAATAACAAAAAACCAAAACCACATTTATATACGAGGAGACTTGCTCATTCATTTCAGTGGGCTTTCTACATTCTGCAAGCCTCACTGCAATGTATGGACTATTGAAATGAAATAAATGTGCAGTATGTTTCGGAGACCATTTAAAAAGAACTATTTAACCAGATTTGGACGACTATCAAAAAAAGTTTAGATGCATAGTGTTTATATGCTTTCTCACATGCAACTTATGGGCCCTATACACTTGCCGACTGTCCACCGAGCTGCCTCGACTGATGACCCGGCAGCAGGAAAGCGGGTGAGGAGGAGGGGGGGGTTGTGAAGTTTCCTCACTCCTCCCCCCCGTCACCCGGCCCCATAGCCCTGCATGCTAATATGGACGATATTGTACATATTGGCTTGCAGGTATAAATGAGCCGGCACCAACGATGAACGGTCGTGGGGCCACGCATCGTTCATCGTTGGTGCCTATACACAGAAAGATATGAACGATATCTCGAGATCGTTCATATTTTTCAGTGGTATCGGCAAGTGTGTAGGGCCTATAACAGTTGTTCTTTAATGAAAATCAACGCATGGGGTTAGGCAGCTGCACACAGGTCAGATATATTCATTAGCTCCGAAATGATGGGAGCTAATTGCATACCCCCCTAAGTCCAGCAAGTGGCTAAAGTGCAAAATAAATATTTCCAACGTGCAGCAGGGTACCTCGTCCTGTATTATACACAATTCCAGTGGGTAAGGATTCACTCATGGATGAGCTGAATGGCACAGTTGCAGCACTGGTATCATACTCGCTAGGGGAGTATTTTGGGATTTTTGGGGATTCAGACAGTGGAGTCAAACTCTGGCTTGGATACGAGGATGGGGCGTCAGACGGAAATCTAAAATTATTTTAGAAACACAAAATGTAAGTACAAAATGTCTTTGTAAATTGAATAACGATGCAGTGATGATTAATATTAAGAGTTACTTATCTAATGCCAGCATATTCAGTTGCACTTTGCAATTGGGAACAAAACAGTATAAAACAAGATTGGATAATAACAGAAAAAGTGGCAGGAGGGCCCTGCTTGCTGGCTTACAATCTATAGGGCAGGAATACAGACCATTTTCATATTCTCACTGACGTTTCATGACACCGCTGAAAATTTCTACACAATATACTGTACGTATCATCCAAAAATATATTTCCTAACAGAGAACAAACCTGCCTCTTACCGAGAATAGTCACAGAAGGATATAAAATAAGAAAATAGGATTTTAATACCTACCGGTAAATCCTTTTCTCGTAGTCCATAAAGGATATTGGGGAATCAAGTACGATGGGGTATAGACGGGGTCAAAAGGAGCCGGTGCACTTTAAATTTCTTCAACTGGGTGTGCTGGCTCCTCCCCTCTATGCCCCCTCCCACAGGCAGTGCAAAAACGTGCCCGAAGGAGAAAGGACATACATGAGAGAAGGAACGTGATTATAATGGGTGGTGAGATTTACATACCAGCACACCACGAACATAACAACCAGTAATGTCCGGTAACAACAGCAGCAACAGCTGAACAGGTAACCACATAACAAGAACCTTCAGGAAAGTAACCGCACAGAGGCGGGCGCCCAATATCCCTTCTGGACTACGAGAAAAAGATTTACCGGTAGGTATTAAAATCCTATTTTCTCTAGCATCCATAAGGGATACTGGGGAATCTAGTACGATGGGGACGTCCCAAAGTTTCCAGAACGGGTAGGAACGTGCGGAGACTGCTGCAGCACCGCCTGCCCAAACTGGGTATCCTCTTTGGCCAGGGTATCAAATTTGAAAAACTTCACAACGGTGTTCTTCACCGACCACGTAGCAGCTCGGCATAGTTGCAAGGCCGAGACTCCATGAGCAGCGGACCAGGAAGAGCCCACTGATCTTGTAGGGTGGGCCTTCAGAGACTTAGGAACAGGTAAGGCTGCCAACACATAGGCCTGTTGGATAGTAAGAGGGAAAAATAAGCTGAGCGCTCAGTGAGTGGTGGTGTATAGGTGATTATCAGCAGCAGCTTGGGAAGGGAATGCCAATCCCCAAAAACACACTTAAGTAGAAAAAATTACCAAGTTGCGCTAAACAATCAAATAAAAAAGCATTTATTTTGATGCATATAATGTATTATGATAACAACAATTCTCCCGGGAGTACAATACACACTTTAACCTTAAAATGACATCTCTATAACTGTATAACTACTGCTAATTTTATAACAGAAGTACAGATTAGTACTATTCCAGAGCTTATGACCCCAGGGATATCACTTTAAATAAAATATTAACAATCAGCAATGATTAATAACGGTTAAAAGAAAAAGTTAAAAAGTCTCACTTGGTCCACATGAATACCGAGCAGTCCTGATCATTAATAACTGTGAGCTTAATCCAATGATCCTATAGTAGACCGGACCCTTGTAGCATTAAATTGGAGCTCACGTAGTTGATGCTGTGAGCAAATGCATAATATGGTAAACCACTAGCCGCTGTGACAAGGGGGAGAGCCCGGAGCGATGTTGCTGCGGTCAGCCGCTGGCCCCTACACGGGGAGTGGAGAGCCGTACCTGAGAGTGACCGCCGGACTAGATGAAATGCGGCTGTGTATAGCTGACACGCGGCTGCAGTATCCGGACGGCTGGCTGTTACCTTGCGTGGCACAATGTATGGGCTCTCAACAGCAGGCGGCTGACCTGTGCTCCCACGGGCAGCTCCGATTGAGCCTCCCTGCAATTGCCAGTGTGTATAGAAGGTAGATGGACACTCAGGCGGCGGCTGATCCGTAATCAGTGGTATAACGTAGTAGCAGCAATAATGAAGAAAGCTGATCTCCCGCACAGAATCAGGCTGGATGAGACTCCAAGTGAAGTTAGCAATGCTGAACACCTGTATCCTAACGCGTTTCAACGCCAGCAGGGCGTCTTCTTCCAAAGGCAGGTATAACAGGATGTGGGAGTAACTACCATTTATACCCACTATACAGGTGAAACCCGTTGTGATTAATTAAATTAGAATAATCCCCATGATTGCTAGTATTTAATAAACACTGTTCTTAGCTTTTATTTAAGGAGGTCTTTTCACTTTACATAGAAATCAGCAGCGTTAAAACACCTGTACCTGTTACTTGAAACCAAATGGATGTATATACATCAATATGGATACATATATATGAACATCCAAATATGTATATTACAACAGAACTATAATCTTCAATCAATTATAATTACCACAACATCTATGACAATAGAACATGAGACTGGGAATATAACACTCAAAAATATTAATTTGACTACCATATATTTAGAGAAAATTCTTAATTCAAAACAAGCATCCACTTTTACTATTTAGGACTTCTTCTACTCCCACCATATAATAACACACAAATGTGTGTAGACACTATCCCCATTTAAAAAAAAGAAACAATAAATAGGTATTCCTAGGGATATTCATAATAAAATCATATAGAGGTGAAGATGCATTACGCATATAGGCAACGATACTACTCCAATTTAGTCGAGAACACGGCTAGAAGGAAACACGGATAGAGAGAAACAGTGGACATATAGCTGTGATTAGGACATATAACTGTCCCAATCATAGATTTAGCCACCAGTACATTATAAATAAACACCCAATAGGGTATAGGCTAATCTAAATAAATTCCAGATCAATAGTTTCGTTAAGACCCTGAGGATTTAATGACTGTAGCTTAAGAATCCATGCTGCTTCTTGTCTGCATAGAACCCTGAAGCGATCGCCACCCCTGCTGGTAACTGGGACATGTTCCAGTCTGACCAGCTGGAGTCCCACTGGATCCCCCCCATGTAGTTCCAGAAAGTGGCGAGGAACACTATGATTAGTACATTTATTCAAAATATTCCGTCTGTGTTCCATAAACCTTGTCTTCAAGGGACGTATTGTCCTGCCTACATAATATAGTTGGCACGGACATATTAACAAATAAATGACATACTGTGTGCTACAATTAATAAATGAATCAATGGTATAAATCTTTTTAGATACCGCTGCACATACACTTTTAGTTTTGTTCTTAACAAATGAACAGGTAGTACACTTCATATGATTACACTTAAAAAACCCTAGAACTTCTGGTCCAATGAGTGTTCTTTGTGTACATTTAGAGAACTGTTTTCTTGAACGCCCTCCAAAAAAACTAGGAGCTAATAATAAATTTTTCAAATTATTTGCCTTTTTAAAAACTATAGAGGGTGTAGTCGTAAGATGTTCTTTAAGAACAGGATCCGTAAATAATAATCTATAATTTTTCTTAATAATGTGTCTGATTTTATTCGCAGCTATATTAAACTTTGATTTAAATACCAAACCATATTTGTTGCTTTTCAGATTATCTTCACCCTTAGTTTTACCATTGGCATGAATTTGATTCATATTCCTAGATGCAATGTTCTGTGTAATAGCTGTGTTGTCCACACTATCACTACTATAGACATGGCTCTGGACTTCCATCTCCACATGAAGTCTGTCCTTATTACTCATAAGCATATCTGCTCTAGTTAGCTTAGTAGCATATTCTACTGCTTCATCAAGTACTGCTTGTGGATATTCGCAATTTTTGAAAGTTTCTACTAGATCCATTACCTGTTCTTGATATTTTATATCAGATGAACAGTTACTTCTGATCCTATGTACTTGGCTTTTAGGAACATTCCTAAGCCAACTCTTATCATGATTACTGGAATATGGTATATAGTTACATACATCTACTGGTTTTTTATAAGGAGAAACCATGACAGTTTCCTCTACCACCTCCACCGTAACATCCAAAAAATTTATTTGTGAAGGATGGTGAGTGCAAGTGAAGGTTAAACCATAAGTGTTATTATTAATGTAATTAGTAAATTCAGTGACAGAAAAAGAATCCCCTTTCCAAACAAAAAACAGGTCGTCGATATAGCGACCATACAGGACCAGGTTTGCGGCGTAGGCTCCTCCCCAGATGTATGTATTTTCAAAGTCGCCAATATAAATGTTAGCGAAACTGGGCGCAAACCTGGTCCCGATCGCTGTACCGAGGACCTGTAAATAGTGACAGTGATCAAATAAAAAATAATTGTGAGATAAAATAAATGAAATAGCTGACAAAATAAATTCACGCTTCCTCTCTGAGATACCAATATCATCACATAGGCTTTTGGCCACACATTCTATCCCCAATTGATGTGGGATGTTTGTGTACAGGGCCTGAACATCACATGTGACAAATAGGTAATCTGATTGCCATTTCAGACCCTCCACTAGTTTAATAAACTCAGTGGTATCCCGGATATGGGATCTCAGAGAGGATGCATGAGGTTGCAAATAAAAATCAACATAATAGGACAAATTAGACGTGAGACCCTCAATCCCTGAAATAATTGGTCTACCCGGTGGATTGTGAAGTGTCTTGTGTACCTTAGGAAGGTGATAATAAATGGGAGTGATTGGGTGGAGGGGGTAGAGGAAATCAAACTCCTCACGAGTGAGTATTTTATCAGTACATGCTGATATTAATAAGCTTTTTAGATGTTTTTGATATTCTAAAGTGGGATCATATCCTAAAATTTTATAAAAACTAGTATCAGACAATTGTCTTCTTGCCTCTTTGACATAGTCTTCAGTGTTCTGCACCACTACCCCTCCCCCTTTATCTGCTGGTTTTATTGTCAGCAATGGATCATCAGCAAGTTTTTTAAGGGCCCTCCTTTCATCCACATGTAGGTTGAACAAACAAGGATGTATTTTATTATCACACAGCTTTCGGAATTCTTCCAAAGTCGTATGATAAAACGTATCAATAGCACTGGTTTTATGGTGTATCGGGAAGAATTGTGACCTCTTCCTAAATATATCTCTATTATTATCAAAAAGCAATGTTGGTATTTGCTCCTCTGAGTTATCTGAATTTATATTTTCAAGCAATAATTCATTTAATATATTTAGACCAGATGTATCATCATGGTCCAACATGATATCAGAATTCCATGTATTAGCAGGGTATCTCTGTTTATCTGTGACCGCAAAAAATCTTTTTCTGCAGAGTCCTCTGACAAATCTATTGAGCTCAATGAAGAGTTCAAAGAGGTTAGGGCGTGTTGTAGGTGCAAAATTCATCCCCTTGGCCAGTAAATTTTCCTCAACTCTGGTCAAAGGGGTGGAGGAAAGATTGAAAATCCCTACCGGCTTTAACGAAACCGTTGGTTTTTCCTTTCTCTTACCTCCTCTCCGCCCTCTTGGTCGATATCTCTTCCTCTTTTTGGTGTTCTCATTAATGGGTCGTAACGATTGTGTGTGAATGGTTTGGTCCCTCTTAGCCCTTGCTCTCTCTTTTCTCTCCTTCCTCGATCTAAAAAATAGCGTTGTTCTTGGGGGGTTTCTTCATTGTAACCTGTTGTGGTTGGTTCCCGGTGCCACACTTTATGTGGCACTGTGTTCCAACCCGGTGACATCTGTGTCTGTTGATGATTAACTGGTGAGTAGATGTTCTGAGAATATTTATTATACCTATAGTTAGGTTTTGTTCTCTGTGACATTTGGTATGTGTCAATATTATCCCTAACTCTCCTTTTCTGACGAACCTGTGAGCGTGAGCCTTCTCTTGACCTATTTCTCGTGTGATAGCTCTTAGTTGTATTGGTATTGTAATCTCTAAGATCACGTGAAAATGTCCTTTCTTTCCTTTCTATTATTTCCTTCTCATACTGTTCTAACCGTTTATTCATTAGGGTCTCCCTCTCTTTATAATAACCCTCATCTTTAAATTTATGGAGGGACTCCTGTGTCTGCTTAATTTCATCTTCAATACCTCTTAATTTATTTTCTCTATAATCAGCAATTAACTGCATCAGTGCAAAAGAACATTTATCTAAAATCTTATCCCATTGTTCTAATAATTGAGGATCTTCATTAAAAGATGAGCTCTTAAAAATCCGTAGGCCACGAGGAATTTTGTTATGCTCTATATATTTAGATAGGTACGTCTTGTCCCACCAATGTCTCGATTCAGATTTTAACAATTCCTCTAGTCTATTGGCATTTTTCAAGAACTCATCATGTGGTGTTTCCTCAATAGTACGATTCCCAGTCTCATAGTTCTTTAGAACTTCCTGTCTACGTTGTATTCTATCCGTATAGAAATTCATATTACAGCACCAATCACCAAGCTGCTTCAGCTATGGCAAAACACAGAAGAAAGAGGGAAAAATAAGCTGAGCACTCAGTGAGTGGTGGTGTATAGATGATTATCAGCAGCAGCTTGGGAAGGAAATGCCAATCCCCAAAAACACACTTAAGTAGAAAAAATTACCACGTTGCGCTAAACAATCAAATAAAAAAGCATTTATTTTGATGCATATAATGTATTATGATAACAACAATTCTCCCGGGAGTACAATACACACTTTAACCTTAAAATGACATCTCTATAACTGTATAACTACTGCTAATTTTATAACAGAAGTACAGATTAGTACTATTCCAGAGCTTATGACCCCAGGGATATCACTTTAAATAAAATATTAACAATCAGCAATGATTAATAACTGTTAAAAGAAAAAATTAAAAAGTCTCACTTGGTCCACATGAATACCGAGCAGTCCTGATCATTAATAACTGTGAGCTTAATCCAATGATCCTATAGTAGACCGGACCCTTGTAGCATTAAATTGGAGCTCACGTAGTTGATGCTGTGAGCAAATGTATAATATGGTAAACCACTAGCCGCTGTGACAAGGGGGGAGAGCCCGGAGCGATGTTGCTGCGGTCAGCCGCTGGCCCCTACACGGGGAGTGGAGAGCCGTACCTGAGAGTGACCGCCGGACTAGATGAAATGCGGCTGTGTATAGCTGACACGCGGCTGCAGTATCCGGACGGCTGGCTGTTACCTTGCGTGGCACAATGTATGGGCTCTCAACAGCAGGCGGCTGACCTGTGCTCCCATGGGCAGCTCCGATTGAGCCTCCCTGAATGTTCCTAAAAGCCAAGTACATAGGATCAGAAGAAACTGTTCATCTGATATAAAATATCAAGAACAGGTAATGGATCTAGTAGAAACTTTAAAAAATTGCGAATATCCACAAGCAGTACTTGATGAAGCAGTAGAATATGCTACTAAGCTAACTAGAGCAGATACGCTTATGAGTAATAAGGACAGACTTCATGTGGAGATGGAAGTCCAGAGCCATGTCTATAGTAGTGATAGTGTGGACAACACAGCTATTACACAGAACATTGCATCTAGGAATATGAATCAAATTCATGCCAATGGTAAAACTAAGGGTGAAGATAATCTGAAAAGCAACAAATATGGTTTGGTATTTAAATCAACGTTTAATATAGCTGCGAATAAAATCAGACACATTATTAAGAAAAATTATAGATTATTATTTACGGATCCTGTTCTTAAAGAACATCTTACGACTACACCCTCTATAGTTTTTAAAAAGGCAAATAATTTGAAAAATTTATTATTAGCTCCTAGTTTTTTTGGAGGGCGTTCAAGAAAACAGTTCTCTAAATGTACACAAAGAACACTCATTGGACCAGAAGTTCTAGGGTTTTTTAAGTGTAATCATATGAAGTGTACTACCTGTTCATTTGTTAAGAACAAAACTAAAAGTGTATGTGCAGCGGTATCTAAAAAGATTTATACCATTGATTCATTTATTAATTGTAGCACACAGTATGTCATTTATTTGTTAATATGTCCGTGCCAACTATATTATGTAGGCAGGACAATACGTCCCTTGAAGACAAGGTTTATGGAACACAGACGGAATATTTTGAATAAATGTACTAATCATAGTGTTCCTCGCCACTTTCTGGAACTACATGGGGGGGATCCAGTGGGACTCCAGCTGGTCGGACTGGAACATGTCCCAGTTACCAGCAGGGGTGGCGATCGCTTCAGGGTTCTATGCAGACAAGAAGCAGCATGGATTCTTAAGCTACAGTCCTTAAATCCTCAGGGTCTTAACGAAACTATTGATCTGGAATTTATTTAGATTAGCCTATACCCTATTGGGTGTTTATTTATAATGTACTGGTGGCTAAATCTATGATTGGGACAGTTATATGTCCTAATCACAGCTATATGTCCACTGTTTCTCTCTATCCGTGTTTCCTTCTAGCCGTGTTCTCGACTAAATTGGAGTAGTATCGTTGCCTATATGCGTAATGCATCTTCACCTCTATATGATTTTATTATGAATATCCCTAGGAATACCTATTTATTGTTTCTTTTTTTTAAATGGGGATAGTGTCTACACACATTTGTGTGTTATTATATGGTGGGAGTAGAAGAAGTCCTAAATAGTAAAAGTGGATGCTTGTTTTGAATTAAGAATTTTCTCTAAATATAGGGTAGTCAAATTAATATTTTTGAGTGTTCTATTCCCAGTCTCATGTTCTATTGTCATAGATGTTGTGGTAATTATTATTGATTGAAGATTATAGTTCTGTTGTAATATACATATTTGGATGTTCATATATATGTATCCATATTGATGTATATACATCCATTTGGTTTCAAGTAACAGGTACAGGTGTTTTAACGCTGCTGATTTCTATGTAAAGTGAAAAGACCTCCTTAAATAAAAGCTAAGAACAGTGTTTATTAAATACTAGCAATCATGGGGATTATTCTAATTTAATTAATCACAACGGGTTTCACCTGTATAGTGGGTATAAATGGTAGTTACTCCCACATCCTGTTATACCTGCCTTTGGAAGAAGACGCCCTGCTGGCGTTGAAACGCGTTAGGATACAGGTGTTCAGCATTGCTAACTTCACTTGGAGTCTCATCCAGCCTGATTCTGTGCGGGAGATCAGCTTTCTTCATTATTGCTGCTACTACGTTATACCACTGATTACGGATCAGCCGCCGCCTGAGTGTCCATCTACCTTCTATACACACTGGCAATTGCAGGGAGGCTCAATCGGAGCTGCCCGTGGGAGCACAGGTCAGCCGCCTGCTGTTGAGAGCCCATACATTGTGCCACGCAAGGTAACAGCCAGCCGCCCGGATACTGCAGCCGCGTGTCAGCTATACACAGCCGCATTTCATCTAGTCCGGCGGTCACTCTCAGGTACGGCTCTCCACTCCCCGTGTAGGGGCCAGCGGCTGACCGCAGCAACATCGCTCCAGGCTCTCCCCCTTGTCACAGCGGCTAGTGGTTTACCATTTTATGCATTTGCTCACAGCATCAACTACATGAGCTCCAATTTAATGCTACAAGGGTCCGGTCTACTATAGGATCATTGGATTAAGCTCACAGTTATTAATGATCAGGACTGCTCGGTATTCATGTGGACCAAGTGAGACTTTTTAATTTTTTCTTTTAACAGTTATTAATCATTGCTGATTGTTAATATTTTATTTAAAGTGATATCCCTGGGGTCATAAGCTCTGGAATAGTACTAATCTGTACTTCTGTTATAAAATTAGCAGTAGTTATACAGTTATAGAGATGTCATTTTAAGGTTAAAGTGTGTATTGTACTCCCGGGAGAATTGTTGTTATCATAATACATTATATGCATCAAAATAAATGCTTTTTTATTTGATTGTTTAGCGCAACTTGGTAATTTTTTCTACTGTTGGATAGTAAGCCTAATCGAATGAGCAATGGTCTGCTTTGAAGCTGAGCAACCCTTTTCCTGCGCATCATAGAGCACGAACAAGGAATCCATTTTCTGACCCGAGCTGTGCGCTTGACATAGATCTTCAAGGCACGCACAGCATCCAATGAGGAGCAGAAGCGTCAGAACTGGACGGAACCACAATAATAAGAATTTACTCACCGGTAATTCTATTTCTCGTAGTCCGTAGTGGATGCTGGGAACTCCGTAAGGACCATGGGGAATAGCGGGCTCCGAAGGAGGCTGGGCACTCTAGAAAGATTTATGACTACCTGGTGTGCACTGGCTCCTCCCACTATGACCCTCCTCCAAGCCTCAGTTAGGACACTGTGCCCGGACGAGCAGACATAATAAGGAAGGATTTAGAATCCCGGGTAAGACTCTTACCAGCCACACCAATCACACCGTACAACTCTGATACTATATCCAGTTTGACAGTATGAAAACAACTGAGCCTCTCAACAGATGGCTCAACAATAACCCTTTAGTTAACAATAACTATTTACAAGTATTGCAGACAATCGGCACTTGGGATGGGCGCCCAGCATCCACTACGGACTACGAGAAATAGAATTACCGGTGAGTAAATTCTTATTTTCTCTAACGTCCTAGTGGATGCTGGGAACTCCGTAAGGACCATGGGGATTATACCAAAGCTCCCAAACGGGCGGGAGAGTGCGGATGACTCTGTAGCACCGAATGAGAGAACTCCAGGTCCTCCTCAGCCAGGGTATCAAATTTGTAGAATTTTGCAAACGTGTTTGCCCCTGACCAAGTAGCTGCTCGGCAAAGTTGTAAAGCCGAGACCCCTCGGGCAGCCGCCCAAGATGAGCCCACCTTCCTTGTGGAATGGGCATTTACAGATTTTGGCTGTGGTATGCCTGCCACAGAATGTGCAAGCTGAATTGTACTAAAATCCAGCGAGCAATAGACTGCTTAGAAGCAGGAGCACCCAGCTTGTTGGGTGCATACAGGATAAACAGCGAGTCAGAGTTTCTGACTCCAGCCGTCCTGGAAACATATATTTTCAGGGCCCTGACAACGTCTAGCAACTTGGAGTCCTCCAATTCACTAGTAGCCGCCGGCACCACAATAGGCTGGTTCAGGTGAAACGCTGACACCACCTTAGGAAGAAATTGGAGACGAGTCCTCAATTTTGCCCTATCCATATGGAAAATCCAGATAAGGGCTTTTACATGATAAAGCCGCCAATTCTGACACTCGCCTGGCTGAAGCCAAGGCCACTAACATGACCACTTTCCACGTGAGATATTTTAGATCCACGGTTTTTAGTGGCTCAAACCAATGTGATTTTAAGAAAACTCAACACCACGTTGAGATCCCAAGGTGCCACAGGGGGCACAAACGGGGGCTGAATATGCAGCACTCCTTTCACAATGCCTGAACTTCAGGTACTGAAGCTAATTCTTTTTGAAAGAAAATCGACAGAGCCGAGATCTGTACTTTAATGGAGCCTAGACTTAGGCCCATATTCACTCCTGCTTGCAGGAAATGTAGAAATCGACCTAGTGGAAATTCCTCTGTTGGGGCCTTTTTGGCCTCGCACCATGCAACATATTTCCGCCACATGCGGTGATAATGCTTTGCCGTAACATCTTTCCTGGCTTTAATAAGCGCAGGAATGACTTCTTCCGGAATACCCTTTTCCTTCAGGATCCGGCGCTCAATCGCCATGCCGTCAAACGCAGCCGCGGTAAGTCTTGGAACAGACAGGGCCCCTGCTGAAGCAGGTCCTGTCTGAGCGGCAGAGGCCATGGGTCCTCTGATATCATTTCCTGAAGTTCCGGGTACCAAGCCCTTCTTGGCCAATCCGGAACCACGAGTATCGTTCTTACTCCTCGCCATCTTATTATTCTCAGTACCATTGGTATGAGAGGCAGAGTAGGGAACACATAAACCGACTGGTACACCCACGGTGTCACTAGAGCGTCCACAGCTATCGCCTGAGGGTCCCTTGACCTGGCGCAATATCTCTTTAGCTTTTTGTTGAGGCGGGACGCCATCATGTCCACCTGTGGCCTTTCCCAACGGTTTACCAACAGCAGGAAGACTTCTGGATGAAGTCCCCACTCTCCCGGGTGTAGGTCGTGTCTGCTGAGGAAGTCTGCTTCCCAGTTGTCCACTCCCGGAATGAACACTGCTGACAGTGTTAGTACGTGATTTTCCGCCCATCGGAGAATCCTTGTGGCTTCTGCCATTGCCATCCTGCTGCTTGTGCCGCCCTGTCGGGTCACATGGGCGACTGCCGTGATGTTGTCTGACTGTATCAGTACCGGCTGGTTGTGAAGCAGGGGTCTTGCCTGACTTAGGGCATTGTAAATGGCCCTCAGTTCCAGAATTTATATGTAGGGAAGTCTCCTGACTGGACCATAGGCCCTGGAAGTTTCTTCCCTGTGTGACTGCTCCCCAGCCTTGAAGGCTGGCATCCGTGGTCACCAGGACCCAGTCATGTATGCCGAAACTGCGGCCCTCTAGAAGATGAGCACCCTGCATCCACCACAGTAGAGACACCCTGGTCCTTGGAGACAGGGTTATCATTTGATGCATTTGAAGATGCGATCCCGACCACTTATCTAAGAGGTCTCACGGGAAGGTCCTCGCATGGAACCTGCCGAATGGAATTGCTTCGTATGAAGCCACCATTTTTCCCAGGACTCGTTTGCAACGATGCACCGATACCCTTTTTGGTTTTAGGAGGTCTCTGACTAGAGATGACAGCTCCTTGGCTTTCTCCTGCGGGAGAAACCCTTTTTTCTGTTGTGTCCAAAATCATCCCCAGGAACAGTAAGCGAGTGGAAGGAACCAGCTGTGACTTTGGAATGTTCAGAATCCAGCCATGCTGTTGTAGCACCTCCTGAGATAGTGCTACTCCGACCAGTAACTGCTCCCTGGACCTTGCCTTTATAAGGAGATCATCCAAGTATGGGATAAATAAAAACTCACTTTTTTTTTTTTTTGAAGGAGTATCATCATTTCTGCCATTACCTTGGTAAACACCCTCGGTGCCGTGGACAGTCCAAACGGTAGTGTCTGGAATTGGTAATGGCAATCCTGTACCACAATCTGAGGTACTCCTGGTGAGGAAGGTAAATAGGGACATGCAGGTAAGCATCCTTGATGTCCAGGGATACCATGTAATCCCCCTCGTCCAGGCTTGCAGTAACCGCCCTGAGTGATTCCATCTTGAACTGTGTTATGTAAGTGTTCAAGGATTTCCATTTTAAAATGGGTCTCACCGAACCGGCTGGTTTCGGTACCACAAACAGTGTGGAATAGTAACCCCGTCCTTGTTGAAGTAGGGGCACCTTGACTATCACCTGCTGGGAATACAGCTTGTGAATTGCCTCTAGCACAGCCTCCCTGCCTGAGGGAGTTGTCGGCAAGGCAGATTTGAGGAAACGGCGGGGGGGAGACGCCTCGACTTCCAGCTTGTACCCCTGAGATACTACTTGAAGGATCCAGGGATCCACCTGTGAGCGAGCCCACTGATCGCTGAAATTTTTGAGGCGGCCCCCCACCGTACCTGGCTACGCCTGTGGAGACCCCGCGTCATGCGGTGGACTCAGAGGAAGCAGGGGAAGAATTTTGATTCTGGGGACTGGCTGCTGGTGCAGCTTTTTCCCTCTTCCCTCGTTTGACCCGCCTGCTTTTTTGAAGCCGAAAGGACTGTACCTGATAATACAGTGCGTTTCTTAGGCTGTGAGGAAACCTGAGGTAAAATATTTTCATCCCAGCTGTTGCTGTGGATTCGAGGTCCCAGAGACCATCCCCAACCAATTCCTCACCCTTATAAGGCTCTATGTGCCTTTTAAAGTCAGCATCACCTGTCCAGTGTCGGGTCTCCAATACCCTCCTGACAGAATGGACATTGCAATAATTCAGGATGCCAGCCGGCAAAATATTCCTCTGTGCATCCCTCATATATAAGACGACGTCTTATGTTCGCAAAATAGTATCCCTGTTTGAAAGGGGTACAGACCACGCTGCAGCAGTCTGCAGGTCTCAGTCTAGTACCTGAGTGTGTAATTACAGACTTCAGGATAGCCTCCTGCTATTTATCAGCAGGTACCTTCAAAGTGGCCGTATCCTAAGACGGCAGTGCCACCTTGACAAACGTGTGAGCGCCTTATCCACCCTAGGGGATATCTCCCAGCGTAACTTATCCTCTGGCGGGAAAGGGTACGCCATCAGTAACTTGTTAGAAATTACCAGTTTCTTATCAGGGAAACCCACGCTTTTTCACACTTCATTCACTCATTTGATGGGGGAACAAAACACTGCCTGCTTTTTCTCCCCACACATAAAACCCTTTGTTTTTAGTGGTACTTGGGTTAATGTCAGAAATGTGTAACACATTTTATATTGCCGGGATCATGTAACGGATGTTCCTAGTGGATTGTGTATATGTCTCAACCTCGTCGACACTGGAGTCAGACTCCGTGTCGACATCTGTGTCTGCCATCTGAGGGAGCGTTGATGGCCTTTGAGACGTCTGGGCAGGCGCGGGCTGAGAAGCTGGCTGTCCCATAGCTGTTACGTCATCCAGCCTTTTATGTAAGGAGTTGACACTGTCGGTTAATACCTTCCACCTATCCATCCACAGGGGCGACATCTCATTTATCGGCATCTGCTCCGCCTCCACATAAGTCTCCTCATCAAACATGTCGACACAGCCGTACCGACACACCGCACACACACAAGGAATGCTCCAATGAGGACAGGACCCACAAAAGCCCTTTGGGGGGACAGAGTGAGAGTATGCCAGCACACACCAGAGCGCTATATAATGCAGGGACTAACTGAGTTATGTCCCCTATAGCTGCTTTTATATAATTTATACTGCGCCTAAATTTAGTGCCCCCCCTCTCTGTTTTAACCCTGTTCTGTAGTGTAGACTGCAGGGGAGAGCCAGGGAGCTTCCCTCCAACGGAGCTGTGAGGGGAAAATGGCGCCAGTGTGCTGAGGAGATAGGCTCCGCCCCTTTTTCGCGGACTTTTCTCCCGCATTTTTATGGAATCTGGCAGGGGTTAATATACATCCATATAGCCCTGGGGGTTATATGTGATGTATTTTTGCCAGCCAAGGTGTTTATATTGCTGCTCAGGGCGCCCCCCCCCCCAGCGTCCTGCACCCATCAGTGACCGGAGCGTGTGGTGTGCATGAGGAGCAATGGCGCACAGCTGCAGTGCTGTGCGCTACCTTGGTGAAGACTGATGTCTTCTGCCGCCGTTTTTCCGGACCTCTTCTTGCTTCTGGCTCTGTAAGGGGGACGGCGGCGCGGCTCCGGGACCGAACACCAAGGACTGGGCCTGCGGTCGATCCCTCTGGAGCTAATGGTGTCCAGTAGCCTAAGAAGCCCAATCCGGCTGCAAGCAGGCGAGTTCGCTTCTTCTCCCCTTAGTCCCTCGCTGCAGTGAGCCTGTTGCCAGCAGGTCTCACTGAAAATAAAAAACCTAAATCTATACTTTCTTTCTAAGGGCTCAGGAGAGCCCCTAGTGTGCATCCAACCTCGGCCGGGCACAAGATCTAACTGAGGCTTGGAGGAGGGTCATAGTGGGAGGAGCCAGTGCACACCAGGTAGTCATAAATCTTTCTAGAGTGCCCAGCCTCCTTCGGAGCCCGCTATTCCCCATGGTCCTTACGGAGTTCCCAGCATCCACTAGGACGTTAGAGAAAGGTTGATTCAGATGAAACGCAGACACCACCTTCGGCAGGAACTGCTGTCTAGTCCGGAGCTCCGCTCTGTCCTCGTAAAAGACCAAGTATGGACATTTACACGATAAGGCCCCCAATTCTGAGACACGTCAAGCAGAAGCCAGGGCCAGTAACATCACAGTCTTCCACGTGAGGTACTTGTCTTCTACAATCATCAGATGTTCAAAACAGGAGGAGGACTGTAGAAATGCCAACACTACATCCAAATCCCAGGGTGCCGTAGGCGGCACAAAAGGTGGTTGTATGTGGAGTACCCCTTGTAAGAAGGTTTGAACTTCTGGCAACACTGCCAATTTCTTCTGGAAGAAAATGGAGAGGGATGAAATCTGGACCTTAATGGAACACCAGCCTGCAGGAAACGTAAGAAACGTCCCAAGTGAAGCTCAGGAGGCGGAAATGTGCGCTCCTCGCACCAAGAGACATATCTCCTCCAGATATGATGATAGTGTTGACGTCACAGGTTTCCTGGCCTGAAACATGGTAGCAATAACCTTCTTAGAAAGGCCCTTGTCAGCTAGGATGTTCCGCTCAACCTCCATGCCGTCAAACTAAGTCACCGTAAGTCCGGGTAGACGAACGGTCCTTGTTGAAGAAGATAGCTTTTTAGTGGTAGAGGCCAAGGGTCTTCGACGGACATGTCCAGAAGATCCGCGTACCACGCCCTCCGAGGCCAATCAGAATCGCCTGGACACCTTGATTCCTGATTCGCTTTAGCACCCTTGGGAGCAATGGAATCGGAGGAAACAGGTAGACCAGCCGGTATGGTCAAGCAATACCAATGGAAGTTTCTTGTTGAGACGAGAAGCCATCATGTCTATTTGTGCGCAACCCCACCGGTTGATCATCTGCTGGAACACCAGATGGTAGAGCCCCCACACCCCCGGGTGGAGATCGTGACGACTCAGGAAGTCTGCCTCCCAGTTGTCCACACCCAGAATGAAGATTGATGACATTGCTCTTGCATTTCTTTCCGCCCAGAGGAGCATCTATCACACCTCTTGCATGCAGGCTCTGCTTTCTGTCCCTCCTTGGGGATTGATATACTCCACTGCCATGGCGTTGTCCAACTGTACCTGGATCGCGTGATCCTTGAGCAGAGGAGAGGCCTGAAGCATAGCATTGTAGCTTGCTCGAAGTTCCAGAATATTGACTGGAAGGAGGGCCTCGTGGGCTGCCCACCTACCCTGGAACTGCACCCCTTGGGTGACAGCTCCCCATCCCCGTAGACTTGCATCCGTCGTGAGGGTCCAAACCTGAATCCCGAAACTCCGGCGTTCCAGGAGATTGGAGGACTGTTGCCACCACAGGAGGGAAATCCTGGCCTGAGCCGAATCATCTGATGCACCTGTAGATGCGATCCAGACCACTTGCTCAGGAGATCCAACCGAAACGTTCTGGCATGGAACCTCCCATGCTGGATCGCCTCATATGAGGCAACCATCTTTTCCAACAATCATATGCAAAGATGGACGGACACTCAAGTAGGTCTGAGCACCATGCGGACCACCTCCTGAAGTGTATTCAACTTGTCCTCTGGTAGAAACACCTTCTGGGCCACAGTAACCAGCAACATCCCCAGGAAAAGGAGCCTCTGAGTTGGCTCCAGGTGGGTCTTCTGTAAGTTGAAAATCCACCCATGGTCCGACAGAAGATGGATAGTGCGGTTGATATGGAGCAACAAAAGCTCCTTGGATCATGCTTTTATTAGAAGATCTTCCAGATAAGGGACAACATTGACACCCTGGACCTGGAGTTGGAACATCATCTCCGCAATCACCTTCGTGAATACCCTTGGGGTTGTGGACAGGCCGAAGGGCAGCGCCTAGAACTGGAAGTGATTGTCCAGAAGGACAAACCGCAGGTACGCCTGATGAGGTGGCCAAATCAGAATATGGTGGTAGGCGTCCTTGATGTCCAAGGAGACCATAAATTCCTGTTCTTCCAGGCCCGCAATCACTGCTCGCAGGGATTCCATCTTGAACTTGAACACCTTCAAATAAGGATTCAAGGATTTTAGATTTAAAATAGGTCTGACCGAACCGCCCGGTTTTGGCACCACAAACAGGTTTGAGTAAAACCCCATGCCGCGTTGCGGTATTGGTACTGTTGCAACATAACTTGCATATCCTCCAAAGCTGGAAAGCTTGATTTGAAAAATCGATGGTGAGGAGTACTGTCGAACTCCAGCTTGTAGTCCTGAGAAACGAGATCTCTGACCCAGGTATCCTGGCAGGAAGTCTCCCAGGCGCGGCTGAAGTGACGCAGTCGAGCTCCCACCTCATCATGCTGAGGCTTTACTGGACGTAGAACCGGTGGACTGTTCCTGAGAGCTGGTACTGGCAGCTTTTCTGGACTTACCTTTGGTGCCTCTAGTCGCATTGGCGGCACCTCTGGCCTTAGATTGAAATCTGTGAGACCTAAAGTACTGGGCAGAGGGTCCCGGATAGGAGCATCTCGCCGGCGGGTTCCCAGAGAGGAGAAGCGTGGATTTCTCAGCCGTAACTTTGGAAATCCAGGCAGCCAATTCAACCCCAAAGAGCCATTCCCCGGAAAAGGGGAGGGATTCCACACTACGTTTGGATTCCGCGTCCGCTATCCACTGACGCAAACACTGCCATGGCAGAAGTCAAAGCATTAATGTTTCCCATCTCCTTGAGAGAATCACAGAGGACACGTATAGTGTCCTGAATGTGTTTTAGGAGGATTACCATAGTAACTAAGGGCATATCCCCCCCGAGAGGACCCCGCCCCCTATGAATTTGTGTGGCCCACGAATGAATGGCATGGGTCATCCAGCAACCCACAATGACCAGCCTTTGTTATGTACATTCCCCTCCCTTCCCTGTCACCTCCCCACACCCCCATCCACACCACACTGAACTCCCTCCCTGCCCACCTCCTGCAGTTTCCCTTCCTAGCTCAGGCACCCGCACCATCACTACTCTCTCATCATCCTTGCCCTCAAAGTTAGCTGCTCACTCTGCTGGGGGCCTTGCATTCACCCCCCCCTGACCTGGGGGTGGTGTTGGGGTCCTTTTACCTTCTAGTTACTCCTACCAACTCATACCACCAGAACCGTCCCTTACATTCTCTACATTTGAGGTCCATGCTATACGACTCTCCAACCAGACCATCTTAGAGTAGCTGTCATTTACCGCCCCCCTGGCATTGCTTCCAAATTCATCGACAACTTTGCTTCCTGGCTTCCTCATTTCTGACAATCCCTCAATTATGCTAGGCGATTTCAACATCCCTATCGATATCCCCACACAATCCCCCGCCTCTAAACTCCTTAACCTCACCTCTTCACTTGGTCTCTCCCAGTGGACCTCCTCACCCTCCCACGTGAATGGGAGCTCGCTGGATCTGGTCTTGACTCACCGTTGTGATATTTCTAATTTTTCCAACTCCCCATTTCCCCTCTCTGACCACCACCTACTCTCCTTTAACCCATCTCTCTCTGCTTCCTCATCTCTACCTCCTAAGGCTACCATCACTAAGCGTAACATTGAAGCTATTGACACCACATTCCTTTCCTCCCTGTTTGATTCACTTCTCTCTCCTATTCTCTCTCTCTCTCTCTCATTCCCTGAACAAGCCACTTCCATATACAATGCATCCCTATCTTCTGCTCTTGACTCTGTTGCTCCACCAATCACTATTCACCCTTGCAAATTAACACCTCAACCCTGGCACACCAAATACACCAGATATTTGCAAAAATGCTCACCAACTGCTGAGCGACACTGGAGGAAATCACACTCTAAGGCAGACTTATTCCATTTCAAACTTTTGCTCTCATCCTTCAGTGCTGCCCTTTCTCTTGCTAAACAGTCATACTTCAAGAACCTCATCTCCTCCCGGTCTTCCAACCCCCGGCGCTTCTTTGCCACTCTCAAATCACTCCTCTGCCCACCTCCACCTCGTCTCCCTTCCTCACTCTCTGCTCTCGACTTTGCCACTTACTTCACATCCAAAATTTACTCCATACGTCAGGACATCACATCACACCAGACCATCAGCAACCAGCCTCCTCCCATCCCTTACCACCCATCCCCATCACGAACTCTGACCTCTTTCTCCAATGCATCTGGTGAGGAAGTCATAGCCCTCATTTGTTCCTGTCCCCTCACCACCTCCCCACTTGACCCTATCCCCTCCGCTACCGCTCTCCTTCTGCCTCAATCTCTACTTCTCATCAGGCACTGTCCCCTCTGCCTTCAAGCATGCACTCATCTCTAATATTCTTAAAAAACCTAGCCTTGAGCCACACACTCTCTCCAACTACCGACCCATCTCTCTCCTCCCTCTTGCCTCCAAACTCCTTGAGCATATTGTCTACAACCGCCTTACTTCCTTTCTTTCCTCACACTCACTGCTTGACCTATTCCAGTCTGGATTCCGTCCTCTCTACTTCACTGAAACTGCCCTTACAAAAGTATGCAATCACCTCCATGACGCTAAATCTAAGGGACACTACTCTCTACTTATTCTTCTTGATCTCTCTGCTGCTTTTGACACTGTGGACCACCCTCTCCTACTGCAAATCCTTCACGCCATTGGTCTGCGAGATACTGCCCTCTCTTGGCTGTCTTCCTACCTCTCTGACCGTTCATTCTATCTCCTCTCATGACTCCACCTCCCCCTCACTTCCACCAACTGTAGGTGTACCCCAAGGTTCTGTCCTTAGTCCTCTTCTTTTCTCTCTCTATACGTCCTCACTAGGTAAGCTCATTAGTTCTTTTGGTTTCCAATATCATCTCTATTCTGATGACACTCAAATCTATCTTTCCTCTCCAGACCTCTCCCCTGCTCTCCTCACTCGTATCTCCAACTGTCTCTCTGCTATCTCTGTCTGGATGTCCCAGCGCTTTCTTAAACTTAACATGTCTAAGACCGAACTGATCATCTTCCCTCCCTCCCGCATAACCTCACCTCCTACAATCTCATTACCTATTGATGGCACCACTATCTCCTCTAGCCCCCAAGTGCGCTGTCTTGGAGTCATCCTTTACTCCTCCCTCTCCTTCAAACCACACATTCAGAACCTCCCGCAAACTTGCCGTTTTCATCTAAAAAAAATATTTCCAGGATCAGACCCTTTCTGACCCAGGATGCTACTAAGACTCTTAACTGGACTACTGTAATCTGCTCCTTACTGGCATTCCTGACAGATACCTCTCTCCACTCCAATCTATCCTCAAAGCTGCTGCTCAGCTCATTTTCCTCACCAAACGCACTACGTCCACCTCTCCTCTCTTACAAGACCTTCACTGGCTTCCCTTCCCTTTCAGAATCCATTTCAAGCTTCTCACACTCACTTACAAAGCCCTCACCCACTCCTCTCCCATCTACATCTCTGACTTTACACTCCCACCCCTCCTCTTCGCTCTGCTAATGCACGCCGACTCTCCTGCCTACTGATTACGCCCTCCCACTCCTACCTCCAAGATTTTTCACGTGCTGCTCCATTTCTCTGGAATTCCCTACCTCTCTCCCTTAGTCTCTCCACCTCTCTACTAAACTTCAAATGTACTCTCAAGACCCACTTCTTCACCAAACCCTGCCAAATCTCATCCTAACCCTCTGTTCCACGCTCTCTATGTACCCCGACTGTGTCACCCCTGTCTGTCTGCCCGTCCCCTTTAGAATGTAAGCTCTCACGAGTAGGGCCCTCTTCCCTCATGTGCTTATCCTTTTTCTTACTTTTATAATATTCAACTGCATCAAATCCAGCAGTCTTCTGCCACCTGATACTTATTACAGTGTCATCTGCTGCTGTAGCTATGTTTTATATCCCCTGTACTTGTCCTATATTGTCGTCAACTGTTAGTTGCTGTTTTCCTGTTTTGATTATTTGTTTATGTACTAAACTGCGCTGGTCGGGAGCTACTCTTGAAGTGCAAAGGCATCGCTGCAGTGCAGGGCGGACTAGTCCTGTGCTGGGCGTGCCCCCGCATGTCAGTGTGAATGGTCGTAGCTGTGCTATATTTAGCACAGCTACGATCAATTTGGAATGACCCCCCATTGACTGCATTGTTCACATGAAACAGAATCAGTAGATAATGGAGAGAATCTAGTGTGACACACACTACACAGCTTGTGTTTACCCATGTTTCACAGTAAGCACAAAACATACACACAGACAGTTATATTGCAAGCCTGCCCTACTGTATGTGAGGAGAGAGAGAGAGAGAGAGAGAGAGAGAGAGAGAGAGAGAGAGAGAGAGAGAGAGAGAGAGAGAGAGAGAGAGAGAGAGAGAGAGAGAGAGAGAGAGAGAGGACACCAGCACACCCTGAGCTGCACAGCCCCAGTTAGGCTGTCAGCTCCCTATAACACAGTAAACACTAACAATTTTTGGCCTAAATAGGATCCAGATAGTGTACACAAGCGGCTCTCCCTCTTTGCTACACCCTGTACCAGGTATCCAGCGTAGCTGAGGAATCAGGAAGCCAAAACGCCTCAGGTCCTACTCTGATGTAGCTCCGCCCCTTCCAATGGCGCCGGAGTTACACTAATATTATACTGGCAAAGTCTCCTTTTTAGCTCAAAACATCACAACAAGTGCTAGTCAAGCCTTTTGTGCCAGTTCCACCCAGGAGAGTCCCTAACGCCGCACTCGTGGTCAGCCGCACTTTAAACCGGGGGACCCACCCTAGCGGGGCCCCCGGTTTGTACTCACCACTGATTTCACCTTCAGGCAGCGTTAGGGGTGTGTGGCGTTCTGCGGCTGTGACAGCCAAGACGCAGTGCCCCACTGAACAACAACCCCTCAGCGGGGAAGCGGCTCTGCATCTCATAAGGCCGGTGACACCCCCCCCACCCCCCCACCCCTCCTCTAACTCCCATGGTGCAGGTATGCTGTTGCCCAGACAGCATACCGAAAATAACAAACAGAAAAAAAGAAATTGAAGAAATCTCTCTGGAGCTCAGAGAAGTGCATCCTCTCCTGAGGTCACTTTTTTCTAAACTGCCTGTGGGAGGGGGCATAGAGGGGAGGAGCCAGCACGCCCAGTTGAAGAAATTTAAAGTGCACTGGCTCCTTTGGACCCCGTCTATACCACATTGTACTAGATTCCCAAATATCCCTTATGGATGCTAGAGAGATAGAATGCTTTCAATTGAAATGTATCTCAAGAGATACAGAACATTTATCATTAAAATAAAATTTACATAAATGGAACAAGTGATATTTCAAGTTCCTGGCATGTGTGTATATGTTGTGTATCCTGGGGCACGAAGAACGTAACTATAGAAGATACAACATTCGTAGTAGACAGTAACATGGACAAGCATCATAAATGGAAGTAGTAGTACTTCAGGAAAAATTAAAAGGAGAGAGGAAAAAATAAGAATTTACTTACCGATAATTCTATTTCTCGTAGTCCGTAGTGGATGCTGGGGACTCCGTAAGGACCATGGGGAATAGCGGCTCCGCAGGAGACTGGGCACATCTAAAGAAAGCTTTAGGACTATCTGGTGTGCACTGGCTCCTCCCCCTATGACCCTCCTCCAAGCCTCAGTTAGGATACTGTGCCCGGACGAGCGTACACAATAAGGAAGGATTTTGAATCCCGGGTAAGACTCATACCAGCCACACCAATCACACTGTACAACTTGTGATCTGAACCCAGTTAACAGCATGATAACAGCGGAGCCTCTAGAAAAGATGGCTCACTACAGCAATAACCCGATTTTTTGGTAACAATAACTATGTACCAGTATTGCAGACAATCCGCACTTGGGATGGGCGCCCAGCATCCACTACGGACTACGAGAAATAGAATTATCGGTAAGTAAATTCTTATTTTCTCTAACGTCCTAAGTGGATGCTGGGGACTCCGTAAGGACCATGGGGATTATACCAAAGCTCCCAAACGGGCGGGAGAGTGCGGATGACTCTGCAGCACCAATTGAGAGAACTCCAGGTCCTCCTCAGCCAGGGTATCAATTTTGTAGAATTTTACAAACGTATTTGCTCCTGACCAAGTAGCTGCTCGGCAAAGTTGTAAAGCCGAGACCCCTCGGGCAGCCGCCCAAGATGAGCCCACCTTCCTTGTGGAGTGGGCATTTACAGATTTTTGGCTGTGGCAGGCCTGCCACAGAATGTGCAAGCTGAATTGTACTACAAATCCAACGAGCAATAGTCTGCTTAGAAGCAGGAGCACCCAGCTTGTTGGGTGCATACAGGATAAACAGCGAGTCAGATTTTCTGACTCCAGCCGTCCTGGAAACATATATTTTCAGGGCCCTGACAACGTCTAGCAACTTGGAGTCCTCCAAGTCCCTAGTAGCCGCAGGCACCACAATAGGTTGGTTCAGGTGAAACGCTGAAACCACCTTAGGGAGAAACTGAGGACGAGTCCTCAATTCCGCCCTGTCCGAATGGAAAATCAGATAAGGGCTTTTACAGGATAAAGCCGCCAATTCTGACACGCGCCTGGCCCAGGCCAGGGCCAACAGCATGACCACTTTCCATGTGAGATATTTTAACTCCACAGATTTAAGTGGTTCAAACCAATGTGACTTTTGGAACCCAAAAAACTACATTGAGATCCCAAAGTGCCACTGGAGGCACAAAAGGAGGCTGTATATGCAGTACCCCTTTTACAAACGTCTGAACTTCAGGGACTGAAGCTAGTTCTTTTTGGAAGAAAATTGACAGGGCCGAAATTTGAACCTTAATGGACCCCAATTTCAGGCCCATAGACACTCCTGTTTGCAGGAAATGTAGGAATCGACCCAGTTGAATTTCCTCCGTCGGGCCTTACTGGCCTCGCACCACGCAACATATTTTCGCCAAATGCGGTGATAATGTTTTGCGGTTACATCCTTCCTGGCTTTGATCAGGATAGGGATGACTTCATCCGGAATGCCTTTTTTCCTTCAGGATCCGGCGTTCAACCGCCATGCCGTCAAACGCAGCCGCGGTAAGTCTTGGAACAGACAGGGTCCTTGTTGGAGCAGGTCCCTTCTTAGAGGTAGAGGCCAAGGATCCTCCGTGAGCATCTCTTGAAGTTCCGGTTACCAAGTCCTTCTTGGCCAATCCGGAGCCACGAATATAGTGCTTACTCCTCTCCATCTTATCAATCTCAGTACCTTGGGTATGAGAGGCAGAGGAGGGAACACATACACTGACTGGTACACCCACGGTGTTACCAGAGCGTCTACAGCTATTGCCTGAGGGTCCCTTGACCTGGCGCAATACCTGTCGAGTTTTTCCCAACGGTTTATAATCATGTGGAAGACTTCTGGGTGAAGTCCCCACTCTCCCGGGTGGAGGTCGTGCTGAGGAAGTCTGCTTCCCAGTTGTCCACTCCCGGAATGAATACTGCTGACAGTGCTATCACCTGATTTTCTGCCCAGCGAAGAATCCTTGCAGCTTCTGCCATTGCCCTCCTGCTTCTTGTGCCACCCTGTCTGTTTACGTGGGTGACTGCCGTGATGTTGTCCGACTGGATCAACACCGGCTGACCTTGAAGCAGAGGTCTTGCTAAGCTTAGAGCATTGTAAATGGCCCTTAGCTTCAGGATATTTATGTGAAGTGATGTCTCCAGGCTTGACCATAAGCCCTGGATATTCCTTCCCTGTGTGACTGCTCCCCAGCCTCGCAGGCTGGCATCCGTGGTCACCAGGACCCAGTCCTGAATGCCGAATCTGCGGCCCTCTAGAAGATGAGCACTCTGCAACCACCACAGGAGGGACACCCTTGTCCTTGGTGACAGGGTTATCCGCTGATGCATCTGAAGACGCGACCCGGACCATTTGTCCAGCAGGTCCCACTGGAAAGTTCTTGCGTGGAATCTGCCGAATGGGATTGCTTCGTAGGAAGCCACCATTTTACCCAGAACCCTTGTGCATTGATGCACTGAGACTTGGCTCGGTTTTAGGAGGTTCCTGACTAGCTCGGATAACTCCCTGTCTTTCCCCTCCGGGAGAAACACCTTTTTCTGGACTGTGTCCAGGATCATCCCTAGGAACAGAAGACAAGTCGTCGGAACCAGCTGCGATTTTGGAATATTGAGAATCCAATCGTGCTGCCGCAACACTACCTGAGATAGTGCTACACCGACCTCCAACTGTTCCCTGGATCTTACCCTTATCAGGGAATCGTCCAAGTAAGGGATAACTAAAATTCCCTTCCTTCGAAGGAATATCATCATTTCGGCCATTACCTTGGTAAAGACCCGGGGTGCCGTGGACCATCCATACGGCAGCGTCTGAACTGATAGTGACAGTTCTGTACCATAAACCTGAGGTACCCTTGGTGAGAAGGGTAAATTTTGACATGAAGGTAAGCATCCTTGATGTCCCGAGACATCATGTAGTCCCCTTCTTCCAGGTTCGCAATCACTGCTCTGAGTGACTCAATCTTGAATTTGAACCTCTGTATGTAAGTGTTCAAAGATTTTAGATTTAGAATCGGTCTCACCGAGCCGTCCGGCTTCGGTACCACAACAGTGTGGAATAATACCCCGTTCCCTGTTGCAGGAGGGGTACCTTGATTATCACCTGCTGGGAATACAGCTTGTGAATGGCTTCCAAAACTGTCTCCCTGTCAGAAGGAGACATCGGTAAAGCCGACTTTAGGAAAACGGCGAGGGGGAGACGTCTCGAATTCTAATTTGTACCCCTGAGATATCACCTGAAGGATCCAGGGGTCTACTTGCGAGTGAGCCCACTGCGCGCTGAAATTCATTGAGACGGGCCCCCCACCGTGCCTGATTCTGCTTGTAAAGCCCCAGCGTCATACTGAGGGCTTGGCAGAGGCGGGAGAGGGTTTCTGTTCCTGGGAACTGGCTGATTTCTGCAGCCTTTTTCCTCTCCCTCTGTCACGGGGCAGAAATGAGGAACCTTTTGCCCGCTTGTCCACGAAAAGACTGCGCCTGATAATACGGCGTCTTCTCATGTTGAGAGGCGACCTGGGGTACAAACGTGGATTTCCCAGCTGTTGCCGTGGCCACCAGGTCTGAAAGACCGACCCAAAATAACTCCTCCCCTTATTAAGGCAATACTTCCAAATGCCGTTTGGAATACGCATCACCTGACCACTGACGTGTCCATAACCCTCTACTGGTAGAAATGGACAACGCACTTAGACTTGATGCCAGTCGGCAAATATTCCGCTGTGCATCACGCATATATAGAAATGCATCTTTTAAATGCTCTATAGGCAAAAATATACTGTCCCTATCTAGGGTATCAATATTTTCAGTCAGGGAATCCGACCACGCCATTCCAGCACTGCACATCCAGGCTGAGGCGATTGCTGGCCGCAGTATAACACCAGTATGTGTGTAAATACATTTTAGGATACCCTCCTGCTTTCTATCAGCAGGATCCTTAAGGGCGGCCATCTCAGGAGAGGGTAGAGCCCTTACAAGCGTGTGAGCGCTTTATCCACCCTAGGGGGTGTTTCCCAACGCACCCTAACCTCTGGCGGGAAAGGATATAATGCCAATAACATTTTAGAAATTATCAGTTGTTATCGGGGGAAAACCACGCATCATCACACACCTCATTTAATTTCTCAGATTCAGGAAAACTACAGGTAGTTTTTCCTCACCGAACATAATACCCCTTTTTGGTGGTACTCGTATTATCAGAAATGTGTAAAACATTTTTCATTGCCTCAATCATGTAACGTGTGGCCCTACTGGAAGTCACATTTGTCTCTTCACCGTCGACACTGGAGTCAGTATCCGTGTCGGCGTCTATATCTGCCATCTGAGGTAACGGGCGCTTTAGAGCCCCTGACGGCCTATGAGACGTCTGGACAGGCACAAGCTGAGTAGCCGGCTGTCTCATGTCAACCACTGTCTTTTATACAGAGCTGACACTGTCACGTAATTCCTTCCAACAGTTCATCCACTCAGGTGTCGACCCCCTAGGGGAGACATCACTATTACAGGCAATCTGCTCCGTCTCCACATCATTTTTCTCCTCATACATGTCGACACAAACGTACCGACATACAGCACACACACACAGGGAATGCTCTGATAGAGGACAGGACCCCACTAGCCCTTTGGGGAGACAGAGGGAGAGTTTGCCAGCACACACCAAAGCGCTATATATATACAGGGATAACCTTATATAAGTGTTTTTCCCCCTATAGCTGCTGTATTGTTAATACTGCGCCTAATTAGTGCCCCCCTCTCTTTTTTAACCCTTTCTGTAGTGTAGTGACTGCAGGGGAGAGCCAGGGGAGCTTCCCTCCAACTGAGCTGTGAGGGAAAATGGCGCCAGTGTGCTGAGATAGGCTCCGCCCCTTTTTCGCGGACTTTTCTCCTGCTTTTTTTATGGATTCTGGCAGGGGTTAAAATTCATCCATATAGCCCTGGGGGCTATATGTGATGTATTTTCGCCAGCCAAGGTGTTTTTATTGCTGCTCAGGGCGCCCCCCCCTAGCGCCCTGCACCCTCAGTGACCGAAGTGTGAAGTGTGCTGAGGAGCAATGGCGCACAGCTGCAGTGCTGTGCGCTACCTTGGTGAAGACAGGATGTCTTCTGCCGCCGATTTTCCGGACCTCTTCTGTCTTCTGGCTCTGTAAGGGGGCCGGCGGCGCGGCTCTGGGACCCATCCATGGCTGGGCCTGTGATCGTCCCTCTGGAGCTAATGTCCAGTAGCCTAAGAAGCCCAATCCACTCTGCACGCAGGTGAGTTCGCTTCTTCTCCCCTTAGTCCCTCGATGCAGTGAGCCTGTTGCCAGCAGGTCTCACTGAAAATAAAAAACCTAAACTAAAACTTTCACTAAGAAGCTCAGGAGAGCCCCTAGTGTGCACCCTTCTCGTTCGGGCACAGAGATCTAACTGAGGCTTGGAGGAGGGTCATAGGGGGAGGAGCCAGTGCACACCAGATAGTCCTAAAGCTTTCTTTAGATGTGCCCAGTCTCCTGCGGAGCCGCTATTCCCCATGGTCCTTACGGAGTCCCCAGCATCCACTTAGGACGTTAGAGAAAAAGGAAATGTGAATGGGGAGAAGCAGGAAATTGGAGAAAGGGAGATGGTAATAGGAGACTGTAGCAGTACTAGTAGTAGAAGTAGTAGGAAGAGTGTAATATTGGGAGAACGGACCATGTATGACGCTTTTTTTATTATTTTTATTTTGTTTTATTAATATTCATCCTTGATTAGCATTAATTTATAAACCCAAGAGGATAAGAATAGACAGGAGACACATGTTGGGGTCTATTCAATTGCTGTTGGATCCATTCCGAAGGAAAGGATCCGACAGTTCAGTATTCAATTTGAGGCCAAATCCGAAAGGTTTTGGCCGTTTCCGACAATGTCAATCCGACTTTTTTTAAAAGTTGGATTAACATTGTCGAATACTAACCAAAAACCTGTCTGATTTGGACGCAAATCCGCGGCTAATTCCCCGAGCCACGTGTTTTCCGACAAGTCGGAAAAACGGTAGCCCCACTGAATAGGTGGAATCATGATTTGACCTAAAAGAGAGTCGGAAACTGCCGTCTTTCTGACTAGAATTGAATAGACCCCATTCAGTGTTATATACAGAATATTGTGTACTTGATCAACTTTAACCAATAAGGACATTTCCAGAATAAAATTTATACAACAGGTTTTTTTCCAATATGAGGACCTGCTGTGGAACTATACATACCAGCAAGTTCTGCCACAGTTTTAGCATTCCCTAATAGCAAATGTGTGGCAGGACATGCTGGGATGTGTAGTTCCGCAGCACATGTTGAATACCCCTTCTTTAAAAGATGGGACTTGTTCTGAAATTGAGGGACAGGTGGCACTACTGGCTGGGGCACGTAAGCCGGAAGGCTAAGTACTGGCTCACTGACTTGCTGTACAGAAATACACTGTGGATGGAGAGGATTTATACACATGCCCTGAGCCAGTGATACCACAGCAGATTATCTTACTGTGTCTGACGTCTGTCTCCCTGGTGACCCTGCTCATCCAGCGGGTAACTCCGGACTTTCATGAGTTGTTCTCTGCAGGCTTTCATGGATGAAATATTTCCAGCTATGTATCCAAAAATCCCGCCAACTGCAGTAAAGCAAACACATACACGTTACGAAAGGGGGAAAACATAAGCAAATATGGAACTATAGCAAGTATCTGTAATGCAACATTGTTATCCATTGTCTCTACAAATCATTACTCTTTCCATGTTACTTCCCAGTAAGCTTTTTACTTTATCTTCCTCAGGAATACAGCTTACTTCAAAGTTCACTTATAGTCTAGTATACAATATAGGTTCACTCCATTTTATTTCACCACTACCTGTCATTTCAGGATTCACAATTGCCCCTTCTACGTATCTATCTGCGTAACTAGGAACTATACAGTCAAGGAAAATATATTCCATTTCAGTTTTGCTTGATATGGTCTTTACAGAAGATACCGTCTATAAACAGGCCCTAACAGGCCTGAGCACCAAGCAGGCATAGCCTTATAATGTGATCATTCATGTGAGCAATTAGAAAACGGAATATATGTCAATTGGGGCTTGGCCTAAGTGACCGAACAAACCTAAACGTGGCTACCTTTACTATGTGTATGGCAATGTTGTTGGAGGTGTACTGTAAGTACCATAACTTGCCATACAGCGGGATACCAACAGCGCTATTCATTCACCTACCTTTTACAATTATACATAGACCATCTCCTAAATAACGGTTTTGCTATAAATGTTACATGAAGGTGCCTTCTGTAATTGAAGTGACATTTACAAAAAAAAATGTGCTAGTTTTATTATTATTTTTTTACCACAAAGCCCAAATATCTGTATCAATTCCTGTGCATTTTGGATAGAGTGACTTCACAAAAATACATTAAAATACATGAAAGCAGCTCTCCAGGAATCTAAGCAAAATGTTCATGCAATCGAAAAGTCATCATAGAGAGTGGGCCAGTAATTGGTAAATCCACTTTTTATGAAACCGTAAGTGCAAACCTCGATCAGGGTAAGGAGGTGGATGTAATCTTTTTAGACTTTGCCAAAGCTTTCGACACTGTACCACACATGCGACTTATCTACAAGCTACAAGAAATAGGGCTAGGAAGCACAATATGCACTTGGATCAAAAATTGGTTAGATAATAGGGAGCAGCGCGTTATGGTTAATGGATCTTTTTCAAATTGGACTGAAGTGCTAAGTGGTGTGCCGCAAGACTCAGTATTAGGACCGCTATTGTTCAATATTTTCATTAACGACTTAACAGTAGGTCTAGAGAGCATGGTGTCAATTTTTGCAGATGATACCAACTTGTGTAAGGCTATAAATACGGAGGAGGATGCTGAGTCGCTTCAGAACGACTTAGTTAAATTAGAAGCATGGGCAGCGAAATGGAGAATGTGCTTCAATACAGACAAGTGTAAGGTAATGCACTGTGGTAACAAGAACAAAAATAACACCTACATACTAAATGGGGTAAAATTAGGGGATTCTGTACTGGAAAAGGACTTAGGTGTCCTCATAAATAGCAAACTAAGCAGCAGTACCCAAAGTAGGATTGCATCAAAGAAGGCTAATAATATATTAGCATGCATAAAACGGCGAATCGATGCAAGGGACGAAAGTGTTATACTCCCGTTATATAAATCACTAGTGAGGCCACACTTTTAATACTGTGTACAATTCTGGGCACCATACTACAAAAAGGATATCCTTGAGCTAGAAAAGATTCAGAGGCGAGCGACCAAACTAATTAAGGGCATGGAGACGCTGGAATACGAGGAAAGGCTTGTAAGACTAGGCATGTTTACACTGGAAAAGAGGAGACAAAGAGGGGACATGATCAACATCTACAAATATATAAGGGGACAATACACAGATCTTGCGCAGGACCCGTTTTTGGTCAGAACAACACAGAGGACTCGTGGACACTCGCTCAGTTTAGAGGAGATTCCGCACAATACGGTGTAAAGGCTTTCTCACGGTAAGAACAATACATGTTTGGAATTCCCTGCGTGAGGGAGTTGTAATGGCGGACTCAGTCAACACCTTTAAGAAAGGGTTAGATAAATTCCTAATGGATAAGGATATCCAGGGTTATGGTGCTTAGTCACGCACTATAGTTACTATAAAAAGAGGGATAAAACTTAACGGTAGACATCAGCATCAGTCAAAATTTTAGACCAAATAATCCTGCATAGGAGACCACAAATAGGTTGAACTCGATGGACAATTGTCTTTTTTCAACCTTAGATACTATGTTACCATGTTACTTTCCCAATTACTGGCACACTATTCACTCCCCAAGGATGGCACTCTAGAAGATGGACACACTTACATAGAAGTTTTGAGCGGGCGCCGAATCTTGAAGATGATGTAATGATTCCTGCAAACAAACCAAACAAATGTGTTAAAAAAGTCAGCGTCACACAATTCCAGTGGTAGAACTGTGTATACTGTCGACATGATGGTGTTGTGTTGCCAGACAAAAACACACAACGCGAGTTCTGGAAACTCTTCTACAGAAAGGGCTGCTGCAATCTCACACTCTATTCTATTTTGGCCTGGGTACAGAGAACACACATTTTCATGGATGTGTAATAGAGAATATTGATCCCATGAGATTATTCATAAGAGAGAATATAAGCATGCAGAAAAAAAAACAGAGGTATTAAATAGCATGCAAAGATCACAGGGCATTGTTACCTTAAAGCACCAGCATGCTTATATAAAAAAAGGCTAATAACATTCACAAATGTATATGTAACAATTGCCATATTTTTCTAAGGATTGAGATATTTCACATTTTATTTTGTGCAGTAGGTGGATAAGCATAGCAGATAAATCCTTACATGGGATTAATGATAAGACCTCAACGATTATAGTTTTCTCTCACATCTTTCGTTCTGATTAACTCTTGAAACCTTTACATATAGATTTATGAGTGTTATTAGTAGCTATTTTAGGGATCTGGTCGGGATCCCAGCAGTCGAAATACAGAATCCAGACTACTCCAAATGCCGGCGCGGGAAGGGTGGTGGGGGGGGGGGGGGAAATAGGCACCACTGGGGATGGATAGGCTGCAGCATAAGTGGGTTAAGGATCAGGCTTAGCTTTCAAAATGAGTATTTGTCGGAATTTTAATGAACAGGAAGCTGCTGTCTGTATTTTTTACAGCCGGCATCCCAACCGCCGGGATTCAGATACCAGCGCCTCTTTTATATAGACAAACTTATTTTGTTTTAGTTGACCTTAGGAGTCTAAGAGGCATGTACAGCATTTAGCACATACAAAACACACACCCTTACCTTATTTTAGGAAGACTACATGCACCTCCCTTGATTTTATTACTTTTAAATAGGATTTTAATTACCTACCAGTAAATCCTTTTCTCGTAGTCCGTAGAGGATACAGGGAATCCATTTAGTATCATGGAGTATAGACGGGTCCTCTAGGAGCCATGGGCACTTTAAGAATTTGATAGTGTGCGCTGGCTCCTCCTTTTATGCCCCTCCTACCAGACTCAGTCTAGGAAACTGTGCCCGAGGAGACGGACATACTTTGAGAGAGGGATATAAAAAGGATAGTGGAGAGATTCCAAACCAGCACACACAAACAAGAAGAAAGCCAGATTAACCAAACTTGAGAACAGGAACATCAACAGCTGAACCAACAACAATATTTAACCAAGTAACAATGCAGGAAGTACAAAGCACTGGGCGAGCACCCAGTATCCTCTACAGACTATGAGAAAAGGATTTACCGGTAGGTAATTAAAATCCTATTTTCTCTTGGGTACTAGGAGGATACTGGGAATACATTTACTACCATGGGGGAAGTACTAAAGCTCCCAAACCGGGTGGGAGAGTGCGGAGGTTCCTGCAGAACTGATTGACCAAACTGAAGGTCCTCAGAGGCAAAAGTATCGAACTAGCAAGTAGCTGTTCGGCAGAGCTGTAAGGCCGAGACACCCCGGGCAGCCACCCAAGAAGAACCTACCGACCTAGTAGAGTGGGCCTGGACAGATTTTGGAACTCGCAACCCTGTCATGGAATAAGCATGCTGGATAATGAGCCTGATCCAGCGTGCAATGGACTGCTTCAAAGCAGGACACCCAATTTTATTGGGATCATAAAGAACAAACAGCGAGTCCGATTTTCTGTGACGTGCTGTTCACTTAACATACACCTTCAAAGCCCTCACAACATCCAAAGACTTTGAAGTAGCAGAAGTGTCAGTAACAACCGGAACCACAATAGGTTGGTTGATGTGAAATGCAGACACCACCTTAGGAAGAAATTGCTGACGAGTTCCAAGTTCAGCTCTGTCTTCATTGAAAATTAAATAGGGCTCTTGTGAGACAACGCCCCCAGCTCCGACACACGTCTCGCTGAAGCCAAGGCCAACAGTGTGACAGTCTTCCACGTAAGATATTTTACGTCTACCGCCGTGGGAGGCATAAAGGGAGGCTGGATGTGCAGAACACCTTTCAAGAACGTCTGGACCTCAGGGAGAGAAGCCAATTGTTTTTAAAAGAAAATGAACAAGGCCGAAATCTGGACATTTATGGCCCAGACGTAGGCCCACATCCATACCTGACTGCAGAAAAAGCAGTAAACGTCCCAGATGAAATTCTACCACAGAATATTTTCTGCTCTCATACCAAGAGACGCATGTCTAATGTTTAGACGTTACCCCCTTTCTGGCTTGGATCATAGTCAGGATGACCTTGTCAGGGATCCCTCTCCGGGCTAGAATCAACTGTTCAACTTCCATACTGTTAAACGTAGCCGCGGTAAGTCTTGGTAGATGAGTGGGCTCTGTTGCAGAAGATCCTTGTGAAGAGGTAGATGCCACGGATCGTCGAGTAGCATCTCTAGAAGGTCCGCATACCAGGCCCTTCTTGGCCAGTCCGAATCAATGAGTATTGCTTGAACCTTTTCCTTTTTTTATTCTTTTTAGAATTCTTGGGATCAGAGGAAGTGGTGGAAACACGTGCACCATCTGATAGATGGAGTCGTCAGAGCGTCTACCGCCACTATCTGTGGGTCTCTCGACCTGGAACAATACCGCTTGAGCTTCTTGTTGAGACGAGAGGCCATCATGTCGATTTGTGGATATCCCCACCGATGTGTCAAGCACTTGAACACCTCCGGGTGAAGGCCCACTCACCCGGATGCAGGTCGTGTCTGCTGAGGAAGTCTGCTTCCCAGTTGTTTACTTCCGGAATGACGACCGCTGACAACGCCACAACGTTTCTTTCAGCCTAGAGGAGAATTCTTGTTACCTCTGACATTGCGGCTCTGCTTTTCGTTCCGCCCTGTCGGTTTATGTACGTTACCGCCGTCACATTGTCCGACTTGACCTGAATGGCCTGATCTCGAAGAAGATATGAGGCCTGTAGAAGGGCGTTGTATATAGCCCTGAGTTCCAGAATGTTGATTGGAATGATGACTTCCTAACTCGACCATCTTCCCTGAAACTGCATCCCCTGGGTGACTGCTCCCCAACTTCTGAGGCTTGCATCTGTGGTTAGTAGAATCCAATTCTGAATCCCGAACAGTCGACCCTCGATTAGGTGTGAAGTCTGAAGCCACCATAGAAGAGAAATCCTGACTCTTGGCGACAAACGGATCCTCTGTTGCATGTGAAGATGCGATCCGGACCATTTGTCCAACAGATCAAGCTGGAAAGGTCCATAAGCGTGATCGGCTCCTCCGGGCACATTTTCTAAACTGAGTCTGGTAGGAGGAGCATAGAGGGAGGAGCCAGCGCACACTATCAAATTCTTACCATGGCTCCTAGTGGACCAGTCTATATCCCATGGTACTAATGGATTCCCAGTATCCTCTAGGACGTAAAAGAAAGTAAGCTTAATTATAACAAACAAGGGCTGTTGCCCATCTCCTCATGTTGCAACACATTTCCCCTGCTCTGCAGCAACACATCCTGCTGTACGGTCACTGTACTCGCTCCATTTTGCCCCCACTACTGTAGCGTCAGTGGCGGGTGCCATCAGGCAGATGCAATAATGAGGCTCTCAGAGATGCGTTCCCTATTATGCTAGATTTTGTTTTTTGTGGGGGGCGGGGGTTTAATAAGAAGAGTTATGGTAGACTTACCATGGTTAACTCTTTCTGTGAGGTACACTGGGTTTCACAGGGAAAACATCAGGGTGTAGAGCGGGATCTTGATCCAGAGGCACCATCAGGCAAAGCTTTGACTGTCCCAGGATGCATTGGGGCCTCCTCTCTAACCTCGCCTCCAGGCACTGAGAGCTCAGTTTCGCTAACCAGTTCAATGCAGGAGCAGGTAAAAAGAGAAGGCAGATGTTAGTCACATAGAACCACAATCTCACGACAGGAGAGGGTACCAGCAGCTAATGCCATACAACCCAAAGAAGCTAGGTGCATCAGGGTGGGCGCCCTGTGGAACCCAGTGTACTTAACAGAAAGAGAGAGTTAACCATGGTAAGTCTACCATAACTCTCCTTTTCTGCAGCGCGGCACACTGTGTTCCACAGGGAATAACATCGGGGATGTCCTAAAGCAGTTCCTCAAGGGAGGGGATGCGCCCTAACGGGTAAGAGAACCCGGTGTCCAAAGGAAGCATCCTGGGAGGCAGAGGTATCAAAGGCATAGAACCTAATGAACATGTTCACTGAGGACCACGTAGCCACCTTGCACAATTATGCCACGTCGGGCCGGCCAAGAAGGTCCAACAGACCGAGTAGAATGGCCTTTAACTGCAGCAGGTGAGAGTCCAGCCTGTGCATAGTTGTGCAATCATCATTCTAATCCATCTGGCCAAAGTCTGCTTATTTGCAGGCCAGACACATTTGTGAAAACCAAACTGTACAAAAAGGGAATCTGACATCCTGATGGAGGCAGTCCTCTCCAAGGAGAGCCTTAACCACGTTCTTTGGGAGACAAATCCGAAGAGACAAAGGCTGGAACCACAATCTCTTGGTAAAGGTGAAAAGAGGACACCACCTTAGGCAAATAACCAGGACGAGTTCGTAGAACCGCCCGGTCCCGGTGGAATATGAAAAAGGGTGGACAGGACAGGACAAAGCGCCTAAGTCCGACACTCGTCTTCCAGAGGCAATGGCCAGCAAAAACAGGACCTTGGCTGTGAGTCATTTAAGGTCCACCGATTCAAGAGGTTCAAATGGAGACTCTAGAGGGCATTCAGCACAACAGACAAATCCCATGGAGCCACAGGAGGGACATAGGGAGGCTGAATCCGAGTCGCCCTGAATGAACGACTGAACATCAGGTATAGAGGCAATTTTTCTCTGAAACCAAACCTATAAGGCAGATATATGAACCTTGAGGGGAGCCAGAGACCTAAGTCCAGGCCTCTTTGCAGAACAGCCAGTATTCTGGAAGTTCTGAATCCATGGACATCTTAACGCTCAGCACACCTGGTGAAGTAAGAATTCCAAACCCTGTAATAAATCCGGGCAGAGGCCGGTTTGCGGGCTTTCAACATCATTTGAATAACCGCCTCTGAAAATCCTTTGGCTCTCAGGAGTGATGCTTCTAGAGCCACGCCGTCAAAGCCAGTCTACCAAGATCTGGGTAGAGACAAGGGCACTGTACTTGGAGGTCTGCTCGTTGAGGAAGTAGAAGGGGATGCCCCGTCGATAGACCCTGCAGGTCTGAGAACCAAAGCCTTCTGGGCCACGCTGGAGCGACTAGAAGTAGCATTCCTCCTTCCTGTTTGAACTGCCATAGAACTCTGGGCAGGAGTGACACTGGAGGGAATACGTAAGGCAGTCAAAAGTTCCATGGAATCGCCAGTGCGTACACGAACGCTGCTTGAGGATCCCTTGCCCTTGATCCGAAGGCCGGAACCTTGTGATTGTGTCGAGACGCCATGAGGTCTACTTCCGGTAGACCCCACCTGTCCACTAGGAGTTGAAAAACTTCTCTCCACTCTCCGGCGTGTATGTCCTGGCAACGGAGGTAGTCGGCTTCCCAGTTCAGGACACCCGGAATGAACACTGCCGACATACGTGGCAGATGGCGTTCTGCCCAACAAAGGATTTTTGACACTTCCTTCATAGCCATGCGGCTTCGAGTGCCACCTTGATGTATGTATGCCACCGCCATGGCATTGTCTGACCGTACTTGAACCAGTCTGTTCCATACCAGAGGCAGGGCACGTGATAATGCATTGAACAACGACCTCAGCTCTAGGATGTTTATTGGAAGGAGTGATTCTTCCTTGGTCCACCAGCCCTGGTAAAAAAAAAAAAAAAAAGGAGAGAGAGAGTGTTGCTCCAACTCCGCTCCTCATCCCCTCAGACTGGCATCAGTCATCAGGAGGACCCAGTTGAGGATCCAGAAGGGACAACCCCAGCTCAATTACTGGTCCTGGAGCCACCAGGTCAGCGACAAATGAACCTCCGGAGTCAAGATCATTTGTGTCTGATCCACGAGGCAGGCAGTCCCACTTGGCAAGTATTAATCGCTGCAAAAGGCAGGAATGAAATTGAGCGTACTCCACCATGTCGAATGTCGACACCATCAGGCCAAGTACTTGCATCACTGAGTGAATCAACACTCGGGGGTGACGGATGAAGTGTCTTATCCTGTCCTGGATTTTCAGGACCTTGTCTGGAGACAGGAACAGTCTCTGACTGTGTGTCCAGAAGCGCCCCTAGGTGCACCATGCTCTGAGCTGGGACCAGCGAGGATTTCTTCCAATTGATCAGCCATCTGTGGGCTTGTAAGCAACTCACTGTCAATTGTAGATGACTGAGGAGGACATCGTGGGAACTAGCCAGAATCATCAGGTCCTCCAAGTACGGCAGGATTCTGACCCCCTGGCGACGGAGGTGCACTGTCATCACGGCCATAACCTTGGTGAAGATCCGAGGAGACGTGGACCAGTCCGAACGGCAGAGCCTGGAATTGGTAGCGACTGTCGCCAATAGCAAACCGCAGGAACTGCTGATGCGATATGGCAATAAGACTATGCAGATAAGCATCCTGTATATCCAGGGATACCATATAATCTCCGGGTTCCATCACCAGCACAATAGAGTGCAACGTTTCCATACGAAACTTGGCTACCCTCACAAATTTGTTAAGTGACTTGAGGTTGAATATAGGCCGCAAAGACCCATTGGGTTTCTGCACCAGAAACAGTGTTGAATAATAGACTCTGCCACGCTGGGACTGAGGTACCGGCACAACCACTCCTGTACTCAGGAGGAAACCTACCACCGTTTGAAGAGCCTGCGCCTTTAACAGATCCGAAAGGAGTACCTTAGTGCAGAACTGGTGAGGTAGACTTATCTTGAATGAGACAGCGTACCTGTGAGAGACAACTTCCAGTACCCAAGCATCTGAAGTGATCTTTAACCAGACCTGGGTGAACTGTAGAAGTCGGCCTCCCACCCTGGGGTCCCCCGGGGGGAGGCCCGCCCCGTCATGCAGCAGGCTAGTTTTGTTTTGAAGCAGGCTGACGGGCTGCCCAGGACTGTTTAATCTTGGGCTTGGGAATCCTCATCCTCAGTGATTTGTAGGATCTGCTTAATAGCATCCACCAGGGCAGGGACATCAACCTGTAAGGTAGAATCCTTGTGATTAACACCTGATTAACATAGGACCGTATGCTCCCCCTCCTCATCAGATGAAACATCAGAGAGGTTACTTGATTGTGAAAGGGAATCAGCCCGCTTAGAGGACCCCGAGACACAGGAGTGACCCAGAGTCAATTTCTGTCTAACCAAAGACTGATTCAACAGCTGCAGCTGGGTAGACAAATTTTCCGCCCAAGGCGGATTTACTATATGGACAACTTGTGGCGGCAGTGGCACCGGAGGTCCCATAGGGGGGGCTAAACGGTCCACCAGAGTCGTAGTAGTGAACATAGCACAGGGTGGCTCCATTGTAGTTACAGGAGCTGCAGGCTGACAGGGAGGTGTATGACATTTAGAACACAGACCATCACACAATACTTCCCCCTCAGGTAAACCTCTGGAACATACCTTGCATTTTACAGGAGCCTCCAGAGTTTTACTGCCCTTATTGTTAGATATTGTAATAAAGTAACAATCAGGCTATTAGTACGATGAAGCCAGACAGAGTACACAACCTGCGGACAAAGTACACCCACTTGTAACTAAATCCCGGTGTACGTGACTGTAACACAGAGAAAAGTACTGTGTACACTATATTAGAGGACACTGACACACCTAATCCCTTTGGGTATAGAAAATAGTGATAGCTACCTTAGATGGGATACACATGAAAGTGAAACCATACAGCAGGTACAGGCACACCCAGTCACAGGCAATGCAGAGATTATTATAAGTACAATAAAACTGCACTGGACAGGCGGTCTTACAGGGAAGACCTTGCCTTGCAATCCCAGAGACCAGCAGCAGCAGCTATGCTCAGAAGATGGCGCACAGCGTCTCTGTCAGGAACTGAGGGAAGTGTGAGGCAGCTCCAGGGCAGAAAATCTGCAAGTAGATGGCGCCCTGGGCCCCGGGGAGGGGTTACAGGTCAAGCGCCGACTCCCCTACGCTGGACTTCACTGCCGGTACTACGGAGCCTTACCAATAGGGGCGCTAGTACACGCTATGTACTCCTATGCCCTGGCGAGTATAGAGGGGTCCCTGCTCGGTGGCAGTGTCCACGCCAGCGTCGCAGTCAGTCTCCCTAGACTGCGACAGGAACGCGATTTAGTGGTGGGCCCCACCTGGGGGACCCTCTTACCTCCTTCCCTTCGTAGCAGCCAAGCGAACCAGGAGAGCGTCTACGACCATGTGCCTAAGCCAGAGCGTCTCGGCCGCAAGTAGCCGGGATCTGAGCCGCAGGAGTATGCGACGCCGCTTGGGAGGTGACGGAGACGCAGCACTGAATGTCACCCTGATATAACAGTGCTGCAGCCCTTAAAATCTTCTAAGCTTTTTTAAGGCTGCCCAGTGCAGCCCGCCTGTTAGGTAACCTGCTGCCTGCAGGCACCACTCGAAACTGAGCTCTCAGTGCCTGGAGGCGGGGTTATAGAGGAGGCACCAATGCATCCTGGGACAGTCAAAGCTTTGCCTGATGGTGCCTCTGGATCAAGATCCCGCTCTACGCCCCAATGTTTTCCCTGTGAAACACAGTGTACCCCGCTGCAGAAATAAAGGTTATTGATCTTTTGATCAGATAGAAAAAGAGAGACAAAAAAAACATACAACAAACAAACATTGTGGTACCAAAAATAACATTACGATGAAAAGTAATGGGGAACACAAATAGCTGTTCACAGAAAATGCAGAAAAAAGCGGAATGGGCACCAGGAGGATGCATGGGGGCAATGGGGATGTTAGTACGGGAAAGCGAGGGGGTGAGGTATCTCTGGAAGTCACATTGGATGGAAAAGACCAAGTACATGAGATAAAAGTACCTTACTCATGGAAAGTAGGGTGGGTATCAAAATGTATCAGCCAGGGATTCCACACTGTGAGAGTCAAATCATGTGTAATACTCAGTGGTTAAAGTGAGCTGGAATGGGGCGGAACTGCGTTACGTCAGTTCCACTTGAAGACGGAACGCAGTTCCGCCTCCTCTGGCTCACCTAACCCGATGTGTGCCGGCCAGTGGAAGCCCGGCGGCAGGAGCTCAGTACTGAGCTCCTGCTTCCGGCTCTAGTGTGCGCTATAAGAGCGACGTCTCTCTCATAGTGCAGGGAGCCGGACGCCGGGAGGATCACAGCGATCGGACGCGGAAGCGGGGCTTGGTAAGAATGGTTCTTTTTTTTTTCTTTAAGGCATGTCTGCTGGGGGCAAGCTACAGGGGGCAAACTACAAGGGGTAAACTACTGGAGGCAAACTACAGGGGCGCATTACTACTGGGGCATTACTACTTGGGGCACACTACTGGAGGCAAACTACAGGGGCGCATTACTACTGGGGCATCACTACTTGGGGAACACTACTGGGGGCATAACTACAGGAGCTAAACTACTGGGGGCATTACTATTTGGGGACTAAACTATAGGGGGCATTACTATTTGGGGACTAAACTATAGGGGACATTACTACAGGGGGGCTAAACTACAGAGGGCATTACTACTGGGGGCAAACTACAGGGGCATTACTACTGGGGGCAAACTACAGGGGCATTACTACTGGGGGCAAACTACAGGGGCATTACTACTGGGGGCATTACTACAGGGGGCATTACTACAGGGGGCATTACTACAGGGGGCATTACTACAGGGGGCAAACTACAGGGGCATTACTACAGCAGGGCTAAACTACAAGGGGGCATTACTACTTGGGGCAAGCTACAGGGGGCTAACTACTGGGGGCAAGCTACATGGGGCTATAACTACAGGGGGGAGGGCATTCCTACAGGGGGGCATAACTACAGGGACTAAACTACAGAGGGCATTACCACTGGGGGATAAACTACATGGGGCTAAACTACATGGGGAAAACTACATGAGGACTAAACTACAGGGGCTAAACTACTGGGGGCATTACCACTGGGAGGCTAAACTAAAGCGGGGCTAAACTACTGGGGTCATAACTGCAGGGGCATTATTACTGGGGGCTAAACTACTGGGGGTATAACTACTGGGGCTAAATGTCTGCGGGCATTACTACAGGCAACATTACTACTGGGGGCAATACTACACAGGGCCATTACCATTAAGGGCATTACTAAATGGGGGCACTACTAATGAGGGCAGTTCATAAGGGGTATCACTACTGGGGACATAAGGGGCTCTACTACTGGGGGCATTGCATAAGGGGCACTACTACTATGGGCTCTTTATAAGGGGCACTACCAGTACAGTGGACACTGCATAAGGAGCACTACTACTGTGGTCATTGTAAAAGGGGCGCTACTGCTGTGGGCATTGTGTATTACGGGGTGCTACTACTGTGGGCATTATGTGTATTAGTGGTGCTACTACTGTGGGCATTATTACTATTGTGTGACCACGCCCCTTTCGATTTGAGACCACAACCCTTTTTTGGGATGGGTTTCGGGGGGAGTGGGGGGGAGGTTCGGAGTTTCACCACCTCTCTAGGACCACTTTAAGCACTGGTAATACTAGTAAACACGGCAGACCATGTCCACCATTAATGGTGTGCTTATAGAAGACCCCGAGACGTACTTTAGGTCTCCTATCAGACCAGACAAAACGGGAGATGTGCTGTTGCAAATGCTTGAGGACAGCGGCTGACAGGTAAGGTTTGCAATAGCTAGAGAAGCAGACTTAGAACATTCATTTTAATAGCGGCTACTATGCCCAGCCAGGAGATGTATAACTATTCCTTGTTTGAAGGTCTTCTATGAGGGTAACTATAACAGAGGGGGGGAGTTGGCAGTGAAGAGTTGGTCATAGCTTTTTGTCAAGTAAACCCCAAGATGCAAAAGTTTGCTTTAAAGTCCCAGTCTCTCTAACTATGGGAATGAAGATAAATGATACAAGTCTCCAAAAATGCAGAGGAAACCAGGCATTTGTTATTAGCAGTTCATTAATTAACACACTGTCATTTCCTTTACTTTTGTGTAAAAAACAAATGATTAAATTATCTGACATTCTCACTTATTCCATTTATTATAATAATGTATCATAATAAATATAATTATGAAAAAGTATGGCAATCTTTTATAAATATATACTTACCCAGGCTAGAAGCTGTGGCTCTGTCTGTCGGAATAAAACTAGAGCAGTAAGCGGGAAAGCGCTTAGTGCTGATCTCGCAATATAAAGATCACATGATCACGACTGGGAAAACTGCAGCCACCTAGTCACCTATTTGGGCAGCCCTTGAGAAAGACCCATGGAGTGTCGGAACGCATGGGTGCTTTGCAGAACCACTAGTAGTGACTGTACTTGGCTTGTCCAGCATTTGTGGAGCAGAACTGAGACCAGGGAGGAAGACCCAGAACTGTAGCCGGGATCATCCACTTGCTGTACGCGCCATTACCAGATTCTGCCATTGTATGATTGCCAGGATTTTACGGTGATTCGTGATGTCCATTGTTTGTATATCATTTTAAAACTGTATTAAATTGTATTACACAATATGTCTTTCTCCTTTCCATTTTGGGTTGTTCTCCATTTACCTGGTGGTGCGAATAGATTTGATCAGTACCACAGGAAATCGGACCTGTGCAACAGAGATTGAGAACGCAACATCTCAAGTTGGGAGTAGAACAGTATATCCTGTTATAGAAACACTGGTAGACCGGTATTTCTTAGACTGTGGGCAACAGAATAGTCTCTACTCACTTAAGGGTGCTGAGGTGGTGAAATACTCAGATTAGGGTGAGTCTCTATGCGGTCATTCCCATACAAATGCCAGAGAGCCAGACCCACCACGGATATGTTAGCAGCACATGAATAGCAGCTAGTAGAGGGATGGACTGAAACCTAAGATTTCGGTCCTTGACAATTCGTTCCTCCAAGAACCTAAATCCATGAGGACAATTATAAATTGCTAGTAACATGGCATATGACCCCAGTAAAATTAGTCCACGGTTTCCTTCGCTTACAAATAGGAAGCTGGTGCCAACGTTTCCAGAACTCAGAGGCCACTTGAAGATACATGAACATTGTAATATTTCGTCCCTGCGTCTTTGTTGTTGAATTCTACATGGTCGTCCTTGGAAATGGTTTAGTAGCGAGTGCAAGTCTTGGCAAACGCTTCATTGAGATGGCATAAAGATCTTGCATACTAGTGGTTTCCATTCACTATGGGGGATATGTACTAAGCAGTGAAAAAAGTGGAGAAGTTGCCCATGGCAACCAATCAGCATTGAAGTAACATCTGTAATTTGCATACCATAAAAGCAGCTGATTGGTTGCCATGGGCAACTTCTCCAATCTTTTCACTGCTTAGTACATTTCCCCCATATGACTGCTTAGAACGCGTGATATCTTGTACTGATATTCCCCATAATCCTCAGTGACTGCAGTGTTCTTAATCATATGTAATTAGGTACTTTAGTTTATTTAATTTCAGTTGAAAATACTAAAAATATTAAGAAAAAAAAAAAGGGACGTGAGTTTATGTAGCGGCTTTCTTGTGGTCTGCACTGTAAGCAACAATACATTATACCACTAATTTATGCATCTTTAAGTATAAGAGGATAAAGCCTGTACCTTTAGCGAGGAGGGCCTTTGTAGCCACAACGCTGATCACCGTGAAGGGGACACCTAGAATACAGTGAAATACTGGTTAGATTGTTCAACATAAAACTATAGAAACTCTTGTCCGTCAGCCATAGCAGCTGGAACCCCTAGCACATGCACACCCTAATTCACTTGGGGGTAGGGGGGTTATATATAAAACAGTAAAACACGTGGAGAAGTGGGGAAGTTGCCAATAGTAACCAAGCAGATTCAACCACTTTATAGACTGTACTTGATAAATGCTACATCAAAGCGGATTGGTTGCTGTGGGCAACTTCTCCACTTCAAAGGTAATACATCAACCCAACCCCTTGTCCTTGCACATATACTTGGGAATTAAGCTCAGTAAATATGAAAAAGGACTTCTGCCTCTACTCTAGATCAACTATCATAATCCAGTTTAGGTAATGCCATCTCTGCTATCTCACTAATATCCATCCACACAGCAGGAGCCTGATATAAAACCAGGAAGCCCTGCAGTCACTGACTGTATGAGATTGTATGCAGGGTACTACCACTTGAAACATTTTGAACTTGCCACACAACCATATTCCATGAAATCACAAAATTACTTCTATGTGGGTGACTTGAACGGTCTAAATACATGCAATCTATTTCACGGAACGTTCAGAAAAGGGATTAGCCAAGCTTTTCATTTGGACTACCCACTATTTAAAAAGGACGTGGATTCACCGAAAACTTGTAATTAAAGTTTTTTTGTTTCATCACATAAATCACTCATGTTACCTGTAAGACGACACTGGAGTTATTTAGATTATGGATAGGTTTTAAGCTGCTATTAATAATTCATAGTTTGCCATGTCGTGTGATTATCATGGCACCCATACATTAGGGACGGATTGCTGAATTATCCCGATCCTTACGCCTGGATCAGGGAATTGAGAATATTAAACAAGTTAAAAATCTCAATTCCTCGATCAAAAACGGATGGGAGCAGCGAATCTGAAGAATTTCCCATTTACTCAATGGATCGCCAATCATCAATGACCACAGAAAGTGAGCAAAGAGGATTTGAAACACTCCCCTGACTTTGCCATCATGTGACCACGTAGGAGCTTCCTGACCGACTGCCTGCCTCAGGAAAGGCTTTTATTTCATTTAAAGTAACAGTCATAAATCTACCCCACAGAATGATACAGAAAAGAAAATAGGACATAGAAACCAATAAGAGAAACATACGTCACCAAATGATGTACATAGTATGATCAAAATGATACATGACATATTTGCAGAGAGATGCATTATTATCATTTAACACTAATGAATACTAAGAAGCAAGAAGGAGGAGGAGGTGGAGAGTGAGGAAAAAAGGGAGAAGAATGGGGAGATGGGGGATATCAGCAGCCATACTTCTCACACATTGAAAGCTATGAGAATGTTATGTAAGCGTAGGAAGTAATATCCCTTTTACACTCGCAGGCTAGGGTCATTCCTGGGAATGTGTCCCGGTATAATTCCCGGGAATGACCCTTTTACATTAGCGGCCCGACCCGGCATATTGCCGGGTCGGTGACGTCACCGCTGACTCTACCGGAGGCGGTGCTTGGAGATAATCTTCTCCAAGCGCCGCCGCCCCCTATGCAGAGAACGGGTGCCGGGTCGCCTTGACCCGGTATACCCGTCTACACTGCACAGCTTCCCGGGACGGGCCTGGGATCAACCCAGGTCGAGACCTAGGTTGAAATCCCGGGATGCTCGTCCCGGGAAATTGTCCCTGTACCCATTCACACTGACAAAAATCCCGGGATGATGCGCGTTCACGTGCAAAATCCCGGGATAAAATTGTCAGTGTAAAAGGGGTATTATTCATATAAACCTTAACCTGAGGTGTATTTCCCGTCAGTATTGCCAAATCTTAACATAGTTGTCAAAGTAGATACCAAGTGGTCAATTTGAAGACTTTACAGATATTGGTTTGTACCAAGGACGGAAGGGCGTTAAGATAAAGTTCCCATTTGTTGCACTGTTCTCAGTATCAGAAAGAACACTACACCTAACAAAGTAAACGTGGTCTAATACAGCTGTTTTTAGTTCACCAATAGAAGGAGACGACATTTTAAATCACCTAATATAATGTTTTTTAGCTAGGTTTGCTCTAAGCACGGGACGTGCTGTAATAGATTTAATATCAGAGGCCTCTTTCCATACATTGAAGTGAGCACCACAGAGGGTTTATTATGACAGTATTTTCAAGTTTACTTTGCTGCGCAGAACACAAAGAACAGCAAATGTATGGTGCCTTAAATAAAGGGCACTGGTATTTTTTATTGCATAATAACAGATTATAAAAGTGATTAATGAGGTCTAAGAATGCGGAACTTACATCTGTACCAAAAGTTCTTTACCAAACATTCCCTTGCTGCCTTTAGCTCCTCTTCAGTCGGGGGAGAGAGGTTCTGCAAAATATAAGCATTGTCACCAGTTCTGCCATTATTAGGGACTGAAACCATTCATGTATGGTATCACCCAATTCTAAGCCCCCAGTCCTCTTCAACAATGTAAGGAAGCTTTTAGTATTCCATATCATACCCACTGCAAATGAGTCCGGCTTTTTCTCCCACGGAGCCATTTTAATTAACACAATTCACGACACATTGTACTAATATGTAGTGGGGAAGATGTATCAAACCTTTTAAAGAGGACACATGGATCAGCATCTAGCTATCAATTATCCAGTACATGCTATAAACCGACAGCCACACCCTGATTGGATGCTTAGGCAACACCTCCATTTGTCCTCTTTGGAAGGTCTGATAAATCTCCCCCTGAACCAAGGGGTCAGACAGACGAAACGCGTAGGATGTACCTCATTGACTCTCAACATTAAGATAAGCTAAAATCTCTAATTTTAAACTCTGTACTTCTTAAAAATATTTAATAAAAATTTTTTTCATATGACATGTTTTTTTTTTTAAAAAGTCTTTAAATGGATCCCCTTATGTAATTTTAGAATAAACTTGCCGTTATACTTTTTACCTTTATGTAATTTTAGAATAAACCTGCTGTTATACTTTCTACCTAAAAAGCGATTTTCCCCCTCTTTGTTATATCTAGTGCTTATTTATTTTCTTCAAATATAGATGATCTATATATTACTACCTAAACACCGTTGGACACTGTTACCCCTAATCCTCCACACGCATCTCTACTTAAAACAGCATCTTACCCATGCTGAATACTTAGGGACTAGCTGACACCCTATAGTGATAAGGGAGAGTTTTTATTTGTCAATATTCACACACACCTTCATACATACATTTTTTTTTAAAAATCGTTTTAGAAAAGTCTTAAATATATGTTATTGATCGAATTCAATCAGTATCTGGTCTTTAGGTCAACAGTAAAAATGTTGACAGTCAAGAGGTGAACATGGACAATAGATCAACATGACAATGGTCGACATGAGTTTTTCACGATTATATTTAATTTGCATAACTTTTGCATACCATCCATGTGGACTACGATTGGGAACTGTAGCCTTGATCAGACTGTAAGCCCTGCAAGGGGATGCGGTACACTAATTGGGGGTCAATGTGTCGACCATTTTCATGTTGGCCTTCTTTATGTGCTGACCTTTTGATGTAGACCTAGCCACTGACGACCTAATGAACCTTATCCAATCATTTAAAAAAAAGAGACAATATTGTCGGTTAAAAGATTATGGGGCAGATGTATTAAGCCTGGAGAAGGGATAAAGAAATGATAAAGCAGTGAAGTGGAAGGTGATAACGCACCAGCCAATCAAATACTGTCATTTTTCAAACCAGTAATGATTGGCTGGTGTGTTATCACTTTCCAATTAGCATTGCTTTATCACTTCTACAGTATTAATACATCTGCCCCCATATTTGATGAGACCTTACAATTATTACTATGTCTCTCGAACACAGTATAACCCCCATAAAGGGAATGGGCATACAGTAAATGTAACGCTGTATGAGTGATGCCTAGAAGCAGGTGTTTAAGTCAAAAATATTACATAGAAAGAACATACAAACTCTACACACATATAAGTCGCTATACTTGCAAATACGCACAGCGAGCACAGCAATATATGGTAACACACGCATTTACACGGACATGCCACAGAGATAGATTCGACACTTATTTCATACAGTACATAATTATAATAATATCAAGCGCCAGACATCATGATGATTTAAAATTATATAATGAAGTAATGTCATGTATGTGTATTATTTGAACGAAGCAAGATACACCTGTCATATTTGGTATTTAAGCAACCAGATTAATGTGTAGATTCATTTGATACTTGTTATTAAGTTGTAGGACATTGCAACAAATAGTTATGATTAAATGTATGAAAGGTAAAATCACTTATTAGTACAATGGACAGGAAACAGGCCAGCCCTTTGGATGTCTTCAAGACTGAACCTGTTTAGCATATACAAATAGACTAGTGACTCATCATGAATGAGAAAGTGCCCTCCCCCAAAAACTAGATAACACATTGCAGAGACACACAGTTCTCAGTTGCTGTTTTGTACCAGAGGATGAAGAAGTTGCTGCCAGACCAGTTCCTGTATTTATTTGCTGAGAGAGATATAAGATGCATTGAGGGAATGGTATGGTATGCTGGCCTGTAACTGTATGTATTAACTGCTTACTGTATGATTTGTAACCATGTAACTATAGGTATACTGTACATTGTAATATATTGAATCCATATCCTTTTAATAACAAATATATACATCAGTGAGCTTTGGAACTCAGATAATGTGTGGGTATATTGCTTTCTCTTATGGGATGCAGTGTTTTGCTATGTATAGCGCACATTCATGGCACATGGTAATAAGAGGTGCAGGCGTTTACAATATATAATAGAGTGGGCATTTTAAATATTTGTTAGAAAGCAATTTGGTATTTACACAGGCTACGCAGTAACGCATCATACTGGGATGTGCATCTATGTAAGGGTATAGGTGAAAACTGGATCAGATGTTTGGAAAGAGATGTCTCGGCAGATATACAGTGCATCCGGAAAGTATTCACAGCGCTTCACTTTTTCCACATTTTCTTATGGTACAGCCTTATTTCAAAATGGAATAAACTATTTTTTCCCTCAAACTTCTACACAGAATAGTCCATAATGACAATGTGAAAAAGTTTAAGATTTTAGCAAATTTATAAAAAAAAAAAAAAAAAAACAACTAAGAAATCACATGTACTAAGTATTCACAGCCTTTTGCCCAGCAACGTTCTAGACACGCCTGCGTTGTCCAGACCGCGCCGCACCAAAGGCATTCTAACGCCATTGGCATGCCCCCTCCCGCCCCGCGACTGCACATAGGCTTTCACATTTCACTGGGTGCGCACGCGCAGTGGGTCTGAATCAGGCCCTCAGAGTGGAGTATGATGCTTGAGAAGGGGACCATCATAAGCTACCTGTACCAGCTGGGATTATAAAGTCAAGGGCAGTACTGAGGGCTTGATCACAAAAGAGGGTGGAAATGGTCAAGAGAAGAGAGACAAAGAATTAGGTGAAACTGAAGCAATCATGGTCATCAATATTAGCTTTTGTGAAGGTGTGGGGCTAGGGTAGAGGGAGGTAGGGGAAACATGGATGAACAGGGAGCTGTTCAAGTTGGAGATAGCACAAAAACCAAAGTGTGAGTGTGTGTGTGTGTGTGTGTGTGTGTGTGTGTGTGTGTGTGTGTGTGTGTGTGTGTGTGTTGTAAAGGTTCACTGAGAGAAACTAAATAAAAGGGAAAGGTAGTCAGCGTCCTGATCCTTCAACCGGAACAACAATCTAAAAGGTGCTCTGTGCCCATTCCGGCTAGCTAAGGTGGTTAGCTCCCCGTTCCACCAGACAACTGGAATCGCTGGCTAAAGTAGTCAGCTCCCCCTAATGTAGTCTGTGTACCATTATGGCAACCAGAACGGGCAGCTATGGTGGTCAGCTCCCCGTTCCGCCACACGTAACGGCTAAGGCTGTCTGCGCCCCGTTTCTGCGTACAGAAGGGATATCTAAGGCGGTCAGTGTGCTGTTCTGACACCCGCAACGGCTGGTTAAGGTGGTCAGCGGCCCGTTCTGGCAGCTGGAATGGTTGGTTAGGTTGGTCATTAGCCCTGGAATGGCTAAGGTGGTCTGTGCATTGCCTGGCTAGGTTGGTCAGTGCCCTAAAACAGCTAAAGGGCCCTACACACTTGCCGAGGTGCCCGACAGACGATAAGGCCGACCCGGCGGTGGGTGGGGGGGGGGGGGGGGGGCTGCTAGATGGGTGACGAGATTGTCCATATTGGCTTGCATGTTTTAACGTGCTGGCACCAACAATGAACAAGCGCGGGGCCGCGTATCGTTCATCATTGGTGTATACACACAAAGATATGAGCGATATCTCATTCATTAATGGACGAGATCATTCATATCTTTCAGTGTAATCGGCCAGTGTGTAGGGCCCATTAGAGGGTGGTCAGCTTCCCGTTCCACCACCCATAATGGCTAAGGTTGTTTGTGCCCAGTTTCTGCGTACAGAAGTCATATCTGAGGTGGTCAGTGTGCTTTTCTGGCTCCCGCAATGGCTGGTTAAGGTCGTCTGCGGCCCGTTCTGGCAGCTGGAATGGTTGGTTAGGTTGGTCATTAACCATGGAATGGCTATTTAAGGTAATCTGTGCATTGGCTGGCTAGGTTGGTCAGTGCCCTGGAACAGCTAAGAGGGTGGTCTGCACCCCATTCCGATACCATGAATGGCAGACTAAGGTGGTCAATCTCCCAATTCTAGCACTCGGAATGGCTATCTAAGGTAGTCTATGCCATGTTTGTGCAACCGGGAGGGCTGGATAAAATAGGATTTTAATACCTACCGGTAAATCCTTTTCTCTTAGTCCGTAGAGGATGCTGGGGACTCCTAAAGGACCATGGGGTATAGACGGGATCCGCAGGAGACATGGGCACACTATAAGACTTTGAATGGGTGTGAACTGGCTCCTCCCTCTATGCCCCTCCTCCAGACCTCAGTTATCGGAACTGTGCCCAGAGGAGAGGAACATTTCGAGGAAAAGGATTTTGTTAAATTAAGGGTGAGATACATACCAGCTCACACCACACCACACCGTACAACATGGCATTTAATTAAACCCAGTTAACAGTGTGAACTAAAACAGATCAGCAACAGCCTGACCCTTACCAAACACAACCTTTGTGTAACTTAAGCAATAACTATATACAAGTACTGCAGACAGAGTCCGCACTGGAACGGGCGCCCAGCATCCTCTACGGACTAAGAGAAAAGGAATTACCGGTAGGTATTAAAATCCTATTTTCTCCTTCGTCCTAGAGCACAGGTTCTCAAACTCGGTCCTCAAGACCCCACACAGTGCATGTTTTGCAGGTCTCCTCACAGAATCACAAGTGAAATAATGAGCTCCACATGCGGACCTTTAAAAATGTGTCAGTGAGTAATTGATACACCTGTGCACCTGCTGGGTTACCTGCAAAACATGCACTGTGTGGGGTCCTGAGGACCGAGTTTGAGAACCTCTGTCCTAGAGGATGCTGGGGACTCCAAAAGGACCATGGGGTTTATACCAAAGCTCCAAACCGGGCGGAAGAGTGCGGATGACTCTGCAGCACCGATTGAGCAAACATGAGGTCCTCATCAGCCAGAGTATCAAACTTGTAGAACTTTGCAAAAGTGTTTGAACCCGACCAAGTAGCTGCTCGGCAAAGCTGTAATGCCGAGACGCCTCGGGCAGCCGCCCAAGATGAGCCCACCTTCCTAGTGGAATGGGCTTTCACCGATTTCGGTAACGGTAATCCAGCAGCAGAATGAGCCTGCTGAATCATATTACAGATCCAGCGCGCAATAGTCTGCTTAGAAGCAGGAGCGCCAACCTTGTTGGCCGCATATAGGACAAACAGCGCCTCTGTTTTCCTCACCCGAGCCGTTCTGGCTACATAAATTTTCAAAGCTCTGATCACATCAAGAGACTTTGAATCAGCCAAGGCTTCAGTAGCCACAGGCACCACAATAGGTTGGTTCATATGAAACGAAGAAACCACCTTCTGTAGAAAATGTTGACAAGTTCTCAACTCCGCTCTATCCTCATGGAAGATTAGATAGGGGCTTTTGTAAGACAAAGCCGCCAATTCGGACACCCGCCTTGCGGACGCCAAGGCCAATAGCATGACCACTTTCCAAGTGAGAAATTTCAACTCAACCGTTTGTAAAGGTTCAAACTAATGTGACGTAAGGAACTGAAACAACACGTTAAGGTCCCATGGAGCCACTGGGGGCACAAATGGAGCTTGTATGTGTAGTACGCCTTTCACGAACGTCTGAACTTCAGGAAGCGAGGCAAATTCCCTTTGAAAGAAAATTGATAAGGCTGAAACCTGCACTTTAATGGAGCCTAACTTCAGGCCCGCATCCACCACTGCTTGCAAAAAATGGAGAAACCGCCCCAGGTGAAACTCTTCCGTAGGAGCTTTCTTGGATTCACACCAAGACACATTTTCTCCGTTACCTCCTTTCTAGCCTTAAGTAGGGTGGGGATGACTTCCCCGGGAATACCCTTCCAAGCTAGGATTTGGCGTTCAACCGCCATGCTGTCAAACGCAACCGCGGTAAGTCCTGGAACACGCACGGTCCTTGCTGTAACAGATCCTCTCTTAGAGGAAGAGGCCAAGGATCTCCTGTGAGTAATTCCTGAAGATCCGGATACCAGGCCCTCCGAGGCCAATCTGGAAAAACGAGTATCGCCTGAACCCTTGTTCTTCTCACGATCCTTAACATCTTTGGGATGAGTGGAAGTGGAGGGAACACAAAGACCGACTGAAACACCCACGGTGTCACTAGAGCGTCCACTGCTACTGCTTGAGGGTCCCTCGACCTGGAACAATATGTCTGAAGCTTCTTGTTGAGGCGAGACGCCATCATGTCTATTTGAGGAATTCCCCAACGACTTATCACTTCTGCAAAGACCTCTTGATGAAGACCCCACTCTCCTGGGTGGAGATCGTGTCTGCTGAGGAAGTCTGCTTCCCAGTTGTCCACGCCTGGAATGAAGACCGCTGACAGGGCGCTTGCATGAAGGATCTTGGTGGCCTCCGCCATCGCCGCTCTGCTCTTTGTTCCGCCCTGGCGGTTTATGTGCGCCACGGCTGTTATGTTATCCGACTGAATCAGGACGGGCAGGTCGTGAAGAAGATGTTCCGCTTGTAGCAGGCCGTTGTAGATGGCCCTTAATTCCATAATGTTTATGTACAGACAAGCTTCCTGGCTTGACCATTTTCCCTGGAAATTTTTTCCCTGTGTGACTGCTCCCCAACCTCGGAGACTCGCGTCCCTGGTCACCAAAGTCCAATCTTGGATGCCGAACCTGCGACCCTCTAGAAGGTGAGAACTTTGGAGCCACCACAGGAGAGAAACCCTGGTCCTGGGGGACAGAGTTATTTTCCGGTGCATCTGCAGATGGGACCCTGACCACTTGTCCAGTAAGTCCCACTGAAACGTTCTTGCATGGAACCTGCCAAACGGAATGGCCTCGTAGGCCGCCACCATTTTCCCCAGCACTCGGGTGCATTGATGAATCGACACTCTTGGCGGTACGCCTGATGAGGAGGATAAAATAAGATTTTACTCACCGGTAAATATTTCTCGTAGTCCGTAGTGGATGCTGGGACTCCGTAAGGACCATGGGGAATAGCGGCTCTGCAGGAGACTGGGCACAACTAAAGAAAGCTTTAGGACTACCTGGTGTGCACTGGCTCCTCCCACTATGACCCTCCTCCAGACCTCAGTTAGGATACTGTGCCCGGAAGAGCTGACACAATAAGGAAGGATTTTGAATCCCGGGTAAGACTCATACCAGCCACACCAATCACACCGTATAACTCGTGATACTATACCCAGTTAACAGTATGAAATATAACTGAGCCTCTCAACAGATGGCTCAACAATAACCCTTTAGTTAAACAATAACTATATACAAGTATTGCAGACAATCCGCACTTGGGATGGGCGCCCAGCATCCACTACGGACTACGAGAAATAGATTGACCGGTGAGTAAAATCTTATTTTCTCTGACGTCCTAAGTGGATGCTGGGACTCTGTAAGGACCATGGGGATTATACCAAAGCTCCCAAACGGGCGGGAGAGTGCGGATGACTCTGCAGCACCGAATGGGCAAACTAGGTCCTCCTCAGCCAGGGTGTCAAACTTGTAGAATTTAGCAAATGTGTTTGACCCCGACCAAGTAGCTGCTCGGCAAAGTTGTAAAGCCGAGACCCCTCGGGCAGCCGCCCAAGAAGAGCCCACCTTCCTAGTGGAATGGGCTTTCACTGATTTAGGATGCGGCCGTCCAGCCGCAGAATGTGCAAGCTGAATCGTACTACAGATCCAGCGAGCAATAGTCTGCTTTGAAGCAGGAGCACCCAGTTTGTTGGGTGCATACAGGATAAATAGCGAGTCAGTTTTCCTGACACTAGCTGTCCTGGAACATAAATTTTTCAGGGCCCTGACTACGTCCAACAACTTGGAATCCTCCAAGTCTTTAGTAGCCGCAGGCACTACAATAGGTTGGTTCAAATGAAAAGCTGATACCACCTTAGGGAGAAACTGGGAACGAGTCCTCAATTCTGCCCTATCCATATGGAAAATCAGTTAAGGGCTTTTACATGACAAAGCCGCCAATTCTGACACACGCCTGGCCGAAGCCAAGGCCAACAGCATGACCACTTTCCACGCGAGATATTTAAAATCTACGGTTTTAAGTGGCTCAAACCAATGCGACTTTAGGAAATCCAACACCACGTTGAGATCCCAAGGTGCCACTGGAGGCACAACAGGGGGCTGAATATGCAGCACTCCCTTAACAAATGTCTGAACTTCAGGCAGTGAAGCCAGTTCTTTCTGTTAGAAAATCGACAGAGCCGAAATCTGGACCTTAATGGAACCCAATTTTAGGCCCATAGTCACCACTGACTGTAGGAAGTGCAGAAAACGGCCCAGCTGAAATTCCTCCGTTGGGCCTTCCTGGCCTCACACCACGCAACATATTTTCGCCATATGCGGTGATAATGGTTTGCGGTAACTTCTTTCCTAGCTTTAATCAGCGTAGGGATGACTTCCTCCGGAATGCCCTTTTCCTTCAGGATCCGGCGTTCAACCGCCATGCCGTCAAACGCAGCCGCGGTAAGTCTTGGAACAGACAGGGCCCCTGCTGCAGCAGGTGCTGTCTGAGCGGCAGAGGCCATGGGTCCTCTGAGATCAGTTCTTGAAGTTCCGGGTACCAAGCTCTTCTTGGCCAATCCGGAACAATGAGTATAGTTCTTACTCTTTTTCTTATTATCCTCAGTACCTTGGGTATGAGAGGAAGAGGAGGGAACACATAAACCGACTGGTACACCCACGGTGTCACCAGAGCGTCCACAGCTATCGCCTGAGGGTCCCTTGACCTGGCGCAATATCTTTTTAGCTTTTTGTTGAGGCGGGACGCCATCATGTCCACCTGTGGCCTCTCCCAATGGTGTACAATCATTTGGAAGACTTCTGGATGAAATCCCCACTCTCCCGGGTGGAAGTCATGCCATCTGAGAAAGTCTGCTTCCGAGTTGTCCACTCCGGAAATGAACACTGCTGACAGTGCTAACACATGATTTTCCGCCCATCGGAAAATCCTTGTGGCTTCTACCATCGCCATCCTGCTTCTTGTGCCGCCCTGTTGGTATACATGGGCGACCGCCGTGATGTTGTCTGACTGGATCAGCACCGGCTGGTGTAGAAGCAGGGGTCTAGCCTAACTTAGGGCATTGTAAAAGGCCCTTAGTTCCAGAATATTTATGTGTAGGGAAGTCTCCTGACTCGACCATAGTCCTTGGAAGTTTCTTCCCTGTGTGACTGCCCCCCAGCCTCGGAGGCTGGCATCCGTGGTCACCAGGACCCAGTCCTGTATGCCGAATCTGCGGCCCTCTAGAAGATGAGCACTCTGCAGCCACCACAACAGCGACACCATGGCCCTTGGAGACAGGGTTATCAGTCGATGCATCTGAAGATGCGACCCGGACCACTTGTCCAACAGATCCCCCTGGAAGATCCTTGCATGGAACCTGCCGAATGGAATTTCTTCGTAAGAAGCTACCATCTTTCCCAGGACTCGCGTGCACTGATGCACCGACACCTGTATTTGTTTTAGGAGGCCTCTGACTAGAGATGACAACTCCTTGGCCTTCTCCTCCGGGAGAAACACTTTTTCCTGTTCTGTGTCCAGAACCATACCCAGGAACAGTAGACGCGTCGTAGGAACCAGCTGCGACTTTGGAATATTCAGAATCCAGCCGTGCTGTTGTAGCACTTCCCGAGATAGTGCTACTCCGACCAACAACTGCTCCCTGGACCTCGCCTTTATAAGGAGATCGTCCAAGTAGGGATAATTATAACTCCCTTTTTTTTTTTGAAGGAGTATCATCATTTCGGCCATTACCTTGGTAAATACCCTCGGTGCCGGGGACAGAACAACGGCAACGTCTGGAATTGGTAATGACAGTCCTGTACCACAATTTTGAGGTACTCCTGGTGAGGAGGGTAAATGGGGACATGCAGGTAAGCATCCTTGATGTCCAGTGATACCATGTAATCCCCTTCGTCCAGGCTTGCAATAACCGCCCTGAGCGATTCCATTTTGAACTTGAACCTTCGTATATAAGTGTTCAAGGATTTCACTTTTAGAATGGGTCTCACCGAACAGTCTGGTTTCGGTACCACATACATTGTGGAATAGTAACCCCGGCCTTGTTGAAGGAGGGGTACCCTGATTATCACCTGCTGGAAGTACAGCTTGTGAATTGCCGCCAGTACTACCTCCCTTTTCTCCGAGGGCAGCAGGCAAGGCTGATTTGAGGTAACGGCGAGGGGGAGTCGCCTCGAACTCCAGCTTGTATCCCTGTGATACTACTTGCAGAACCCAGGGATCCACCTGTGAGCGAGCCCACTGGTCGCTGAAATTACCGAGACGCGCCCCCACCGCACCTGGCTCCACCTGTGGAGCCCCAGCGTCATGCGGTGGACTCAGAGGAAGCGGGGGAAGATTTTTGATCCTGGGAACTGGCTGTCTGGTGCAGCTTTTTCCCTCTTCCATTGTCTCTGTGCAGAAAGGAAGCGCCTTTGACCCGCTTGCTTTTCTGAAGCCGAAAGGACTGTACCTGATAATACCGTGCTTTCTTAGGCTCTGAGGAAACCTGAGGTAAAAAAATTTCTTCCCAGCTGTTGCTGTGGATACGAGGTCCCAGAGACCATCCCCAACAATTCCTCACCCTTATAAGGCAGATGTGCCTTTTAAAGTCAGCATCACCTGTCCACTGCCGGGTCCCTAACACCCTCCTGGCAGAATGGACATTGCATTAATTCTGGATGCCAGCCGGCAAATATCCCTCTGTGCATCCCTCATATATAAGACTACGTCTTTAATATGCTCTATGGTTCGCAAAATAGTATCCCTGTCCTGACAGGGTAACAGTGCAGCAGCACTATCCATGCTGAGGCAATTGCAGGTCTCAGTATAGTACCTGAGTGTGTATATATAGACTTCAGGATAGCCTCCTGCTTTTTATCAGCAGGCTCCTTCAAGGTGGCCGTATCCACCTTTTTTGACAAACGTGTGAGCGCCTTATCCACCCTAGGGGATATCTCCCAACGTGACCTATCCTCTGGCGGTAAAGGGTACGCCATCAGTAACTTTTTTAGAAATTACCAGTTTCTTATCGGGGGAACCCACGCTTCTTCACACACTTCACTCACTCATCTGATGGGGGAACAAAACACTGGCTGCTTTTTCTCCCCAAACATAAAACCCCTTTTTTTTTGGTACTTGGGTTAATGTCAGAAATGTGTAACACATTTTTCAATGCCGAGATCATGCAACAGATGTTCCTAGTGGATTGTGTATATGTCTCAATCTCGTCGACACTGGAGTCAGACTCCATGTCGACATCTGTGTCTGCCATCTGAGGTAGCAGGCGTTTTTTGAGCCCCTGATGGCCTTTGAGACGCCTGGGCAGGCGCGGGCTGAGAAGCCGGCTGTCCCACAGCTGTTACGTCATCCAGCCTTTTATGTAAGGAGTTGACATTGTCGGTTAATACCTTCCACCTATCCATCCACTCTGGTGTCGGCCCCACAGGGGGCGACATCACATTTATCGGCATCTGCTCCGCCTTCCACGTAACCTTCCTCATCAACATGTCGACACAGCCATACCGACACACCGCACACACACAGGGAATGCTCTGACTGAGGACAGGACCCCACAAAGTCCTTTGGGGAGACAGAGAGAGAGTATGCCAGCACACACCAAAGCGCTATATAATACAGGGATTCACACTACCCACAGTGATTTTTCCCTTATAGCTGCTATAATACACAATTCTGCGCCTAAATTTAGTGCCCCCCCCCCCCCCCCCCTCTTTTTTTAACCCTTTGAGCCTGAAAACTACAGGGGAGAGCCTGGGGAACTGTCTTCCAGCTGCACTGTGAAGAGAAAATGGCGCCAGTGTGCTGAGGGAGATAGCCCCGCCCCTTTTTCGGCGGACTTTCTCCCGCTTTTTTATGGATCTCTGGCAGGGGTATTTTTCACATATATATCCTCTAGGACTATATATTGTGATTATTTTGCCAGCCAATGTGTTAATATTGCTGCTCAGGGCACCCCCCCCCCAGCGCCCTGCACCCATCAGTGACCGGAGTGTGAGGTGTGCATGAGGAGCAATGGCGCACAGCTGCAGTGCTGTGCGCTACCTTGTTGAAGACCGAAGTCTTCTGCCGCCGATTTTCAGGACCATCTTCATGCTTCTGGCTCTGTAAGGGGGACGGCGGCGCGGCTCCGGGACCGGACGATCGAGGTCGGGTCCTGTGTTCGATCCCTCTGGAGCTAATGGTGTCCAGTAGCCTAAGAAGCCCAAACTAGCTGCAAGCAGGTAGGTTCGCTTCTTCTCCCCTTGGTCCCTCGTAGCAGTGAGTCTGTTGCCAGCAGATCTCACTGAAAATAAAAAACCTAAAAATAAGAATTTACTTACCGATAATTCTATTTCTCGTAGTCCGTAGTGGATGCTGGGGACTCCGTCAGGACCATGGGGTTTAGCGGCTCCGCAGGAGACAGGGCACAATAATAAAAGCTTTAGGATCAGGTGGTGTGCACTGGCTCCTCCCCCTATGACCCTCCTCCAAGCCTCAGTTAGGATACTGTGTACGGACGAGCGTGCATAATAAGGAAGGATATTGAATCCCGGGTAAGACTCATACCAGCCACACCAATCACACCGTACAACCTGTGATCTGAACCCAGTTAACAGTATGATAACAACGAAGGAGCCTCTGAAAAGATGGCTCACAACAAGAATAACCCGATTTTTGTAACAATAACTATGTACAAGTATTGCAGACAATCCGCACTTGGGATGGGCGCCCAGCATCCACTACGGACTACGAGAAATAGAATTATCGGTAAGTAAATTCTTATTTTCTCTAACGTCCTAAGTGGATGCTGGGGACTCCGTCAGGACCATGGGGATTATACCAAAGCTCCCAAACGAGCGGGAGAGTGCGGATGACTCTGCAGCACCGAATGAGAGAACTCCAGGTCCTCCTCAGTCAGGGTGTGCCCCTGACCAAGTAGCAGCTCGGCAAAGTTGTAAAGCCGAGACCCCTCGGGCAGCCGCCCAAGATGAGCCCACTTCCTTGTGGAATGGGCTTTTACTGATTTTGGCTGTGGCAAGCCTGCCACAGAATGTGCAAGCTGAATTGTACTACAAATCCAGCGAGCAATCGTCTGCTTAGAAGCAGGAACACCCATCTTGTTGGGTGCATACAGGCTAAACAGCGAGTCAGATTTTCTGACTCCAGTCGTCCTGGAAACATATATTTTCAGGGCCCTGACAACGTCAAGTAACTTGGAGTCCTCCAAGTCCCTAGTAGCCGCAGGTACCACAATAGGTTGGTTCATGTGAAAAACAGAAAACACCTTAAGGAGAAATTGAGGACGAGTCCTCAATTCTGCCCTGTCAGAATGAAAAATTAAGTAAGGGCTTTTATATGATAAAGCCGCCCATTCTGACACACGCCTGGCTGAAGCCAGGGCTAATAGAATCTTCACCTTCCATGTGAAATATTTTAATTCCACAGTGGTGAGTGGATCAAACCAATGTGACTTTAGGAAACTCAAAACAACATTGAGATCCCAAGGTGCCACTGGGGGCACAAAAGGAGGCTGTATATGCAGTACCCCTTTTACAAACGTCTGAACTTCAGGCACTGAAGCCAGTTCTTTCTGGAAGAAATTTGACAGGGTCGAAATTTGAACCTTAATGGACCCTAATTTTAGGCCCATAGACAGTCCTGTTTTCAGGAAATGTAGGAAACGACCCAGTTGGAATTCCTCTGTAGGGACCTTCTTGGCCTCACACCACGCAACATATTTTCGCCAAATGCTGTGAAAATGTTTTGCGGTTACATCCTTCCTGGCTTCGACCAGGGTAGGGATGACTTCATCTGGAATGCCCTTTCAGGATCCGGCGTTCAACTGCCATGCCGTCAAACGCAGCCGCGGTAAGTCTTGGAACAGACAAGGCCCCTGCTGGAGCAGGTCCTTTCTTAAAGGTAGAGGCCACGGTTCTTCCGTGAGCATCTCTTGAAGTTCCGGGTACCAAGACCTTCTTGACCCATCCGGAACCACGAGTATCGTTCTTACTCATCTCCTTCTTATGATTCTCAGTACTTTTGGTATGAGATGCATAGGAGGGAACACATACCCTGACTGGTACACCCACAGTGTTACCAGAGCGTCCACCGCTATTGCCTGAGGGTCCCTTGACCTGGCGCAATATTTGTCTAGTTTTTTGTTCAGGCGGGACGCCATCATGTCCACCTTTGGTTTTTCCCAACGGTTTACAATCATGTGGAAGACTTCCCGCTGAAGTCCCCACTCTCCCGGGTGGAGGTTATGCCTGCTGAGGAAGTTTGCTTCCCAGATTTCCACTCCCGGAATTAACACTGCTGAGAGTGTTATCACATGATTTTTCGCCCAGCGAAGAATCCTTGCAGTTTCTGCCATTTCCCTCCTGCTTCATGTGCCGCCCTGTCTGTTTACGTGGGCGACTGCCGTGATGTTGTCCCACTGGATCAATACCGGCTGACCTTGAAGCAGAGGTCTTGCTAAGCTTAGAGCCTTGTAAATTGCCCTTAGCTCCAGTATATTTATGTGGAGAGAAGTCTCCAGACTTGATCACACTCCCTGGAAATTTTTTCCTTGTGTGACTGCTCCCCAGCCACTCAGGCTGGCATCCGTGGTCACCAGGACCCAGTCCTGAATGTCGAATCTGCGGCCCTTTCATAGATGAGCACTCTGCAGCCACCGCAGAAGAAAACACCCTTGTCCTTGGAGACAGGGTTATCCGCTGATGCAGCTGAAGATGCGATCCGGACCATTTTCCCAGCAGATTCCACTGAAAGGTTCTTGCGTGAAATCTACCGAATGGGATCGCTTTGTAAGAAACCACCATTTTTCACAGGACCCTTGTGCAATGATGCACTGATACTTTTCCTGGTTTTAGGAGGTTCCTGACTAGCTCGGATAACTCCCTGGTCTTCTTCTCCGGGAGAAAACATCCTTTTCTGGACTGTGTCCAGAATCATTCCTAGGAACATTAGACGTGTCGTCGGAAAAAGCTGCGATTTTGGAATATTTAGAATCCACTCGTGCTGTCGTAGAACTACTTGAGATAGTGCTACTCCGACCGCCAACTGTTCTCTGGACCTTGCCCTTATCAGGAAAGCGTCCATATTTCTTTTAGGAAGAATCATCATTTCGGCCATTACCATGGTAAAGACCCGGGGTGCCGTGGACAATCCAAACGGCAGCGTCTGAACTGATAGTGACAGTTCTGTACCACGAACCTGAGATACCCTTGGTGAGAAGGGCAAAATTTGGACATGTAGGTAAGCGTCCCTGATATCCAGTGACACCATATCGTCCTGGTTCGCTATCACTGCTCTGAGTGACTCCATCTTGATTTGAACCCTTGTATGTAATTGTTCAAATCTTTTAGATCTCACCGAGCCGTTTGGCTTCAGTACCACAATATAGTGTGGAATAATACCCCTTCCCTTGTTGTAGGAGGGGTACTTTGATTATCACCTGCTGGGAATACAGCCTGTGAATTTTTTTTTATTTTTTTTTTCCCAATACTGCCTCCCTGTCGGAGGGAGACGTTGGTAAAGCAGACTTCAGGAACTTGTGAGGGGAAGACGTCTCGAATTTCCAATGTACACCTGGGATACTACGTGTAGGATCCAGGAGTCCACTTGCGAGTGAGCCCACTGCGTGCTGAAACTCTTGAGATGACCCCCCACCGCACCTGAGTCCGCTTGTATGGCCCCAGCGTCATGCTGCGGACTTGGCAGAAGCTGTGGAGGACTTCTGTTCCTGGGAATGGGCTGCCTGCTGCAGTCTTCTTCCCTTTCCTCTAACCCTGGGCAGATTGACTGGCCTTTTGCCCGCCTGCCTTTATGGGTACGAAAGGACTGAGACTGAAAAGACTGTGTCCTTTTCTGCTGAGATGTGACTTGGGGTAACAAAAGTGGATTTTCCAGCTGTTGCCATGGCCACCAGGTCCGATGGACCGCCCCTTTATACGGCAATACTTCCATGTGCCGTCTGGAATCTGCATCACCTGACCACTGTCGTGTCTATAAACATCGTCTGGCAGATATGGACATCACATCTACTCTTGATGCCAGAATGCAAATATCCCTCTGCGCATCTCGCATATATAGAAATGCATCCTTAAAATGCTCTATAGTCAATAAAATATTGTTCCTGTCAAGGGTATCAATATTTTCAGTCAGGAAATCCGACCAAGCCCCCCCAGCGCTGCACATCCAGGCTGAGGCGATTGCTGGTCGTAGTATAACACCAGTATGTGTGTATATACTTTTTAGGATATTTTTCAGCTTCCTATCAGCTGGCTCTTTGAGGGCGGCCGTATCTGGAGACGGTAACGCCACTTGTTTTTATAAGCGTGTGAGCGCCTTATCCATCCTAAGGTGTGTTTCCCAACTCGCCCTCACTTCTGGCGGGAAAAGGTATACCTCCAATAATTTTCTATCGGAGGAAACCCACGTATCATCACACACTTTAATTTATCTGATTCAGGAAAAACTACAAGTAGATTATTCCCACCCTACATAATACCCTTATTTGTGGTACTTGTAGTATCAGAAATATGTAACACCTCCTTCATTGCCCTTAACATGTAACGTGTGGCCCTAAAGGAAAATACGTTTGTTTCTTCACCGTCGACACTGAAGTCAGTGTCTGTGTCTGTGTCGACCAACTGAGGTAAATGGGCGTTTTTACAAGCCCCTGACGGTATCGGAGACGCCTGGACAGGTACTAATTTGTTTGCCGGCCGTCTCATGTCGTCAACCGACCTTGCATCGTGTTGACATTATCACGTAATTCCTAAATAAGCCATCCATTCCGGCGTCGACTCCCTAGAGAGTGACATCACCAATACAGGCAATTTGCTCCGCCTCCTCACCAACATCGTCCTCCTACATGTCGACACACACGTACCGACACACAGCACACACACAGGGAATGCTCTGATAGAGGACAGGACCCCACTAGCCCTTTGGGGAGACAGAGGGAGAGTTTGCCAGCACACACCAAAAACGCTATAATTATACAGGGACAACCCCTTATACAAGTGTTTTCCCTTATAGCATTTTCACATATGTAATCATATCGCCAAATAAGTGCCCCCCCTCTCTGTTTTAACCCTGTTTCTGTAGTGCAGTGCAGGGGAGAGCCTGGGAGCCTTCCTCACAGCAGAGCTGAGCAGGAAAATGGCGCCGTGTGCTGAGGAGAATAGGCCCCGCCCCCTAAAACGGCGGGCTCTTCTCCCGGAGTTTGTGAGATCTGGCAGGGGTTAAATACATCCATATAGCCTCAAGGGCTATATGTGATGTATTTTAGCCATAAAAAAGGTATAATACATTGCTGCCCAGGGCGCCCCCCCCAGCGCCCTGCACCCTCAGTGACCGCTGGTATGAAGTGTGCTGACAACAATGGCGCACAGCTGCAGTGCTGTGCGCTACCTTATGAAGACTGAAAGTCTTCTGCCGCCTGTTTCTGGACCTCTGGACCTCTTCAACTTCGGCATCTGCAAGGGGGGTCGGCGGCACGGCTCCGGGACGAACCCCAGGGTGAGACCTGTGTTCCGACTCCCTCTGGAGCTAATGGTGTCCAGTAGCCTAAGAAGCAAATCCATCCTGCACGCAGGTGAGTTTACTTCTCTCCCCTAAGTCCCTCGTAGCAGTGAGCCTGTTGCCAGCAGGACTCACTGAAAATAAAAAACCTAAATTAAACTTTTATTCTAAGCAGCTCAGGAGAGCCACCTAGATTGCACCCTTCTCGGCCGGGCACAAAGATCTAACTGAGGCTTGGAGGAGGGTCATAGGGGGAGGAGCCAGTGCACACCACCTGATCCTAAAGCTTTTATTATTGTGCCCTGTCTCCTGCGGAGCCGCTAAACCCCATGGTCCTGACGGAGTCCCCAGCATCCACTTAGGACGTTAGAGAAATATACTTTCTTTTCTAGGAGCTCAGGAGAGCCCCTAGTGTGCATCCAGCTCAGCCGGGCACAAGATTCTAACTGAGGTCTGGAGGAGGGTCATAGTGGGAGGAGCCAGTGCACACCAGGTAGTCCTAAAGCTTTCTTTAGTTGTGCCCAGTCTCCTGCGGAGCCGCTATTCCCCATGGTCCTTACGGAGTCCCAGCATCCACTTAGGACGTCAGAGAAATGGGGACATGTAGGTAAGCATCTTTTATGTCGACTGACACCATAAAATCCCCCTCCAGACTGGAGATCACCGCTCGGAGAGATTCCATCTTGAATTTGAAACTTTTCAAATACACATTGACGGATTTTAAATTCAGAATCGGTCTGACCGAGCCGTCTGGCTTCGGGACCACGAACAGGCTTGAATAAAACCCTTCTCCCCGCTGTGACAGGGTAACTTCGACAATGACTCGCTGCTGACACAGCTTTTGTATCGCCGTACACACTACCTCTCTTTCCGGAAGAGAAGCTGGCAAGGCCGATTTGAAAATTTGGCGTGGAGGCACGTCTTGAAACTCCAGCTTGTATCCTTGGGTCACAATTTCCAGCACCCAAGGATCCAGGCCCGAGAGAACCCAGACTTGACTGAAGAGTTGAAGACGCACTCCCACCGGTGCGAACTCCCGCAGGGGAGCCCCAGCGTCATGCGGTGGATTTGGTAGAAGCCGGGGAGGACTTCTGCTCCTGGGAGCCTGCTACAGCCGGCGATCTTTTTCCTCTACCCTTACCTCTTGCCGCAAGGAAAGATGACCCACGTCCTTTCTGGAATTTCTGCGACCGAAAGGACTGAATCTGATATGGGGGTGTTTTCTTTTGCTGTGGAGGAACAAAAGGCAGAAAAGAGGACTTACCCGCGGTAGCTGTAGAAACCAGGTCCGCGAGGCCTTCACCAAACAAAACTCCACCCTTGTAGGGGAGAGCCTTCATAGCCTTCTTAGAATCAGCATCACCATTCCACTGATGAGTCCACAACGCCCTTCTAGCCGAGACCGCCATGGCATTGGCCCTTGATCCCAAAAGGCCCATATCTCTCGCCGTCTCTTTTAGATAGACTGCAGCGTCCCTGATATGACCCAGTGTCAAAAGCACGCTATCCCGATCCAGGGTGTCTATATCCGATGACAAGTTATCTGCCCACTTATCAATCGCGTTACTCACCCACGCCGAAGCCACAGCCGGCCTGAGCAGTGTACCCGTCGTGACATAAATAGATTTCAAGGTAGCTTCCTGCCTCCGATCAGCAGGATCTTTAAGGGTCGCCATTTCAGGAGACGGTAGCGCCACTTTCTTGGACAATCGCGCTAGAGCCTTGTCTACCGTGGGTGTTGCCTCCCACCCAACCCTATCCTGAGAAGGAAACGGGTATGCCATAGCAATTCTCCTGGGAATGTGCCACCTTTTGTCTGGCGTTTCCCAGGCTTTTTCAAAAAGGGCATTCAGTTCATGAGAGGGAGGAAACGTTACCTCCGGTTTCTTGCCCTTATACATACAGACCCTTCTCTCAGGGACAGCGGGGTCTTCCGTAATATGCAACACGTCCTTTATAGCCACAATCATGTACTGAATACTCTTAGCCACCTTAGGATGCAACTTTGCATCATTATAGTCGACACTGGAGTCAGAATCCGTGTCGGTATCAGTGTCTGCTACCTGGGTAAATAAACGTTTTTGGGACCCCGAAGGGGGCTGAGTGTGTGGTACCACGTCTCCCATGGATTGCTTACATGCTTGGTTCTGAGACTCTGTCCAACCTCTTATGTAACAAAGCCACACTGCTATTCAACACATTCCACATGTCAACCCAATCCGCAGTCAGCGGTGCCGACAGAGTCACACCTTCAATCTGCTCAGCTCTCACACTAACCTCCTCCTGGGAAGAGCATTCAGTTTCTGCCATGTCGACACACACGTACCGACACCCCCAAACACACTGGGCTAAAGGGGACAGACCCACAGAGAGTCAGAGAGACAGAGAAGGAGTTTGCCAGCTCACACCCAGCGCCACACCTGTCTGAAAAGCACAATGCCCCAGACCTATCAGCGCTTGTAATATAATACAACCAACACCAAAATTAAGTGCCCCCCCCCCTTTGTTTTCAACACCCTGTTACTTGTGACAGCGGTGGAAGGGCCAGGAGCAGCGTCTCTGCAGCAAGCTGTGGAGAGAAAATGGTGCTGGTCAGAGCTGAGGAGGAAGCTCCGCCCCCTACAAGACGCGCTTCAGCCCCGCTGAGATTATACTGGCGGGGGTCACAAATAATGCCTATGCACCTTAAAATAGCCAGATAGCGTATAAAAGAGGTTTTTATTGCAGCCCAGGGCGCCCCCCCTGCACCCACGCAGTGCCTGTGTGAGTGGGAGCAATGGCGCGCAGCGCGACCGCCGCGCGGTACCTCAGGAAGACTGAAGTCTTCTGCCGCCTTCCGATGTCTTCTTTGCTTCGGTTACTCACCTGTCTTCGATCTTCTGGCTTTGTGAGGGGGACGGCGGCACGGCTCCGGGAACGAGCAGCTAGGCGACCCAAGTGATCGGACCCTCTGGAGCTAATGGTGTCCAGTAGCCTAAGAAGCAAAGCCTATCAGTCTCACAGAAGTAGGTCTGCTTCACTCGCCTCAGTCCCACGAAGCAGGGAGCCTGTTGCCAGCAGTGCTCTCTGAAAATAATAAAGCTAACAAAAGACTTTTTAGAGAAACTCAGTAGAGCTCCCTTAGAGTGTGACCAGTCTCCTCTGGGCACAGAATCTAACTGAGGTCTGGAGTAGGGGCATAGAGGGAGGAGCCAGTTCACACCCATTCAAAGTCTTATAGTGTGCCCATGTCTCCTGCGGATACTGTCTATACCCCATGGTCCTTTGAGTCCCCAGCATCCCCTAGGACGAAGGAGAAATAGGAATTTAATACCTACCGGTAATTCCTTTTCTCGTAGTCCGTAGTGGATACTGGGGATCTGTACTTTAGTACCATGGGGTATAGATCGGGTCCACTGGAGCATGGCACTTTAAAACCTTTAGTGTGTGTGTGCGCGTGTTTGTGTGTGTGCTGGCTCCTCCCCTCTATGCCCCTCCTACCAGACTCATTAGAAAAACTGTGCCCGAGGAGACGGATATACGAGAGGAGGAATAAATACAACAGCGGTGAGGCAACAAGCCAACACACAACCTTAACCAAAAAAAAAGAGGGCGCTAACCAGAACAGAGGATAGCAACACCAACCCAACCAGGATAGCACAGCTATCCAAACAACAAAACGGGACCGCAACGGCGGGCCAACCAAACACTTATTCAGGTAAGCAGGAATCGAAGCACTGAGGCGAGCCCGCGGTATCCACTATGGCCTACAAGAATAGGAATTACATTCCTATTTTCTCTAACGTCCTAGTGGATACTGGGGATCTGTACTTTAGTACCATGGGGAAGTCCCAAAGCTCCCAAACGGGTGGGAGAGTGCAGAGACCCCTGTAAAACCGCCTGACCACACTGAAGGTCATACTTGACCAAGGTGTCAAACCGACAGAATTTCACAAAAGTGTTCGAACCGGAACAAGTAGCAGCTTGGCACAACTGTAAGGCCGAGACACCACGGGCAGCCGCCCAGGAAGAGCCCACAGACCTCATCGAGTGGGCCTGAATAGAAGTCAGCAAAAGGCAGAGCCGAGTATAGGCCTGTTGAATGGTCAACCTGAGCCAACGAGCAATGGATTGCTTGGACGCCGGATGACCAAAGGACAAACAGCGAATCAGATTTCTGATGAGCCATCCTCTTGACATAAATCTTCAGAGCCCTGACTACATCCAAGGACTCCGGCCCAACGGAAACGTCAGACAACACTGGAACCACAATGGGTTGATTGACATGAAAAGCTGAAACCACTTTTGGCCCAAACGGAGGACGGGTCCCGAGTTCCGCCCTCTCTTCATGAAAAATCAAATAAGGGCTCCTACAAGATAAGGCCCCCATTTCAGAGACACGTCTGGCAGACACCAATGCTTATAACATCACCATCTTCCAGGTGAGGAATTTCAACTCCACCCTATGTAAGGGCTCAAACCAGTCCGATTGAAGAAAAGTCAGAACTACATTGAAATCCCACAGAGCCGTGGGAGGCACAAAGGGCGGTTGCATATGAAGAACTCCTTTTAGGAAAGTTTGTACTTCCAGCAACATGGCAAGTTGTTTCTGGAAGAAAATAGAGAGCACCGAAATCTGGACTTTGATTGAGCCTAAACGTAGGCCCATATCCACTCCCGCTTGCAGGAAAAGTAGATAACAACCAATTCTACATTCCACGGGAGACACCTTTCTACCTTCACACCAGGAAACATACTTTTGCCAAATACGATGATAATGTTTTGACGCAACCACCTTCCTGGCCTGGACCATGGTGGAAATAACCCGGGAGGGAAGACCTTTTCTTGCTAGAATCTCCCTCTCAACATCCAAGCCGTCAAAAGTAGCCGCTGTAAGTCTGGATAGACGAACGGACCTTGTTGAAGATCTTTTTGGAGTGGTAGAGGCCAGGGATCCTCCAGAGCCATGGTTAGAAGGTCCGAGTACCATGCCGTCGAGGCCAATCCGGGGCAATTAGAATTGCTTGAACGCTTTCCCTTCTTAGTCTTTTTAGAGCCCTTGGGATTAGCGGTAGAGGAGGGAACATGTACACAAACTGGTACGTCCAAGGTGTCGTCAGCGTGTCCACAGCCACAGCCTGCGGATCCCTCGTTCTGGAATAGTAACAGCCTAGCTTCTTGTTGAGACGAGAAGCCATCACAAAACACCTGGGGATGTAGGCCCCATTGTTCTGGATGGAGGAGGCTGTGTCTGCTGAGGAAGTCCGCTTCCCAGTTGTCTACTCCAGGAATAAACAAGGCTGATATGGCCCTTGCGTTGGCCTCCGCCCAGAGGAGGATTTTTGACACTTCTCGTATCGCTGCTCTGCTTCTTGTTCCCCCTTGTCAGTTTATGTACGTCACCACCGTGGTGTTGTCGGATTGAACCTGGATCGCCCAATCCCTCAGGAGATGGGAAGCTTTCAGAAGGGCATTGTAAATAACCCTGAGTTCCAGGTTGTTTATCAGCAGAACAGATTCCTGACGTGACCATATCCCCTGGAACTTGGCCCCTTGGGTCACAGCCCCCCAACCCCAGAGGGTGGCATCCGTTGTCAGAATCTATGAGTGGATATTGAAATTCCTGCCTTCTACCAGGTGAGGAACTTGTAGCCACCATAAGAGAGAAATCCGGGTCTTCGGAGATAAGGTCACTTACTGATGCATGTGAAGGTGAGACCCCGACCATTTGTCCAGCAGATCCAGCTGAAATGGCTGGGCAAGAAATCTCCCATATTGGATTGCCTCGTAAGCAGCAACCATCCTGCCCAGCAAGGGTATGCAAAGATGTATGGATAACTTACGAGGACGGAGCACTGAGCGGACCATAGCCTGGATAGCCAAGGCCTTGTCCATCGGAAGAAATACCTCCTGAGACACTGTATCCAGTATCATTCCCAGGAACTGAAGACGTTGGGTCGGTTCCAGGTGAGATTTCTGGAAATTTAGGATCCAACCACAATCCGTAAGCAGGCGAGTCGTCAGATCAATGCTGTGCAATAGACGCTCCCTGGACATAGCCTTCATCAGTGGGGGATGTACTGGTTTGTTTATGTGCACACCTCGTGCAATCCTTTTGTTATGGGTGGGGTTTCAGAGGGTGGGTGCCGTTAGCAAGCAAGCCTGTATCCATGTGTGCATTTATATTTAATCAGTACATATTTGGCTGCAAGCCTCTGGCTGCAAAGCATCTTAGCTGTTAAGTATGTTAGTGCAAAGTATAAGGATATGAAATTTTAGAGATAAAGGAGATGAACAGGAGAGAAACAGAAGGACAGCAGACTAACTTCCCCACCTCCACAAAAGAACTGCAACCAATAAATCAACATACTAAAGTGAGTTACCTAATACACTATCACCTACGCCTGCACAGCCTGGACACTGAACTACCTGTCTGATTAAAGGGCCCCATACACTACAACGATATGTCTGAGGCTGAAGTCTGAGGCGATTTCCCTTGAACTCTCCCGGGAGCGGTTCCATACGATTCGGTACATTTTGCATGCGATATATCATATGCGACCCCAGCCATGCCTGCGGGAACAGACATATCACAAGTGCAGCACTAACGATCTAGGGGAGCCGATCCGACCCTCACGGGATCGCGCATCGGATCGGAAACACATCCAAAATGCCCGATTTCACCCAATATAATTGGCCCGAATTTGGATGAAATCGGGCATTATCATTCTAGTGCAGTGGTTCTCAAACTCGGTCCTCAGGACCCCACACAGTGCATGTTTTGCAGGTAACCCAGCAAGTGCACAGGTGAATTCATTACTCACAGACACATTTTAAAAGGTCCACAGGTGGAGCAAATTATTTAACTTGTGATTCTGTGAGGAGACCTGCAAAACATGCACTGTGTGGGGTCCTTAAGTAACAGCCCTACTACTCTCACACATTGCTGACACTCCTCATTTATACAATCTACAACCACTGTGGAACCATCTCATCCTTTCCGTTCCTTCCATTATTTCTAAAATCCTGTTTACACTGTCTTTGCTTTCAATACACCCCACCTTCTCCTAGTACATTCGATATTACACCCACACCATTCTATTCCTCAGAACAACACTACTGTACTAGAATTATGGCTCCTCGATCCTGTCCCATACCAATCCTCACTGCCAGGTCTCACCCCCCAATTTCCAAATCGCCCACATGCACTTAGAACCCAGCCAACCTTATCCCCATCTCCCCTGTCCCCTCCATTCCTTTCTCCTGTGCACTCCGGAATGCTAGATCAATCTGCCAACTATCCATGACCTCTTCATCTCCCACACTTTTAACCTTCTCGCCATTATGGACACCTGACTCTCCTCCCCAGACATCACCTCCCCTGCTGCCCTCTCTTACGGAGGCCTCTCCCTCACCCACACGGTCAGACCTTATGACCGACAGGGTGGAGGTGTGGGCATCCTTCTCTCCCCTAACTGCACCTTTCATGTCATCCCACCTGAGCCCTCCCTCACCTTCTCCACCCTTGAGGTCCACACTATCCGCCTCTTCTACCTCATTCACCTCCATGTGGCAGTGATATACCGCCCCCCTGGCCACAGTTCACCTTTCCTTGACAACGTTGCTGCCTGGCTTCCCCACTTTCTCTCCTCCGACCTCCCCTCTTTCATCCTCGGTGACTTTAACATCCCTATTGACATCACTAATGCCGCTTCCACTAATCTTCTCGCCCTTTCCACCTCCTTTGGACTTTCTCAATGGACCTCCGCTCCTACTCACAATTTTGGCCACTCCCTCGACCTTGTCTTCACCCACCGATGTGATCGCTCTGATTTCTCAAACTCTCCCTTCCCTCTCTCTGACCACCATCTGCTTTCTTTCACCCTCTCATCCTCATTTCTCCTCTCCACGCCCAGACCCACCATTACCAGGCGCAAACTCGGGTCTCTCCACCCCACTTTCATGTCCTCCCTCGAGACTTTCCTCTCTCCTCTTTCCACCTTGACCTGTCCCAACCAGGCAGCCTCCTTCTATAACCCTTCCCTAACCACTGCTCTCGACTCTGTGGCCCCCCTCTCCTCTGTCCTCCTCCGCCGCTCCAGACCCCAACCCTGGCACACCAAACTAACACGCTTCTTACAAAAATACTCACGCTCCACCGAACACCCCCGGAGGAAATCTCACTCTCTGCCGGACTTCCTCCATTTCAAGTTTATGCTCTCCTCCTACAGCTCTGCTCTTTCCCTCGCCAAGCAATCCTTTTTCCAAGTACCCATTTCTTCTCAGTCATCCTGTCCACGCCATCTCTTTGAAACATTCAACACTCTCCTTCGCTCCCCTCCCTCACTGCTACTGACTTTGCCTCTTTAATCTCCAAAATTGAGGATATCTGACATATCTCCCCCCGTCACCCCTCTGCTGCCCCCATCATCCCTTCCTTCATCTATCCCACCCTGTCCTCCTTCCGTCCCACTTCAGACAAGGAAGTCTACTCCCTCATCTTATACTCCTCCCCCTCCACCTGCCCCCTGGACCCACTTATCCGCTCTCTCTCCCCCACTGCCTGCTCCCCCCTTTAACCTATCGCTCTCTACCGGCATCTTCCCCTCACCATTCAAACATGCTCTGGTCTCACCTATTCTCAAAAAATCCAACCTCGACCCTTCAACCACCAACTACCGCCCCATCTCTCTTCTCCATTTCGCCTCTAAACTACTTCAACGACTGGTCTGCAGCCGTCTCACAAGCTACCTCTGACAACTCCATCCTCGATCCACTACAATCTGGCTTTCGCCCACTCCACTGAGACTGCCCTAGTGAAAGTCACCAATGACCTGCTTTCAGCTAAATCCAGGAGCCACTTCTTTCTGCTCATCATTCTGGACCTCTCTGCTGCCTTTGACACTGTGGATCATCCTCTCCTCCTCCGCACACTGCAATACGCTGGCCTCTCTAGCACTGTCCTTGACTGGTTTTCTTCTTGCATCACTAAACGCTCCTCTGTGTCTGCCTCCGGCACCACCTCACACCCTTCCATTTTTCCTGTTGGTATCCCTCAGGGTTCTGTCCTTGGCCCCCTTCTGTTCTCCCTGTATACCTCTTCCCTGGGTGCACTCATTAACTCCTGTGGCATTCAATACCACTTCTATGCTGATGACACACAACTCTACCTCTCCTCTCCTGATCTGTCCCCCTCTGTCCTCTATCAGGTTTCCAGCTGCCTCTCCGCAATCTCCTCCTGGATGTCTGAGCACTCTCTGAAGCTAAACATGGACAAAACTGAACTCTATCTTTCCACCATCCAGAGCAACACCCTCTACCATTATCTCTATCACTGTTGACACCACCACCATCTCCCCCGTTCCTCAACTCGGCTGCTTGGGCGTCACTCTTGACTCCTCCCTCTCCTTTGCACCCCACATCCAAGCTCTGGCACTATCCGGTCGGTTCCAGCTACGCAACATTCCTCGCATCAGGCCATTTCTCTCCCAGAGTGCAACTAAACTTATCCACTCACTGGTCATCTCATGACTCGACTACTGCAATGTTCTCACTGGCCTTGCTCGCTCCCATCCAACCTGTCCTGAACTCCACAGTTAGGCTTATCGTCCTCTCCCGCCGCTCCACATCTGCCACTCCCCTTCGCCAAAATCTACACTGGCTTCCATTCCCCTATAGAATCCTCTTCAAACTCTTCACCCTCACATACAAGGCCATCTCTAATTTCACTGCTCCCTACATCTTCAACCTCCTCTCCCTTCATACTCCCTCTCACCCCCTATGGTCGACTAATGACCGTCGCCTCTCCACCGCCCTGGTCACTGCTTCCCATGCTCGAGTTCAAGACTATGCCCGTGCTGCACCCCTTCAGTGGAACACACTCTCCAGCTCCATTAGACTCTCCCTGACTTTGCAAAGCCTCAAACGGGCACTAAAAACCCACCTATTCATCAAAGCATACCCTCCCGACGCATAACCTAGTCCTGAGGCCGCTCCTCCATCCCCCTGCCTCATGCCTTGAACATCTCAGCTTTGCTTAAATACTGCCATCAGGCTACCTCCCGCTTGCTTGTACCTCATGTCATCTGTCTGTCAACCCTTCCCACTAGATTGTTAGCTCTTCACTCGCAGCTCTCCCCTACTCAGCGACCATCTTAACCCGCTTTTTCTCCTGCTGGTAAAGAGTCATCTCCATCTATGGCCACCAGCCCCTAGTAGTACGATGATCACTCCCTCCCTACTTACATCTTAGCTGTATTATGTCTTGATAATGTGTGGTGCTCTATGTTACCTGTACTCTATTTCTGTTATTTATTTACTGTAATGCTATGTTTTGTCTCCCTGTACTGTCCTTTGTACGGCGCTGCGAAACACATGTGGCGCCTTATAAATAAAATGTAATAATAATAATAATAATAATAATAATGAGATCGTCCAAGTAGGGGACTATGTTGACTCCCATCACGCGCAGTTGCAGCATCATCTCCGCCATGACTTTGGTGAAGACCCTCGGAGCTGTGAACAAGCCAAAGGGCAAGGCCTGAAACTGGAAACGGTCACCCAAGATGGCGAACCTGTGGTAAGCCTGATGAGGCGGCAACATGGGAATGTTTAGGTAAGCATCCTTGACATCTAGGGATACCAGGAATTCCCCCTCCTACAGACCGGACACCACTGTCCGCAGGGATTCCATCTTGAATTTGAACACCCACAGATACGGGTTGAGAGACTTCAAGTTTAAGATGGGTCGCACCGAACAATCTGATTTTGGAACGACAAAAAGACTAGAGTAAAAAATAAGATTTTACTCACCAGTAAATCTATTTCTCGTAGTCCGTAGTGGATGCTGGGAACTCCGAAAGGACCATGGGGAATAGCGGCTCCGCAGGAGTCTGGGCACAACTAAAAGAAAGCTTTTAGACTACCTGGTGTGCACTGGCTCCTCCCACTATGACCCTCCTCCAAGCCTCAGTTAGGATACTGTGCCCGGAAGAGCTGACACAATAAGGAAGGATTTTGAATCCCGGGTAAGACTCATACCAGCCACACCAATCACACCGTATAACACGTGATACCATATACAGTTAACAGTATGAAACATAACTGAGCCTCTCAACAGATAGCTCATAACAATAACCCGCTAGTGAACAATAACTATGTACAATTATTGCAGACAATCCGTACTTGGGACGGGCGCCCAGCATCCACTACGGACTACGAGAAATAGATTTACCGGTGAGTAAAATCTTATTTTCTCTAACGTCCTAGTGGATGCTGGGAACTCCGAAAGGACCATGGGGATTATACCAAAGCTCCCAAACGGGCGGGAGAGTGCGGATGACTCTGCAGCACCGAATGAGAGAACTCCAGGTCCTCCTCAGCCAGGGTATCAAATTTGTAGAATTTTGCAAACGTGTTTGCCCCTGACCAAGTAGCAGCTCGGCAAAGTTGTAAAGCCGAGACCCCTCGGGCAGCCGCCCAAGATGAGCCCACCTTCCTTGTAGAATGGGCTTTAACTGATTTAGGATGCGGCAGTCCAGCCGCAGAATGCGCCAGCTGAATTGTGCTACAAATCCAGCGAGCAATAGTCTGCTTAGAAGCAGGAGCACCCAGTTTGTTGGGTGCATACAGGATAAATAGCGAGTCAGTTTTCCTGACTCCAGCCGTCCTGGAAACATAAATTTTCAAGGCCCTGACTACGTCCAGCAACTTGGAATCCTCCAAGTCGCTAGTAGCCGCAGGCACTACAATAGGTTGGTTCAAGTGAAAAGCTGATACCACCTTAGGGAGAAACTGGGGACGAGTCCTCAATTCTGCCCTATCCATATGGAAAATCAGATAAGGGCTTTTAAATGACAAAGCCGCCAATTCTGATACACGCCTGGCCGAAGCCAAGGCCAATAACATGACCACTTTCCACGTGAGATATTTTAGATCCACGGTCTTTAGTGGCTCAAACCAATGTGATTTTAGGAAATTCAACACCACGTTGAGATCCCAGGGTGCCACTGGAGGCACAAAAGGGGGCTAAATATACAGCACTCCTTTTACAAATGTCTGAACTTCAGGTAGTGAAGCTAGTTCTTTTTGGAAGAAAATCGACAGAGCCGATACCTGCACCTTAATGGAGCCTAATTTTAGGCCCATAGTCACTCCTGCCTGTAGGAAGTGCAGAAATCGACCCAGCTGAAATTCCTCTGTTGGGGCCTTATTGGCCTCACACCAAGCAACATATTTCCGCCATATACGGTGATAATGCTTTACAGTTACATCTTTCCTGGCTTTAATCAGCGTAGGAATTACATCCTCCGGAATGCCCTTTTCCTTTAGGATCCGGTGTTCAACCGCCATGCCGTCAAACGCAGCCGCGGTAAGTCTTGGAACAGACAGGGCCCCTGCTGCAGCAGGTCCTGTCTGAGCGGCAGAGGCCATGGGTCCTCTGAGATCATCTCTTGAAGTTCCGGGTATCACGCTCTTCTTGGCCAATCCGGAACCACGAGTATTGTCCTTACTCCTCGTTTTCTTATTATTCTCAGTACCTTTGGTATGAGAGGCAGAGGAGGGAACACATAAACCGACTGGTACACCCACGGTGTCACTAGAGCGTCCACCGCTATCGCCTGAGGGTCCCTTGACCTGGCGCAATATCTCTCTAGTTTTTTGTTTAGGCAGGACGCCATCATGTCCACCTGTGGTTTTTCCCATTGGTTTACAATCATTTGAAAGACTTCTGGATGAAGTCCCCATTCTCCCGGGTGGAGGTCGTGCCTGCTGAGGAAGTCTGCTTCCCAGTTGTCCACTCCCGGAATGAACACTGCTGACAGTGCTAGCACATGATTTTCCGCCCATCGGAGAATCCTTGTGGCTTCTGCCATTGCCGTCCTGCTTCTTGTGCCGCCCTGTCGGTTTACATGGGCGACCGCCGTGATGTTGTCTGACTGGATCAGTACCGGCTGGTGTAGAAGCAGGGGTTTTGCCTGACTTAGGGCATTGTAAATGGCCCTCAGTTCTAGAATATTTGTGTGTAGGGAAGTCTCCTGACTCGACCATAGTCCTTGGAAGTTTCTTCCCTGTGTGACTGCCCCCCAGCCTCGAAGGCTGGCATCCGTGGTCACCAGGACCCAGTCCTGTATGCCGAATCTGCGGCCCTCTAGAAGATGAGCACTCTGCAGCCACCACAGCAGAGACACCCTGGTTCTTGGAGACAGGGTTATTAGCCGATGCATCTGAAGATGCGATCCGGACCATTGGTCCAACAGGTCCCACTGAAAGATTCTGGCATGGAACCTGCCGAAAGGAATTGCTTCGTAAGAAGCCACCATCTTTCCCAGGACTCGCGTGCAGTGATGCACCGACACCTGTTTTGGTTTCAGGAGGTTTCTGACTAGAGACGACAGCTCCATGGCTTTTTCCTCTGGGAGAAACACTTTTTTCTGGACTGTGTCCAGAATCATTCCCAGGAACAGTAGACGTGTCGTCGGAACCAGCTGTGACTTTGGAATATTTAGAATCCAACCGTGCTGGTGTAGCACCTCCTGAGATAGTGCTACTCCTACCAACAACTGCTCCTTGGATCTCGCCTTTATTAGGAGATCGTCCAAGTATGGGATAATTAAAACTCCCTTTCTTCGAAGGAGTATCATCATTTCCGCCATTACCTTGGTAAACACCCTCGGTGCCGTGGACAGACCAAACGGCAGCGTTTGGAATTGGTAATGGCAATTCTGTACCGCAAATCTGAGGTACTCCTGGTGAGGATGGTAAATGGGGACATGCAGGTAAGCATCCTTGATGTCCAGGGATACCATGTAATCCCCCTCGTCTAGACTTGCAATAACCGCCCTGAGCGATTCCATCTTGAACTTGAATTTTTTTATGTATGTGTTCAAGGATTTCAAATTTAAAATGGGTCTCACCGAACCGTCCGGTTTCGGTACCACAAACAGTGTGGAATAGTAACCCCGTCCTTGTTGAAGTAGGGGCACCTTGACTATCACGCGCTGGGAATACAGCTTGTGAATTGCCTCTAGCACAGCCTCCCTGTCCGAGGGAGTTGCTGGCAAGGCTGATTTGAGGAAACGGCGGGGGGGAGACGCCTCGAATTCCAGCTTGTACCCCTGAGATACTACTTGAAAGATCCACCTGTGAGCGAGCTCACTGATCGCTGAAATTTTGGAGGCGGCCCCCCACCGTACCTGGCTCCGCCTGTGGAGCCCCACCGTCATGCGGCGGACTTGGAAGAAGCGGGGGAGGACTTTTGCTCCTGGGAACTAGCTGTTTGTTGCAGCCTTTTTCCCCTACCTCTGCCTCTGGACAGAAAGGACCCGCCTATTCCTCGCCTGTTTTTCTGGGTCCGAAAGGACTGTACCTGATAAAACGGCGCTTTTTTAGGCTGTGAGGGAACATGGGGTAAAAATGCTGACTTCCCAGCTGTCGCTGTGGAAACGAGGTCCGAGAGACCATCCCCGAATAACTCCTCACCCTTATAAGGCAAAACTTCCATGTGCCTTTTGGAATCTGCATCCCCTGTCCACTGCCGGGTCCATAAGCCTCTCCTAGCAGAAATGGACAATGCACTTATTTTAGATGCCAGCCGGCAGATCTCCCTCTGTGCATCTCTCATGTATAAGACCGAGTCTTTTATATGCTCTATGGTTAGCAGAATAGGGTCCCTGTCTAGGGTGTCAATATTTTCTGACAGGGAATCTGACCACGCAGCGGCAGCACTGCACATCCATGCTGACGCAATAGCTGGCCTAAGTATAATGCCTGTGTGTGTATATATAGACTTCAGGATTGCCTCCTGTTTTCTATCCGCAGGCTCCTTCAGGGCGGCCGTATCCGGAGACGGAAGTGCCACCTTTTTAGACAAACGTGTGAGCGCTTTATCCACCCTAGGAGGTGTTTCCCAACGTGCCCTATCCTCTGGCGGGAAAGGGAACGCCATTAGTAATTTTTTTGAGATTATCAATCTTTTATCAGGGAAAGCCCACGCTTCTTCACACACTTCATTTAATTCTTCAGATGGGGGAAAAACTACGGGTAGTTTTTTCTCCCCAAACATAATACCCTTTTTTGTGGTACCTGGGTTTAAATCTGAAATGTGTAACACCTCTTTCATTGCCTCAATCATGCAGCGAATGGCCTTAGTGGACATTAGATTAGACTCATCGTCGTCGACACTGGTATCAGTATCCGTGTCGACATCTGGGTCTGCCATCTAAGGTAGCGGGCGTTTTAGAGCCCCTGATGGCCTTTGAGACACCTGGGCAGGCACAAGCTGAGAAGCCGGCTGTCCCGCATTTGGCATGTCGTCAAATTTTTTGTGTAAGGAGTCGACACTTGCACGTAATTCCTTCCATAAAACCATCCACTCAGGTGTCTGCCCCGCAGTGGGTGACATCACTTCTACAGGCATCTGCTCCGCCTCCACATAATTTTCCTCCTCAAACATGTTGACACAGCCGTACCGACACACCGCACACACACCGGGAATGCTCTAAACAGAGGACAGGACCCCACAGAAGCCCTTTGGGGAGACAGAGAGAGAGAGAGTATGCCAGCACACACCAGAGCGCTATATACTGCAGGGACTAACTGAATTATGTCCCCTATAGCTGCTATAATATTTACTGCGCATAAATTTAGTGCCCCCCCTCTCTTTTTTTACCCTTTTTCTGTAGTGTAGACTGCAGGGGAGAGCCAGGGAGCTTCCTTCCAGCGGAACTGTGAGGGAAAAATGGCGCCAGTGTGCTGAGGGGGATAGCTCCGCCCCTTTTTCGCGGACTATTCTCCCGCTTTTTTAAGGATTCTGGCAGGGGTAATTATCACATATATAGCCTCTGGGGCTATATATTGTGATTGTTTTGCCAGCCAAGGTGTTTTTATTGCTGCTCAGGGCGCCCCCCCCCAGCGCCCTGCACCCTCAGTGACCGGAGTGTGAAGTGTGTATGAGAAGCAATGGCGCACAGCTGCAGTGCTGTGCGCTACCTTGGAGAAGACAGAAGTCTTCATGCCGCCGATTTTCCGGACTTCTTCTGGCTCTGTAAGGGGGACGGCGGCGCGGCTCCGGGACCGAACACCAAGGCCAGTTCCATGCGGTCGGTCCCTCTGGAGCTAATGGTGTCCAGTAGCCTAAGAAGCCCAAGCTAGCTGCAAGCAGGTAGGTTCGCTTCTTCTCCCCTTAGTCCCTCGTTGCAGTGAGCCTGTTGCCAGCAGGTCTCACTGTAAAATAAAAAAACTAAAATATACTTTCTTCTAAGAGCTCAGGAGAGCCCCTAGTGTGCATCCAGCTCGGCCGGGCACAAAAATCTAACTGAGGCTTGGAGGAGGGTCATAGTGGGAGGAGCCAGTGCACACCAGGTAGTCTAAAAGCTTTCTTTTAGTTGAGCCCAGACTCCTGCGGAGCCGCTATTCCCCATGGTCCTTACGGAGTTCCCAGCATCCACTAGGACGTTAGAGAAAATAAGAATTTACTTACCGATAATTCTATTTCTCATAGTCCGTAGTGGATGCTGGGACTCCGTCAGGACCATGGGGAATAGCGGGCTCCGCAGGAGACAGGGCACATCTAAATAAAGCTTTTAGGATCACATGGTGCGTACTGGCTCCTCCCCCTATGACCCTCCTCCAAGCCTCAGTTAGGTACTGTGCCCGGACGAGCGTACACAATAAGGAAGGATCTTGAATCCCGGGTAAGACTCATACCAGCCACACCAATCACACCGTACAACTTGTGATCTGAACCCAGTTAACAGTATGATAACAAAAAACGAAGTAGCCTCTGAAAAGATGGCTCACAACAATAGTAATAACCCGATCTTTGTAACAATAACTATGTACAAGTATTGCAGACAATCCGCACTTGGGATGGGCGCCCAGCATCCACTACGGACTATGAGAAATAGAATTATCGGTAAGTAAATTCTTATTTTCTCTAACGTCCTAGTGGATGCTGGGACTCCGTCAGGACCATGGGGATTATACCAAAGCTCCCAAACGGGCGGGAGAGTGCGGATGACTCTGCAGCACCGAATGAGAGAACTCCAGGTCCTCCTTAGCCAGAGTATCAAATTTGTAAAATTTTACAAACGTGTTCTCCCCTGACCACGTAGCTGCTCGGCAAAGTTGTAATGCCGAGACCCCTCGGGCAGCCGCCCAAGATGAGCCCACTTTCCTTGTGGAGTGGGCCTTTACAGATTTAGGCTGTGGCAGGCCTGCCACAGAATGTGCAAGTTGGATTGTACTACAGATCCAACGTGCAATCGTCTGTTTAGACGCAGGAGCACCCATCTTGTTGGGTGCATACAATAGAAACAACGAGTCAGATTTTCTGACTCCAGCTGTCCTTGAAATATATATTTTTAATGCTCTGACAACGTCCAGTAACTTGGAGTCCTCCAAGTCGCTAGTAGCCGCAGGCACCACAATAGGCTGGTTCAAGTGAAAAGCCGAAACCACCTTAGGGAGAAAATGAGGACGTGTCCGCAGTTCTGCCCTGTCCGAATGGAAAATCAGATATGGGCTTTTGTATGATAAAGCCGCCAACTCTGAAACTCTCCTGGCTGAAGCCAGGGCCAATAGCATGGTTACCTTCCATGTAAGGTATTTTAAATCTACCGATTTTAGAGGCTCAAACCAATGAGATTTGAGAAAATTCAAAACTACGTTCAAATCCCACGGTGCCACTGGAGGCACTATTGGGGGTTGTATATGTAGTACACCTTTGACAAAAGTTTGTACTTCAGGCACTGATGCCAATTCCTTCTGGAAGAAGATTGATAAGGCCGAAATTTGAACTTTAATGGACCCCAATTTTAGGCCCATAGACAATCCTGCTTGCAGGAAATGTAAGAATCGACCCAATTGAAATTCTTCCGTTGGAGCCTTCTTGGCCTCACACCACGCAACATATTTTCGCCAAATGCGGTGATAATGTTGTACAGTCACTTCCTTTCTAGCCTTAATCAAGGTAGGAATAACTTCCTCTGGAATGCCCTTTTCTTTTAGAATCCGGCGTTCAACCGCCATGCCGTCAAACGCAGACGCGGTAAGTCTTGGAACATACAAGGTCCCTGCTGAAGCAGATCCCTTCTTAGAGGTAGAGGCCATGGATCCTCCGTGAGCATCTCTTGAAGTTCCGGATACCAAGTTCTTCTTGGCCAGTCCGGAGCCACCAGTATTGTTCTTACTCCTCTTTTCCGTATAATTCTCAGTACCTTTGGTATGAGAGGCAGAGGAGGGAACACATACACTGACTGGTACACCCACGGTGTTACCAGAGCGTCCACAGCTATTGCCTGAGGGTCTCTTGACCTGGCGCAATATCTGTCCAATTTTTTGTTGAGGCGAGACGCCATCATGTCCACCTTTGGTCTTTCCCAACGGTTCACAATCATGTGGAAGACTTCTGGATGAAGTCCCCACTCTCCCGGGTGAAGGTCGTGTCTGCTGAGGAAGTCTGCTTCCCAGTTGTCCACTCCCGGGATGAACACTGCTGACAGTGCTATGACATGATTCTCCGCCCAGCGCAGAATCCTTGCAGCTTCTGTCATTGCTCTTCTGCTTCTCGTGCCGCCTTGTCGGTTTACGTGGGCGACTGCCGTGATGTTGTCCGACTGGATCAACACCGGCTGACCCTGAAGCAGCGATTTTGCCAGGCTTAGAGCATTGTAGATCGCTCTTAGCTCCAGTATATTTATGTGAAGGGACGTCTCCAGGTTTGACCACACGCCCTGGAAGTTTCTTCCCTGTGTGACTGCTCCCCAGCCTCGTAGGCTGGCATCCGTAGTCACCAGGACCCAGTCCTGTATGCCGAATCTGCGGCCCTCTAACAGATGGGCACTCTGCAACCACCACAGGAGAGACAACCTTGTTCTTGGTGACAGTGTTATCCGCTGATGCATGTGCAGATGCGATCCGGACCATTTGTCCAGCAGATCCCACTGAAATGTCCGTGCATGGAATCTGCCGAATGGAATCGCTTCGTAAGAAGCCACCATCTTTCCCAGGACTCTTGTGCATTGATGTACTGACACAGTTCCTGGTTTTAGGAGGTTCCTGACAAGTTCGGATAACTCCCTTGCTTTCTCCTCCGGGAGAAACACCTTTTTCTGAACCGTGTCCAGAATCATTCCCAGGAACAGCAGACGAGTTGTCGGGGTCAATTGAGATTTTGGAAGATTCAGAATCCACCCGTGTTGTTGAAGCACTACCTGGGTTAGTGCTACACCGACTTCCAGCTGTTCTCTGGACTTTGTCCTTATCAGGAGATCGTCCAAGTAAGGGATAATTAATACGCCTTTTCTTCGTAGAAGAACCATCATTTCGGTCATTACCTTGGTAAAGACCCGAGGGGCCGTGGACAAACCAAACGGCAGCGTTTGAAACTGATAATGACAGTCTTGTATCACGAACCTGAGATACCCTTGGTGTGAGGGGTAAATTGGGACATGCAGATAAGCATCTTTTATGTCCAGGGACACCATGAAGTCCCCTTCTTCCAGATTCGCTATCACTGCTCTGAGTGACTCCATCTTGAACTTGAATTTCTGTATGTACAGGTTCAAGGATTTCAGGTTTAGAATAGGTCTTACCGAACCGTCCGGCTTCGGTACCACAAATAGTGTGGAATAATACCCCTTTCCCTGTTGTAGGAGGGGTACCTTGACTATCACCTGCTGAGAATACAGCTTGTGAATGGCTTCCAAAACCGACGTCCTTTCTGAGGGAGACGTTGGTAAAGCAGACTTTAGGAACCGGCGAGGGGGAGACCTTTCGAACTCCAACATGTAACCCTGAGATATTATCTGCAGGATCCACGGGTCCACTTGTGAGCGAGCCCACTGATTGCTGAAAATCTTGAGTCGACCCCCCACCGCTCCTGAGTCCGCTTGTAAAGCCCCAGCGTCATGCTGATGGCTTTGTAGAACCCGGGGCGGGCTTCTGGTCCTGGGCAGGGGCTGCTTGCTGCCCTCTCTTACCCTTTCCTCTGCCTCGCGGCAGATAAGACTGTCCTTTTGGTCGCTTGTTTTTATAGGAGCGAAAGGACTGCGGCTGAAAAGACGGTGTCTTTTTCTGTTGGGAGGGGGTCTGAGGTATAAAAGTGGATTTGCCGGCAGTTGCCGTGGCCACCAGGTCCGAAAGACCGACCCCAAATAATTCCTCTCCTTTATATGGCAATACTTCCATATGCCTTTTGGAATCCGCATCACCTGACCACTGTCGCGTCCATAAACTTCTTCTGGCAGATATGGACATCGCGCTTACTCTTGATGCTAGAGTACAAATATCCCTCTGAGCATCTCGCATATAAAGAAAAGCATCCTTTAATTGCTCTAGAGTCAATAAAATACTGTCCCTATCCAGGGTATCAATATTTTCAGTCAGAGAATCCAACCACACTACCCCAGCACTGCACATCCAGGCTGAGGCTACTGCCGGTCGCAGTATAACACCAGTATGTGTGTATATACTCTTCAGTGTAGTTTCCAGCCTCCTATCTGCTGGATCCTTGAGGGCGGCCGTATCAGGAGACGGCAACGCCACTTGCTTTGATAAACGTGTGAGCGCCTTATCCACCCTAGGGGGTGTTTCCCAGCGCGCCCTAACCTCTGGTGGGAAAGGGTATAATGCCAATAACTTCTTGGAAATTAGCAGTTTTCTATCTGGGTTAACCCACGCTTCGTCACACACGTCATTCAATTCCTCTGATTCTGGAAAAGCTACAGGTAGTTTTTTCACCCCCCACATAATACCCCTTTTTGAGGTACCAGCAGTATCAGAGATCTGCAAAGCCTCCTTCATTGCCGTGATCATATAACGTGTGGCCCTATTGGAAAATACGTTTGTTTCTTCACCGTCGACACTAGATTCATCTGTGTCGGTACCCGTGTCGACTGACTGAGGTAAGGGACGTTTTACAGCCCCTGACGGTGTCTGAGACGCCTGAGCCGGTACTAACTGGTTTTCCGGCCGTCTCATTTCGTCAACTGACTTTTGTAATGTGCTAACATTATCACGTAATTCCATAACTAAAGCCATCCATTCCGGTGTCGACTCCCTAGGGGGTGACATCACCATTACCGGCAATTGCTCTGCCTCCACACCAACATCGTCCTCATACATGTCGACACACACGTACCGACACACAGCAGCCACACAGGGAATGCTCTAATCGAAGACAGGACCCTCTTAGCCCTTTGGGGAGACAGAGGGAGAGTTTGCCAGCACACACCAAAAGCGCTATAAATGTATATAAACAACCCTAGAAGGTGTTGTTTTTGATATAAGCGCTTTTAATATATCAATATCGCCAAATTATGCCCCCCTTCTCTTTGTTACCCTGTTTCTGTAGTGCAGTGCAGGGGAGAGTCCTGGGAGCCTTCCTCACCAGCGGAGCTGAGCAGGAAAATGGCGCTGAGTGCTGAGGAGAATAAGCTCCGCCCCTTTTTCGGCGGGCTTTTCTCCCGGGTTTTAAGAAAACTGGCCTGGGTTAAATACATACATATAGCCTTAATGGCTATATGTGATGTATTTATTTTGCCACTAAAGGTATTTAATATTGCTGCCCAGGGCGCCCCCAGCAGCGCCCTGCACCCTCCGTGACTGAATCAGTGAGACGTGTAGCAACAATGGCGCACAGCTGCAGTGCTGTGCGCTACCTTCATGAAGACTGAGGAGTCTTCTGCCGCCTGCTTTCCGGACCTCCGTCTTCAGCGTCTGTAAGGGGGATCGGCGGCGCGGCTCCGGGACGAACCCCAGGAGGACCTGTGTTCCGACTCCCTCTGGAGCTAAGTGTCCAGTAGCCTAAGACTCCAATCCATCATGCACGCAGGTGAGTTGGAAATCTCTCCCCTAAGTCCCTTGATGCAGTGATCCTGTTGCCAGCAGGATTCACTGAGATTTAAACCTAAAAAAAAACTTTTTCTAAGCAGCTCTTTAGGAGAGCCACCTAGATTGCACCCTTCTCGGACGGGCACAAAAACCTAACTGAGGCTTGGAGGAGGGTCATAGGGGGGAGGAGCCAGTACGCACCATGTGATCCTAAAAGCTTTATTTAGATGTGCCCTGTCTCCTGCGGAGCCCGCTATTCCCCATGGTCCTGACGGAGTCCCAGCATCCACTAGGACGTTAGAGAAACCCCTGTTGCGTAACGGAGGAGGTACTGGGACCACCTCCCCTGTCCGCAAAAGTTTTTGAATAGCCTCTTAAAAGGTAACTCTTGCTGCAGGTAAAGCTGGAAAGCCTGATTTGAAAAATGTGTGAAGCGGGAGTGCTTGACATTCCAGCCAGTATCCCTGAGAAATGAGGTCCCTCACCCAAGGATCCCGGCAGGACTTTTCCCACACGTGGGCGAGGTGTTGAAGGCGAGCACCCACCTGAAAGTCTCCTTGCCGCTGGGGCCAACAGTCACGTAGATGGCTTTGCGGCAGGGGATCCGGTGGTCTGGTCCAGGGAGGCAGCAGCTGCAGGTTTGCAGGACTTCCTACGAGATCCTCTGAGTGGTGGAGACGCCCCGAGACCCTGCCTCTGAATCTTGCCACAAGAAAGGACTGCAAGGAGGGTCCTGTGTAAGAACGTCTAGCAGCTGGCGCATCCGACGGCAGATAGGTAGACTTACCCGCTGTTGCCTGGGAGATCCATTTATTTAATTCGTCCCCAAACAAGGCATCACCCGTAAAAGGAAGATTTTCCACAGCCTTTTTGGAATCAGCATCTGCTGACCATTGACATAACCACAGAGCTCTGCGTGCTAAAACAGCCATAGCCGTAGTGCGGCTATTTATCTTACACAATTCCTTAATAGCTTCGCTCATAAAATTAGCAGCATCCTGAATGTGTTGCAGCAGAGTAATGACCTCATCCTGGGGCAGATTGTCTAATTCATTAATAATATGATCGGACCACTTGACCATTGCCCTAGAAATCCACCCACAAACTATTGTGGGGAGCTCGGCAACACACGCTGCCGTATAAATTTGCCTTGACAGTGGTCTCAATTTTACGGTCAGCCGGCTCTTTTAGGGATATAGCCACTGGCACCGGCAGTACTAATTTATTAGATCGTCTGGACACAGACATATCGACTGACTGGGGGGGGGTTCCCATACCTTCCTGTCCTCAGCTGGGAGGGGAAAGGTAGCTAAAAACCTTTGAGGAATTTTGTAATTTCTTATCAGGGTTTAACCACGCTTTCTTGGCCAGGGAGTTTAACTACTTAAACTCAGGAAAAGTTGCTGAGGTCTTTGGTCAACATTAAAGTACAACTCCTTATCTGGTTCTGCCTCCTGATCTGGTATGCGAAGTACCTCTCTCACAGCAAAAATGAGGGCCTCCACCCCAGGGGACAAAGAGCTGTCCTCATCCATATCATCCACATCAGGCTGATCAGAATCTGACTGGAGCACCTGTGGCAGTGAGCACTTATGTGAAACCAACAGAGGGGGCTGAGAAGCCATTCTGGTATCTGCTGCTTTAGCCATACAATCAATAGACCGTTTCAACACCTGTCTCTCCTTTTTAGCTGCAGCTAATTCTGAACTGACATTCTGAATCATGCTTTTAAAATTATCTAACCAGTCAGGTGCCTGTGAACTGTGTCTCTGTACACAGTGGAGACAAGGAGCATTGTTCACACATGAGGGACCCTACTGATGAAAGGGTAGCGTTACAAGCAGCACACATAACCATGTCCACAGACATATTTACACAACTGAAAATACCTCCACACAGACCCTAGAGAGCCCCTGGAGTGACACTGAGCAAACGGAGACCAGCACACACAAAACTGCAGCCCAATGTGTAAATGTAAGTGTACAACCTGTATAAGTGGCGGCAGCGCTGCCGCTGGAAAGCACCCCCCCTGCTATCAGGTCAGAAGTCTGTAACAGCGTGAGTCCCCGGATGAGCAGCGTTCATGCAGTCTTGATGAACCGCAGCGGCAGGAAATGACGCCTTCCCGCCTCGGGAAGCCCCACCCCTTGCAATGGCGCGCGGCCCCTGTAGTATGTTTTTTATACTGGCCATGTTAAAACACTGTAAACCCCTAACAGTACACACAAAGCCTTGTCTAACAGTGAGCACTGCTGAGGAGAGCCAATTTTGTCCGTGGCGGGCACCACAGCTCGTGGCCCATGACCGCCACACAACCTGCACCGTGGACCCGCTAACCATGACCCCACTGTAACACTCACCGCACCTTGAGCTTCGGCATCTGTTAGAGGGTGGCGGCTAGCTGCCTGCATGGGCACACATATTAACAATGTGTGATCAGCACCTCAGGAGCTCAGTGTCCTGTCAGCTGGGATTACGAACCATTAACCTTCAGAAGGTTGGTTCGGTCTCCCCTCTAAGTCCCACGAAGCAGGTAGCCTGGTTGCCAACCAGGGCTACCTAAAAGTAACAAACTAAAATAAAAAAATAAAGGAAACTCTCTGGAGCTCCAGAGAAGTGCACCCGGCTCCTTGGGCACATTTTTCTAAACTGAGTCTGGTAGGAGGGGCATAGAGGGGAGGAGTCAGCACACACATACACACACTAAAGCTTTTAAAGTGCCAGGCTCCAGTGGACCCGATCTATACCCCATGGTACTAAAGTACAGATCCCCAGTATCCACTAGGACGTTAGAGAAAAGTTGTCTGTACTACATTCTGAATGGCAAAACTGATTAAAATAGTCAAAAGTTAAATTGCGGAACATTGCGCACAAGAAATGGAGGAGGTATTTTATGCTAAGGGTTACACCCCCTACTACTAATAGAGGGAAAGGGGAAATTCATTATCAATTATTATTAATACTGAGTGTATTCCAAACATCCCCCAGAGCACCAAGTGTTACACATACTTGCCTACTTTTGAGAAAACATTCCAGGGAGATTGTGAAAGTAACACCTATCAGTGCGGGCGCGTACTGCTACATCTGAGAGGTGTGTCATGAAAATTTACTTACATCCAAATGTAAATGAGCCCCAAAGTTTGTAAAATCTACTTGTTGAAGAAAAGAGACACTGATATTTTGCAGGATTTGTTTGTGTATTATGTTTCACAAGAGCTTCCATATACTGTAAGTGGCCACGAGAAACCTTATTTAAAATGCATGTAGCTCATACTTGCCTACCTGACCCTCTCCATGAGGTAAAAAATGCTCTGTTCCTGGACTTTCCTGGTAATGTATGATTGCCATCACCTGTGGTGAAACACCTTTCTTATCAATTAACTAGCTCACCACAGGTGATGGCAATCATACATTACCAGCAAAGTCCAGGAACAGAGCATTTTCTCCCTCATGGAGAGGGTCAGGTAGGCAAGTATGATGTAGCTATAGGGATCATTGTGCCTTATAACCAATGCAAGAAAATGGCATTGATGAGCCCATTTGAATGCATGTATCTCTAATTTATTTTTCCCCAAAAAAAATGAAACAGCTGCATAATGTGGGTAAGGTGCAATCAGGGAGATTGATGGACTATTCAGGGAGTGAGGGAGATTGCTACTAATTCAGGGAGTCTCCTGCAGAATGAGGGAGCAAGGCAACTATGGTGTTACATTGATGAGCAGAAGCCCCAGCAGCCCGGGGGCGGCAGCAGCAGCGGGGTAGGTAGGAGGACCTACGCCTCCTAGCAGGGAGTGACAGCGGTAGTGTGCGAGGCTGACAGTCTATCAGTCCGGGATCAGCAGTAGCAATTTCGTGCGGTCTTCTCCTAATCCCCTCCTATGGAAGCCTGTCTAGTAGTGCCCAGTTCCCCGGCACTGGCAGCCGGCACGGAGCGCTGTACCTGCACATTCCGCTGCTCCTGGCGCCGCCTGCTGAGGTTTCCCGGTGCCGAGTCCATGTGACTGATTATACAATAACCATCAGCCTGCCATATGAGCAATGACCTCTCTCCGGCTCATACACACAACATGCAGCCCGGATATCCGTATTAATGTGCGCGGAAGCTGTCACCCAGCAGCTCGCCCCCTGCTGGCCGGTATGGCACTGGGCAGCGTATAATTAACTACCTTACATACAGGCTAGCATCTCTCTCCACCCTGCCGCTCCCTGCACGGTAGCTGCACCACCCCGTAGTACACATTAGTATACACATTCTGCGGAGGGTAGAGGCTCCTCCAGCCCAGACATGCCCACACTGACAGCAGCACTGGCAGATGGCAGCTATCCGGGGCAGATCTATATACAGTGAGCAGGGATTGCGGGCAGATCTATATACAGCAGCTCGCCCCCTGCTGGCCGGTATGGCACTGGGCAGCGTATAATTAACTACCTTACATACAGGCTAGCATCTCTCTCCACCCTGCCGCTCCCTGCACGGTAGCTGCACCACCCCGTAGTACACATTAGTATACACATTCTGCGGAGGGTAGAGGCTCCTCCAGCCCAGACATGCCCACACTGACAGCAGCACTGGCAGATGGCAGCTATCCGGGGCAGATCTATATACAGTGAGCAGGGATTGCGGGGTGTATGTGTAGGGGAGCAGAGCTTGCACGGTCTATATACAGGGAGCAGGAATTGCAGGGTGTGTATATATATATATATATATATAATTGCAGGGTGTATGTGTAGAGGAGCAGGGATTGCAGGGTGTAGGGGAGCCAGAGCCGGCCCTAGGCATCATAGACAAATGCCTAGGGCAGGCATTCCCAACCGCGGTCCTCGATTGGGGCGAACACCGCTCCTCCCCAACTTACAGATACAGCCACGCCCACTTAGGAACTTTCTGTTGCTGTAGCTCTGGGCACGGGGGTGAGCTGCGATGTCAGCGCTTCTGTTGTGAAGGGACCCGCGGCCAGCCGGTGGCTTTGTAATGAGTCATTCTGACTCTATAGGGCTATTATACACTACCCGGTTTACACCGGATGGCAAAAAGCCGCATGGTTTTTCACACACAACGGCTTTGAGCCGTGTGTAATGCTGTGCGCATGCGCAGCAGCGGCGGTGGCTAAAAAAACCGTTGTGTGTGAAAGCTTCCCTTCACACGCATGGTTCTCTGCCTACAAAGACGGCACGGCAGCCGGACCGTCCAGTGGATATTTCCGGCTGTAACCCGGCAGTTGTGCCAAAGCCGTGCCTTGTGAAAGGACACATTGCTCTGAATGTGTCTCCGTAGCACGGCCGCGTCAAAAAGCCGTCCGGGATTTTGCTGGGCGCAGGGAGCCGGCACGTGTGTAATAGCCCTTAGTGTGCTGCTGCTCAATCACTGTGATTAAGAGGATGCCGTCTAGCCGGGGAGGACAAGGAGGAGGGACAAAAGGAAGCTGCTTCTGGGACTAGTCAGATGACATGTACTGTCAGTTGTATTCTGAATAACAGTACAGTGTTGTTGCAGTGTCCTGACAATGTTACTGCACTTTGTGTTGGTAAGCAGTGTGACGGCAGGGGTGCAGATAGTGAACTGCCTTAGGAGAAGCTGCAGTTGCACTCACTTCCGCTGTTTAATTATTCTGTAAAGTTATTTATCAGGTATGTGTTTCTATGCATCTTATGTTCTCAGAAATAATACTATGGGAACTGTTGGCATATCGGTTGTATCAAGGCAGTACATTAATGAGCAGCCAGGTTATATGACACTGCATTACCTGAGGTGGGCAGGTGTTGCATACAGGAAGCCTTATAGGCCCTACACACTTGGCGATATTCTGAAAGATATGAACGATCTCGTTCATAAATGAACGAGAACTCGTTCATATCTTTCAGTGTGGAGACTTAAGCGATGAACGATGCGCGTCCCCGCGCTCGTTCATCGCTGGTCTCCCGTCGGCTGTGCATGCAGGCCAATATGGACGATCTCGTCCATATTTGCCTGCACTTCAATGCAGCCGGGTGACGGGGGGAGTGAAGAAACTTCACTCCCCCCGTCACTGCCCCCCCGCCGCCGGGTCGCTCGTCGGCCGTCGGGCACCTCGGCGGCACATCGCCAAGTGAGTAGGGCCCATTAGGAATACACTATTTCTCTGACGTCCTAGCGGATGCTGGGAACTCCGTAAGGACCATGGGGAATAGACGGGCTCCGCAGGAGACTGGGCACTCTAAGAAAAGAATTAGGACTACTGGTGTGCACTGGCTCCTCCCTCTATGCCCCTCCTCCAGACCTCAGTTAGAATCTGTGCCCGGCTCGACCTGGTTGCACACTAGGGGCTCTCCTGAGCTCCTAGTAAAGAAAGTATTTATTAGGTTTTTTATTTTCAGTGAGATCTGCTGGCAACAGACTCACTGCTACGAGGGACTTAGGGGAGAGAAGCGAACCTACCTGCTTGCAGCTAGCTTGGGTTTCTAGGCTACTGGACACCATTAGCTCCAGAGGGATCGAACACAGGCCCAGCCTCGGTCGTCCGGTCCCGGAGCCGCGCCGCCGTCCACCTTGCAGAGCCAGAAGACGGAAGATCCGAGGAGAAAATCGGCGTCTGAAGACTCCAATCTTCATTAAGGTAGCGCACAGCACTGCAGCTGTGCGCCATTGCTACCCATGCACACCACATACTCCGGTCACTGATGGGTGCAGGGCGCTGGGGGGGGGAGGCGCCCTGGGCTGCAATTAGATTACCTTAAAAATGGCTAAAATACACATAATATAGTCTAATACACTATATATGTGTAAAATCCCCTGCCATAATATTAATATAAAGAGCGGGAGAAGCCCGCCAAAAAAGGGGCGGGGCTATCTCCCTCAGCACACTGGCGCCATTTTCTCTTCACAGCTCCGCTGGAAGGACGCTCCCCAGGCTCTCCCCTGCAGTTTCCAGGCTCAATAGGGTAAAAAAGAGAGGGGGGGGGGGCACTAAATTTAGGCGCAATACTGTGTATTATAGCTGCTATAGGGAAAAATCACTTTGTGTAGTGTAATATCCCTGTGTTATATAGCGCTGTGGTGTGTGCTGGCATACTCTCTCTGTCTCCCCAAAGGACTTAGTGGGGTCCTGTCCTCAGTCAGAGCATTCCCTGTGTGTGTGCGGTGTGTCGGTACGGCTGTGTCGACATGTTTGATGAGGAGGCTTATGTGGAGGCGGAGCAGGTGCCGATAAATGTGATGTCACCCCCTGCGGGGTCGACACCAGAGTGGATGGATATGTGGAAGGTATTAACCAACAGTGTCAACTCCTTACATAAAAGGCTGGATGACGTAACAGCCGTGGGACAGCCGGCTTCTCAGCCAGTGCCTGCCCAGGCGTCTCAAAAGCCATAAGGGGCTCAAAAACGCCCGCTACCTCAGATGGCAGACACAGATGTCGACACGGAGTCTGACTCCAGTGTCGACGAGGATAAGACATATACACAATCCACAAGGGGCATCCGTTGCATGATTACGGCAATAAAAAATGTTTTGCACATTTCTGACATTAACCCAGGTACCACTAAAAAGGGTATTATGTTTGGGGAGAAAAAGCAACCAGTGGTTTTTCCCCCATCAGATGAGTTGAATGAAGTGTGTGAAGAAGCGTGGGCTTCCCCCGATAAGAAACTAGTGATTTCTAAAAAGTTACTGATGGCGTACCCCTTCCCGCCAGAGGACAGGTTACGCTGGGAGACTTCCCCGAGGGTGGATAAAGCGCTCACACGCTTGTCAAAAAAGGTGGCACTGCCGTCTCAGGATACGGCCGCCTTAAAGGAGCCTGCGGATAGAAAGCAGGAGGCTATCCTGAAGTCTGTATATACACACTCAGGTACTATACTGAGACCTGCTATTGCTTCAGCATGGATGTGCAGTGCTGCAGCAGCGTGGTCTGATTCCCTGTCTGATAACATTGATTCCCTTGACAGGGACGCTATATTGCTAACCATAGAGCATATTAAAGACGTAGTCTTATCTATGAGAGATGCACAGAGGGATATTTGCCGGCTGGCATCTAGAATAAATGCAATGTCCATCTCTGCCAGGAGAGTATTATGGACTCGGCAGTGGACAGGTGATGCGGATTCTAAAAGGCACATGGAGGTTTTGCCTTACAAGGGTGAGGAATTGTTTGGGGATGGTCTCTCGGACCTCGTTTCCACAGCAACAGCTGGGAAGTCGACATTTTTACCTCAGGTTCCCTCACAGCCTAAGAAAGCACCGTATTATCAGGTACAGTCCTTTCGGCCCCAGAAAGGCAAGCGGGTTAGAGGCGCGTCCTTTCTACCCAGAGGCAGGGGTAGAGGGAAAAAGCTGCACCATACAGCCAGTTCCCAAGAACAAAAATCCTCCCCTGCTTCCACTAAATCCTCCGCATGACGCTGGGGCTCCACTGGTGGAGCCAGGTGCGGTGGGGGCCCGTCTCCGGAACTTCAGCGACCGGTGGGTTCGCTCACAGGTGGATCCCTGGATTCTACAAGTCGTATCTCAGGGATACAAGCTGGAATTCGAGACGTCTCCCCCTCGCCGTTACCTCAAATCGTCCTTGCCAGCCACTCCCCAGGACAGGGAGGTAGTACTGGCGGCAATTCACAAGCTGTACCTCCAGCAGGTGATAATAAAAGTTCCCCTCCTTCAACAGGGAAGGGGTTACTATTCCACAATGTTTGTGGTACCGAAACCAGACGGTTCGGTGAGACCCATTCTAAATTTGAAATCCTTGAACACTTATATAAGAAAGTTCAAGTTCAAAATGGAATCGCTCAGGGCGGTTATTGCAAGCCTGGAAGATGGAGATTACATGGTATCACTGGACATCAAGGATGCTTACCTGCATGTCCCCATTTACCCACCTCACCAGGTGTACCTCCGTTTTGTGGTACAAGACTGCCATTACCAATTCCAGACGTTGCCGTTTGGTCTGTCCACGGCACCGAGGGTGTCACAACTGAGGGCCTGAGCTGACGGGAGGCAGCCTCAGTTGTAGGGGCTGAGATGTACCGGAACCTGGGAGGTTGTATCAGACCCCTGGACATGTAAGTAACATGAATAATAACTGCCCGAAGGCGTGACCACGACAACTTGGATAAAAGTCAATGATGTTTATTATGACAACTCCGCAACACAGCAGCAGTAAAAGAAAACGTAAAAGTCAGCAAAGAATAAATACAGTTCCTGGGTACTACAGGATGGCAGGAGCCACAGGGCACTGGTAGTGTGAGATAGTTCTTACGATCTTCTAGATGGAAAGTCCTTACCAGGCCCGACTGTAGCAATGGAGATAACCCAGGATTGCGCCAGCTGGTGTTCCAGGAAAAGCTGGGCTGCTGAAGATAAAACAGCCGCTGTGGACACTGGCTGGAACCAGACCGCTGTTAGCACGGAGTGGACACCGGCTGGAACCAGCTAAATAATAAATGAACTTGGGAGCGATGAAATATGAACTGAAATGTAGAACTTGAGAGCGGAGAAATAATAATACCGGTGGAGAGTGGTAAAGTGTAGAAAGGACACCGGCCCTTTAAGGGAAGCTGTACTCTGCTGGAAGCTGAGCTGGGAGCAGGTAATGTTGTAGCTGGAAACAGATGAATCCACAATGGATTGGAGAGTCAGGCTACACCGCAGGTGGAATGCTGGTGCGGGTCTCTATGGTGGAAGTCTTGAGACAGGAGCTGGAACCTGGAAGACAATCACAGGAGAGAGACAAACAGGAACTAGGTTTGACAACCAAAGCACTGACGCCTTCCTTGCTCAGGCACAGTGTATTTATACCTGCAGCAAGGAAGGGATTGGCTAGGCAATTATGCAGATTATCAATACTGAGAACAGATTGGTGGAAATGATCAGCTGACAGAATCCAAGATGGCTGCGCCCATGCAGACACTTGGAGGGAAGTTTGGTTTGTAATCCATGTGGTAATGAAAACAGTAATGGCGGCGCCGGCCACCGGAGACAGGAGGCGCCAGGCTGACAGATGCACATCCAACCACGCGGACACAGCGGAGGCCGCGGCTGACGTAATCGCCACTCAGAAACTCTGCATGCAGAAGTTCAGGGACGGCGGCGGAGGCCGCGGGAGACGCCATGCCAGGTGTAATATGGCGTTTACTGTGACAGCGTCCCAGAGTGACAGGAGAGGATACAGGAATGTACACATCAGGATAACAGATGGGATCCGGTCCTGGAGCGCTGAGCCAGCCTTAGGAGGCATCTGATGGGTAAGAAATGGCGTCCAGATACCCGGATCGTGACAGCACCCCCCCCCCTTTAGGAGTGGCCCCAGGACACTTCTTTGGCTTTTGAGGAAACTTGGAATGGAATCTCCGGACCAAGGCAGGAGCATGGACATCAGAAGCATTGGTCCATGAACGTTCCTCAGGACCATAACCTTTCCAGTCAATAAGATATTGTAGTTGACCGTAACGGTGACGTGAGTCCAGGATCTTGGCCACTTCATACTCAACGCCTCGTTGAGTTTGGACTTTCGGAGTTGGAGGAAGTGAGGAATGAAACCGATTCAAGATCAGCGGTTTCAACAGGGAAACATGGAATGTCCTGGGTATTTTTAAGAAGGGAGGCAACTGGAGTCTGTAAGCAACAGGATTGATGACTTGTTCAATCTTGAAAGGACCGATATAGCGAGGTGCAAACTTCATACTGGGAACTCTTAACCTCAAATTCTTCGTGGATAACCATACCCGATCACCCACCTTGAGAGCAGGAACTGCTCGACGCTTCTTATCCGCAAACTTCTTGTACCTGAACGATGCCTTGAGCAGAGCTGATCGTACGCTCTTCCAGATATTGGCAAACTGATGCAAGGTGATATCCACTGCGGGAACAGAAGTTGCTGGAAGCGGTTGGAACTCAGGGACTTTAGGGTGGAATCCAAAGTTAGTGAAGAATGGTGTTGAAGCAGATGAAGAATGATACTGGTTGTTATGACAGAACTCGGCCCAGGGAAGTAATTGAACCCAGTCATCTTGAGAGGAGGACACATAGATGCGGAGGAAGGCCTCCAAGTCCTGATTCACCCTCTCGGTTTGACCATTGGTCTGAGGATGGTAAGCCGTGGAAAACTTTAGCTTGACTTGGAGGACTTGACATAAACTTCGCCAGAATTTGGCTGTGAATTGAACTCCTCGATCTGAGATAATTTCTTCAGGAAGACCGTGGAGTCGGAAGATCTCTTGTATGAATACTTGAGCCAACTTGGAAGCTGACGGAAGACCGGTGAGAGGAATGAAGTGTGCCATCTTGGTGAACCGGTCAACTACCACCCAGATGGTATTGAACTTGTTGCACATGGGTAAGTCTGTAATGAAATCCATCGACAAGTGGGTCCATGGTCGACGGGGAACGGATAGTGGAACCAGTTGCCCCGCAGGCGACTGGCGGGATACTTTATGTTGGGCACACTTTGGGCAAGATGCAATAAACTCCAAGACGTCCTTTTTCAGAGTTGGCCACCAATAGGACCTAGAGATAAACTCCAGGGTTTTTTGGATACCTGTATGTCCAGCAAAACGGGAAGCATGGGCCCAATGCATGAGCTTCTTCCTTAGCATCGGCTTCACAAAACTTTTCCCTGATGGGGGCGTAGAGTCCATCCCTACCGTGGAGAATGCCAACGGATTTATAATAGGATGCTTGTCTGAAGACTCTGACTCATTTTCTTGCTCCCATGAGCGGGAAAGGGCATCGGCCTTGCGATTCTGAGAGCCCGGACAGAACTGGAGTTTAAAGTCGAACCTGGAAAAGAAAAGTGCCCATCTGGCCTGACGAGGGTTGAGACATTGTGCGCCCTTCAGGTATAAAAGGTTCTTGTGGTCTGTAAGTATGGTGATTGAATGAGAAGCTCCCTCCAACAGATACCTCCACTCTTCTAGAGCGAGCTTGATGGCTAGCAACTCCTGGTCGCCAATGGCATAGTTGCGCTCAGCTGGGGAGAACTTCCGGGAGAAGAAACTGCAAGGGTGTAAATGGCCATCTTTAGCCCTCTGAGATAACACCGCTCCTACTCCAACGGAGGAGGCATCCACCTCTAAGATGAAAGGAGAGTCGATGTCAGGCTGTTTCAGAACAGGCGCAGAGATGAACCTTTGTTTTAAAAGATGAAATGCTTGCATGGCTTCTTCAGACCACTTGGACGGGTTAGCACCCTTCTTAGTGAAAGCAGTAATAGGCGCCACAATGGTGGAAAAGTCTCGTATAAACTTTCGGTAATAGTTGGCGAACCCTAAGAACCTCTGGACCCCTTTGAGGGTTAAGGGTACCGGCCAATTTTGGATTGCTTGTAGTTTCTCAGGATCCATCTCTAGTCCGGAACCGGACACAATGTACCCTAGAAACGGAATGGACTTGACTTCAAAGACGCATTTTTCTAATTTGCAATAGAGATGATTGACACGGAGACGGGACAGAACCTCTTTAACCCAAAAACGATGTTCCTCTAAATCGTTGGCAAAAATGAGGATATCGTCTAGATAGACCACGACATGACGGTATAGAATGTCTCTGAAGATCTCATTGACAAAATGCTGGAAGACAGCTGGAGCATTGCTCAATCCGAAGGGCATGACGAGGTACTCATAATGTCCGTCACGGGTGTTAAAGGCGGTCTTCCACTCGTCACCCTCACGGATCCGGATGAGATTGTATGCACCTCGCAAGTCCAGCTTTGTAAAGATGGTAGCTCCGCTAACTCTGTCAAAGAGCTCAGTAATCAGGGGTAAAGGATAACGGTTCTTGATGGTAATGTCGTTCAAACCTCTGTAGTCGATGCACGGCCGCAGACCACCATCTTTCTTTTTTACAAAAAAGAAGCCTGCGCCGGCTGGAGAAGAAGAAGGTCGAATGAACCCCTTTGCTAGGTTCTCTTTAATATATTCCTCCATAGAATGCGTCTCAGGCAGAGACAACGGATAAGTTCGGCCTCGAGGTGGAACCTTCCCTGGAACGAGATCAATCGGACAGTCCCATTCTCTATGAGGAGGAAGGATATCAGCAGAAGCTTTACTGAACACATCCGTGAAATCTTGATATGGAGGAGGTGGAACATCAGACGACCTGGGGGAGGAAGAACAGACAGGCAATACTTTAAACAAACATGTCTCAGCACAGGAGGAACCCCATGCCAGGATTTGCGTAGTCGTCCAATCAATTGTAGGATTGTGAAGACGGAGCCATGGAAGGCCCAGGACCACAGGATGTGTGGCTCTTGGAATCACTAAAAAAGAAATAAGTTCGGAATGAAGAACTCCCACTCTCAGACGAACTGGTAGAGTCCTTAAAGAAATAACTGCATCAAAAATTTTGCTGCCATCCACGGCAGTTAAAGAAATGGACGAAGGAAGTCTCTCGGTGGGTAGGGACCACCGTTTAACATAGGCTTCGGTAATAAAGTTCCCAGCTGCTCCGGAATCAAGGAGGGCAATGACGTTCCGGTAACGTTGAGCAACTTGAAGCGAGACTGGGAGATTACAATCTTGAGGAGATGGAGAGGAGATCATTACTCCTAGCCGGCCCTCTCCTTGGCGAGCTAGGATTTGGAGTTTCCCGGACGTTTGGGACAGGCATTAATGGTGTGAGACGGAGCTGCACAATAGAGACAGAGAAACTCGGAGAGACGTCTTCGGCGCTCAGCAGGAGTTAAACGGGAACGGCCAAGTTGCATGGGCTCATCTTTAGATGGTGACAGTTGACGAGGAGGAGGAGCAGAAGATTTTGGAGCAGATGATCTTCCACGCTCAGTTGCTCTCTCTCTGAAACGTAAATCAACTTTCGTGCAGAGTGAGATTAGCTCATCTAACTTAGAAGGTAAGTCTCTGGTAGCTAACTCATCTTTAATACGCTCAGATAAGCCATGCCAGAATGCAGCATACAGGGCCTCGTCGTTCCATGCCAGTTCAGATGCCAGGATCTGGAACTGTATCAGATATTGTCCTACAGTACGTGACCCCTGGCGTAAACGGAGAATCTCGGATGAAGCTGAGGTTACCCGGCCTGGCTCGTCGAAGATGCGCCTGAATGTTGACACGAAGGCAGTGTAGGAAGATAGCAGGGTGTCGGACCTCTCCCATAACGGTGATGCCCAATCAAGGGCTGAGCCACTGAGAAGAGAAATAATGTAGGCAATTTTTGTACGGTCACTGGGAAAATTGCCAGGTTGTAGCTCAAACTGAATCTCACACTGGTTGAGAAATCCCCTGCAGAATCTTGGAGATCCGTCAAATTTTGCTGGCGTTGGAAGATGAAGACGTGGAGCAGAAATGGGTAAGGTGGGTGGGGTTATAGCTGGAGTCACTGTGGTTGACGCACCAGACGCGCCTGATCCACGGAGAGTTGTCTGAATCCCATCCAGCCGAGTAGAGAGATCCTGGAGACAGCGGATGATGTGGCCCTGTGCAGCCTCCTGATGTTCTAGTCGGGCTGCCAGTTCTTGCATCGGCCTGGCCGCTTGATCCTGGTCTCCGGCTGGATTCATTAGGTCAGTGCTTACTGTCACAACTGAGGGCCTGAGCTGACGGGAGGCAGCCTCAGTTGTAGGGGCTGAGATGTACCGGAACCTGGGAGGTTGTATCAGACCCCTGGGCATGTAAGTAACATGAATAATAACTGCCCGAAGGCGTGACCACGACAACTTGGATAAAAGTCAATGATGTTTATTATGACAACTCCGCAACACAGCAGCAGTAAAAGAAAACGTAAAAGTCAGCAAAGAATAAATACAGTTCCTGGGTACTACAGGATGGCAGGAGCCACAGGGCACTGGTAGTGTGAGATAGTTCTTACGATCTTCTAGATGGAAAGTCCTTACCAGGCCCGACTGTAGCAATGGAGATAACCCAGGATTGCGCCAGCTGGTGTTCCAGGAAAAGCTGGGCTGCTGAAGATAAAACAGCCGCTGTGGACACTGGCTGGAACCAGACCGCTGTTAGCACGGAGTGGACACCGGCTGGAACCAGCTAAATAATAAATGAACTTGGGAGCGATGAAATATGAACTGAAATGTAGAACTTGAGAGCGGAGAAATAATAATACCGGTGGAGAGTGGTAAAGTGTAGAAAGGACACCGGCCCTTTAAGGGAAGCTGTACTCTGCTGGAAGCTGAGCTGGGAGCAGGTAATGTTGTAGCTGGAAACAGATGAATCCACAATGGATTGGAGAGTCAGGCTACACCGCAGGTGGAATGCTGGTGCGGGTCTCTATGGTGGAAGTCTTGAGACAGGAGCTGGAACCTGGAAGACAATCACAGGAGAGAGACAAACAGGAACTAGGTTTGACAACCAAAGCACTGACGCCTTCCTTGCTCAGGCACAGTGTATTTATACCTGCAGCAAGGAAGGGATTGGCTAGGCAATTATGCAGATTATCAATACTGAGAACAGATTGGTGGAAATGATCAGCTGACAGAATCCAAGATGGCTGCGCCCATGCAGACACTTGGAGGGAAGTTTGGTTTGTAATCCATGTGGTAATGAAAACAGTAATGGCGGCGCCGGCCACCGGAGACAGGAGGCGCCAGGCTGACAGATGCACATCCAACCACGCGGACACAGCGGAGGCCGCGGCTGACGTAATCGCCACTCAGACACTCTGCATGCAGAAGTTCAGGGACGGCGGCGGAGGCCGCGGGAGACGCCATGCCAGGTGTAATATGGCGTTTACTGTGACAGCGTCCCAGAGTGACAGGAGAGGATACAGGAATGTACACATCAGGATAACAGATGGGATCCGGTCCTGGAGCGCTGAGCCAGCCTTAGGAGGCATCTGATGGGTAAGAAATGGCGTCCAGATACCCGGATCGTGACAGAGGGTATTTACCAAAGTAATGGCCGAAATGATGATACTCCTTCGAAAGAAGGGAGTTGTAATTATCCCATACTTGGACGATCTCCTTATAAAGGCGAGGTCCAGGGAGCAGTTGTTGGTCGGAGTAGCACTATCTCAGGAAGTGCTACAACAGCACGGCTGGATTCTGAATATTCCGAAGTCGCAGCTGGTTCCTACGACGCGTCTGCTGTTCCTGGGTATGATTCTGGACACAGAACAGAAAAAGGTGTTTCTCCCGGAGGAGAAGGCCAAGGAGTTGTCATCTCTGGTCAGAGACCTCCTAAAACCAAAACAGGTGTCGGTGCATCACTGCACGCGAGTCCTGGGAAAGATGGTAGCTTCTTACGAGGCAATTCCATTCGGCAGATTCCATGCAAGGATCTTTCAGTGGGATCTGTTGGACAAGTGGTCCGGATCGCATCTTCAGATGCATCGGCTGATCACCCTGTCCCCGAGGGCCAGGGTGTCTCTGCTGTGGTGGCTGCAGAGTGCTCATCTTCTCGAGGGCCGCAGATTCGGCATACAGGACTGGGTCTTGGTGACCACGGATGCCAGCCTCCGAGGTTGGGGGGCAGTCACTCAGGGAAGAAACTTCCAAGGACAAAGCACAAGGTTCCTGCTATCCGGAAATCCATCCACAACACAGTTACAGCTGGCTCTGTTTGGAATTTGGTCTCCGGTGCTGATCCCAATGGGTGATATATGCTTTTAATTTTCTGTTTGATGTAAGTGTGTTTTTGTCAAAATAAAAAACGTGTTTTATGGTTAAGCTCTACTGCACCATATATTTATCTTCTTGAGCTTCCAGTGCATCTGTGAGGATTGATGTTCTAAACCAGGGGTGGGGAACCTCCGGCCCGCGGGCCGTATACGGCCCGCGAAGCCGTTTGGTCCGGTCCACCAGGTTGTTTCAGTGAGACACGCTGCCGCTCAGTCGGGCGGCAGCGTGTCTCAGCTGTCAGAGCAGGGAGACGGAGGAGAGCGCGGCTGTAGAATGGGAGCGGCGGCGTGTAGTACTTCAAACCAGCCGCCGGTCCGTGAGCCAATCAGAGCTCGCGGACCGGCAGCCAATCAGGAGCCGCGGCTGCCGGTCCGCGAGCTCTGATTGGCTCTCGAACCGGCGGCTGATTTGAAGTACTACACGCCGCCGCTTTCACCCGACAGCCGCGCTCTCCTCCGTCGCGTCCACGGTAAGCAGCACGGAGGGGAGAGGGGTGGGGGTAGGGCATTTGTATACCTGGCACTGTGGGGGAATCTGTATACCTGGCACTGTGGGGGCTGTATACCTGGCACTGTGGGGGGTATTTGTATACCTGGCACTGTGAGGGGCATTTGTATACCTGGCACTCTGGGGGCATCTGTATACCTGGCACTGTGGGGGCATCTGTATCCCTGGCACTGTGGGGGCATCTGTATACCTGGCACTGTGGGGGCATCTGTATACCTGGCACTGTGGGGGGCATTTGTATACCTTGCACTGTGGGGGCATCTGTATACCTGGCACTGTGGGGGCATCTGTATACCTGGCACTGTGGGGGCATCTGTATACCTGGCACTGTGGGGGCATCTGTATACCTGGCACTGTGAGGGGCATTTGTATACCTGGCACTGTGGGGGCATCTGTATACCTGGCACTGTGGGGGCATCTGTATACCTGGCACTGTGGGGGCATCTGTATACCTGTCACTGTGAGGGGCATTTGTATACCTGGCACTGTGGGGGCATCTGTATACCTGGCACTGTGGGGGCATCTGTATACCTGTCACTGTGAGGGGCATTTGTATACCTGGCACTGTGGGGGCATCTGTATACCTGGCACTGTGGGGGCATCTGTATACCTGGCACTGTGAGGGGCATTTGTATACCTGGCACTGTGAGGGGCATTTGTATACCTGGCACTGTGGGGGCATCTATATACCTGGCACTGTGGGGACATCTGTATACCTGGCACTGTGGGGGGCATTTGTATACCTGGCACTGTGGGGGCATTTGTATACCTGGCACTGTGGGGGCAATTGTGGATCTGGCACCGCACTATTGGGGGCATATGTGTATCACGTCCCATTTTAACTGGCCACACCCATTTTTTTGGCGCGTGCGCGCCTCCGGCGCGCACACACAGTAACTCTAGTGGCCAGACCTACTGGGGGGCAGGGTAATTTTTTAAGTTGAAAATTTTTGTATGGCCCCCGAAGGATTTTATAAATATCCAAATGGCCCTCGGTAGAAAAAAGGTTCCCCACCCCTGTTCTAAACCATCTATTGTGAGAACTAAGGATCGACGCCACCTGGTGGACGATATGCAATATTGACTCATAATTATGTGAGTTGAACAAATAAACACCTCCTATATTTATTACCAAAAATTGGTTGCACTATGTTCTGTGTGTCTTAATCTTTCAGATATTTACCTTCTTTTGAAATGAGATCGTTATGACACCAATGTAAATATGAGCATTACTGAAAAAGTAAGCTGTTAAAGAAAATCCTTTTTTTGGGTGAATTAAGTAGCGCCGGGTGTGGTCACTACATTCTGTTTTCTGGTTTTATTTTGGTCTTGGTGAAGGCTAATTGTACCACACAGGCTGCCACTATATACATTTTAGCGCAGATCAAACCACACTATTTGTTTTGTTCCAAGGACAATGGTCGAGTCAGGAGGCTTCCCTACACATAAATATTCTGGAACTAAGGGCCATTTACAATGCCCTAAGTCAGGCAAGACCCCTGCTTCAAAACCAGCCGGTGCTGATTCAGTCAGACAACATCACGGCGGTCGCCCATGTAAACCGACAGGGCGGCACAAGAAGCAGGATGGCGATGGCAGAAGCCACAAGGATTCTCCGATGGGCGGAAAATCACGTTATAGCACTGTCAGCAGTGTTTATTCCGGGAGTCGACAACTGGGAAGCAGACTTCCTCAGCAGGCACGACTTCCACCCGGGAGAGTGGGGACTTCATCCAGAAGTCTTCCAACTGATTGTAAACCGTTGGGAAAGGCCACAGGTGGACATGATGGCGTCCCGCCTAAACAAAAAGCTAAAAAGATATTGCGCCAGGTCAAGGGACCCTCAGGCGATAGCTGTGGACGCTCTAGTGACACCGTGGGTGTACCAGTTGGTTTATGTGTTCCCTCCTCTTCCTCTCATACCAAAGGTGCTGAGGATAATAAGAAAGAGAGGAGTAAGAACTATACTCATCGTTCCGGATTGGCCAAGACGGACTTGGTACCCGGAACTGCAAGAAATGATCTCAGAGGACCCTTGGCCTCTGCCTCTCAGACAGGACCTGTTACAGCAGGGGCCCTGTCTGTTCCAAGACTTACCGCGGCTGCGTTTGACGGCATGGCGGTTGAACGCCGGATCCTGATGGAAAGGGCATTCCGGTTGAAGTCATTCCTACGCTGATAAAAGCTAGGAAAGATTTGACAGCAAAGCATTATCACCGCATATGGCGAAAATATGTTGCTTGGTGTGAGGCTATGAAAGCCCCCACAGAAGAATTTCAGCTGGGTCGTTTTCTGCACTTCCTACAGTCAGGACTGACTATGGGCCTAAAATTGGGTTCCATTAAAGTCCAGATTTCGGCCCTGTCTATTTTCTTTCAAAAAGAACTGGCTTCACTGCCGGAAGTTCAGACGTTTGTTAAGGGAGTGCTGCACATTCAGCCCCCTTTTGTGCCCCCGGTGGCACCTTGGGATCTCAACGTTGTGTTGGATTTCCTAAAATCACATTGGTTTGAGCCACTTCAGACCGTGGAATTAAAATATCTCACGTGGAAAGTGGTCATGCTTTTGGCCTTGGCTTCGGCTAGGCGGGTGTCAGAATTGAAAGAAACAACGGTGCCACCTGCGATCCTTGCTAGTGAACTGGCTGCTGGAACTTTAAGTGACTACACCAGTCACAAAAGAACAATGTAAAAAAGGGAAAAAAAAGTTCCTGCGCACTAGAAAGGGTATATAGCACACCTTGTTTGGTGTGGTTAAAACATTAACCAATCTTTCTGATTATATGCAAGATGTTTTTCTATCAAACAGTTCTCTCCAAATGTATATGTATAAAGACAGATATTCTCCTATATTCTGGAGAGAATATATGAACCACCTTATTCAGGGTTTTTAAATTTTAACATCCGTTTTACTGATCGCAGAAAGATAAAGCAAAAAAAGTCTTGTGATACTGTAATAAAATTTATAAAGTCCAATCAGAATCCAATAGTCCAAATAAATGGAAGAAATAAGTCTCTTATCTGGTATCCTCCTTAATGTTTGTAGTAAGTCGTCCTAACCGTATATGATTCTTTGTCAAGCTCCTCAGTTGAGGTACATGCAAAACAAATAATGGGGAATCATAGTGCAGACTTCTACAAATTTATTACAAAAACAATATTTTTACACTTAAAATGCGTACCACATGACCTTCCTGGAAGGCACAGTAAATAGTGTGCAAGGGTATTTGTGAAGCTCCCCCTATAGAGCTGTACCTTCACCAGGTCCTGGGCAGCCAAGAGCACCAACGCGTTTCAACCAATCAGGTCTTTGTCAAGGTGTCAGAATTGGCGGCTTTGTCCTGTAAAAGCCCCTATCTGATATTCCATATGGACAGAGCAGAATTGAGGACGCGTCCCCAATTCCTCCCTAAGGTGGTATCAGCGTTTCATTTGAACCAACCTATTGTGGTGCCTGCGGCTACTGGGGACTTGGAGGCTTCCAAGTTGCTGGATGTAGTCCGGGCCCTGAAAATCTATGTTTCCAGGACGGCTAGAGTCAGAAAGACTCACTCGCTGTTTATCCTGCATGCACCCAACAAGCTGGGTGCTCCTGCTTCTAAGCAGACTATTGCTCGCTGGATCTGCTCCACGATTCAACTTGCACATTCTGCGGCTGGACTGCCGCATCCTAAATCAGTCAAAGCCCATTCCACGAGGAAGGTGGGCTCTTCTTGGGCGGCTGCCCGAGGGGTCTCGGCTTTACAACTTTGCCGAGCTGCTACCTGGTCGGGATCAAACACGTTTGCAAAATTCTACAAGTTTGATACCCTGGCCGAGGAGGACCTTGAGTTTGCTCATTCGGTGCTGCAGAGTCATCCGCACTCTCCCGCCCGTTTGGGAGCTTTGGTATAATCCCCATGGTCCTTACGGAGTTCCCAGCATCCACTAGAACGTCAGAGAAAATAAGAATTTACTCACCGGTAATTCTATTTCTCGTAGTCCGTAGTGGATGCTGGGCGCCCATCCCAAGTGCGGATTGTCTGCAATACTTGTATATAGTTATTGCCTAACTAAAGGGTTATTGTTCTGAGCCATCTGTTAGTGAGGCTCAGTTGTTCTTCATACTGTTAACTGGGTATAGTTATCACGAGTTGTACGGTGTGATTGGTGTGGCTGGTATGAGTCTTACCCGGGATTCCAAATCCTTTCCTTATTGTGTCAGCTCTTCCGGGCACAGTTTCCCTAACTGAGGTCTGGAGGAGGGGCATAGAGGGAGGAGCCAGTGCACACCAGTAGTCCTAATTCTTTTCTTAAGAGTGCCCAGTCTCCTGCGGAGCCCGTCTATTCCCCATGGTCCTTACGGAGTTCCCAGCATCCACTACTGACTACGAGAAATAGAATTACCGGTGAGTAAATTCTTATTTTTTATTGATAAAACTTGCAGACACGTCTTCGGGTTTTATGTAAGGTATCTCATGCAAGCCTGTGTACCCTATAGTATTTCAAGTGTGGTGGAACTGTAAGTTCCAGCATGCCCTGCTATTTCCAGGGCCCTTCTCTCAGCCTCCTCCTGACTGACTGGGAGCTACAGGTGAGCCGGCCCTGCTCTTGCCTTCGGGGGATGACATCACAGTCTAAAAAATGGTAGGGGCAGGACTGAAAGTGGGAGGAGTAATGGGTAGTGTTGAATTCTCCTTGTGAGGATAACTAATTTTACCATCTTGTTGCTGTTTGGGTTGTTAGGTAAAATTAATGAATTGAAAATGGATTTATAAAAATCAATTATTATTTATTCAACGGGCCACGCCCGTATACAGGGAAGAGAGACATCCTCTCTTCCTGTGTCAAATCATTTTAACAACAACATACATGTATCAACAATGAGTTTTATATAATACAAAGTAACGCCCCTTTTGTATATTCCTCCCCTATGATTTCATACCTCAGGAATACAATGTTAGGCAATAGAGTTATGCAATATTGGGACAATTATCAAGAATACTAAAATGATACTCGTGATCGTCAACTGTGTCCATATTAGGAATTACATCTGGACTCTGAGCTTTTAGAAAGTGCGTATGTGGAATTAATACTCAGCCAACAAAGTTGTTTTTCTCTCAGGGTGTGTATAAAGTTCAAGATGAATTTGCTATGTCATCTAGCTAGAATCAAAATGGATTCTGTTATGCTTTCATATTATACTAGTGAATATGAGAACCCTTTGCTTATTGGATGTATACATAATATACGTACTATCCCGTAGTGCACACACATAACTGTTAGGCCTTCAGCAGGTTGCCTCAGTCACAGTATTCGACAGCTCCACCCTTTGATCAGGGACATTATCCATGTGCCCTGTCATCTCAGGAGAATTTCTGGGAACGTATAGTTAGCTAATAATCATTTCATGTAGTATTGCTATTCTGCGTCTGACAGTAGCCTTCTAAATACAACATAGGCCGCACCTGTATGCGGTGAACATCAAATGAATGTCTATAATCACATCGGGGTTACCAAAGAATAAACCTCATCACAGAATACATCATCGCATACAATCACATACAATATACTTAAAAAAAACATTTTCCTAATCCTGAAATTGAATACTAGGATTTAAACATTTATCTTTTCCAGTCCATATCATAATGCCTTGGTTAAAGTTCTTTTATATCATATACCTCCTTTATATACTTGGCATTACACGTATCAGGATCCGTAATGTCTTTGGTCAAATAATCACAGCAGTGAGCTCAAAGTGCTGTTTCCGGAAATCAACAATATCCTCCAATTTGTGGTATTAAAAAAAAAAAATTGTAGAACAATATGTTATCGTAATAGTTCATGTCCAATGTCCTGGAATCATCACAAATGTCCACAGTTCTGGAATATCCTATCATAAAGTTCAATCATGTTATCAATAATTTAATTGAAATAAAACGTCAACTTCCAGTTGATTAATCATACGACTTCATTAGCCATAGGAGAACTTATTAGCCACCTTTACCACTTCGAGGTTTTATTGATACTCTGGTGGCAGGAACATGTTTCCTGATTACTGAGTCAATTATTCTTTTTAGGGATAGTTCATCCTGCAAGAAAACTTTTCTCAAGTTAATATATGTTTGTGTATAACATTGCTAAATCCATCTTCTTAAATAACAAACATTTTTAGAATTAATAGGTAACCAATTATATATATCATATCCTAAAGACAACTACCATTCCCCGTTGTGTATGATATCTTCTTTTAACCTTTGAATCTACTCCTAGTAAAATACATATTACATCATAAACCTTAATAAACATCATATGTAACCATTACTATATATATATACCTAACTCATTATATCTAGCACATCTAGAAACCTTAGGTTAGTATATTGTAACAATCCTTTCACATTCCCTTAAATCAACCTTTTCTATCTACATAAGATAATTTTTTTTTCTGTATTATTGACCTATTTTATTTCCACTAACTGAAATACACCCGATATGTGTAGCTAATATTATCACCAGTGGTGGTTCTTCCTTGAGATACTGTTGTATCTATACACATGTACCGTGTTTCACTATTATCACGACTCTATAAAGTTTTGGTAATCACATCAAATGTAACTTGCATAGAGAACTTTGGCCTGCTAGTGTCTATGTATACATATCTAACAATTATAATATTCTTAAATAATTATTAGCAATACAATTTATATAGCTGCAGTACTTAAAATCTTTCCAACAATTAATGGTATTGCTGGACTGGATACTCCTCAGAATAATATCCTAAATTATTTAAATTATCCATGCATTAATCTATACATTTGTCTTCAAGTGGAGTATAATACTCACAACCACGTTTTTCAAAGTGTGTGTTCGTTACACCAGTCATAAATCCCTCTGGATTTCCTGCTTAGAAAAGAAAAGAGGAAGGAAGGGTCTTATTGAAATAATTCCCATCCACAATAATGGATGAGTACTCATACCTACACCACACGTTTGCTCGCTCTCTCTTCAAAGAAAAATAAATAAATTAAGTCTTAATGCTGTCATAAATAACGTCGCTCCCGTATACTTTCAAAAAAGTTAAAAGTTCTGTAGGATATTAGCTTATAAGCACATAGTCTATTATCAATGATCATAATCATCTCTATCTTGATTGAAGGGTTCATTCAAATACAACTCTGTGGTAGTAACAGTAGTAACAGTCTCTGTATTGTCTCTCCATACAATTGTTTTTAGTGTTAGGTTCCTTTAAGCTCTGGTCTCTGACCTTTTCATTTCATTGCAAGCTCATGGATCTAGGTGTCCTTCTTCTGCAGCCTTTGCAACGGCTGTATCAGAGTCAGCGGTACTTGCCAAGGACCATCCTATGCGATCTGTAATGGAACCAAAACATAAGCAACTTCTCACCATAACACCGTCTTCACTCTCTTAGCGATTGTCCTGTGCCGGACTGTGTGTTTTCGTGTTGGTTAAATATCTTTCCAAGGTTCTTGCAGCTTTTAATATTCTTGTAACTGTTTAAATAATTTGTGTGACACATTTGAATCGTCAAATCATTTTGTAGTTTTGAATCAGTCTCTGGATAATATATCTTTGCAGGATAACATATCTTTGCTGGATTCCAAAAAGAATAACAAAAAATGATATAGAAGAGAGACAAAGCAGAGGCTTAGGTGTAATTCTACCACTATTGAACCAACGATTGGACCATGCCATGATTCAAATTCTGCCTTTCCTGTCTCTTTTGTAGATTAATAAGGCTTAATTCTTTAAACTTTCCTTGTCACATTATGACTTTTTATTCTCAACATTACACATATTAAACACAAAATATTTTTCAAACTCCTATAAACTCTTTCTATCAGTAAAGAAACTTTACTGTCTTTTAAACAATAGCTCACACCTCTGGCCTTATTATTCATTTTTCAAATAACCCCTTAACACCTGTTACACATACTATAGTTCCCTTTTAGCATTACACTATGTTGTATTAAAACAATGTTGTTTTTAATCAACCCAACCATCTGCAGTAAACATGCTATAGCTTTCTTTATCACCATCACGATCCCTCTTATTATCACATAAATTATTTTGGTCCCATGCCAAAACACAATGTACACTTCTCCATTAAACTTCAGCCCACTATAGAAAGCTTGTGAATCTATTTCATGACATTTCCCTTGGATTTGCATAACTCATGACATTTCCCCTTAATGAAAATTGGCAACAACACTTTATTATTAATAATACTAATTCACTAATTCACCATCCCATTATCCCCTATGGATGCTCGAGATGTTTTTTTTTTTAATTTATTTTTTTTTTCAACTCCTTTAAATGCAATGTAAAATGCGATGTAATCATTATAATTGTCTTACTCATCCACATTATATTCCTTATACTCCCCACTTTTGGGGGTGAGGAAGACAAGTATGCAGCTGTATCTAAGTTGTGGTGGATCCTGTGAATCATCAGTAGGAAACACTCTGAGCTGGGCATCACTGTGCCACCAGAGGAAACCCTACCAGGATAGGTTCTTGGACAGGGGAATCGGGTGATGAGGATCAGTGAAGCAAGTAAAAGGACTGATACGCTGAATAAACCATCTGCGGTGGTGCCTAGGCTATTTTCAGCCTCGGACCCATGTTGCTTCTTTAAGCTAGCCCACCGCAATCCCATTATATGGTGAGAGATTTACATCTATCACACGGTCACTTTAACTGGTCCAGATTCACCCATGCACTTTATGTATGTAGTATGTCAGTGAGTTTATGTGTCCTAATAAACACATTTTTCATGGAACAAATCATTTGTTACAATTTCCCTGTTGGTTCATATATCCCCTATTGAGTGAAGGGATATATCTTTAAATCTGAAATCTCTCCGTAAGCTACACTATTGCTATATGATATCTAAGTTGTATACTGTCAGAGGTAAAATGTACACATCATATAAAATCTACTGCTTAACCTCAGTATTAAACCTATATACTCAGTATTAAACATATATGTTCTTGCTTATGCATAAGTGGATGGTTTGGCTCTGACTGTGTATTCATAATGTTTTATTTATGATAAAGTGTAATATTGTATTACCTTCTATAATTTCTTTGGTTATGAACTTAAATGTATGCATATAGCATTTCCCAAGAAAAAAATTACTGTATCTAGAGATTTATCATCTGGTCATACATATCTTTCTATCAATAAATGTATACCAAGGCTCCACCCTCTAAGGGTTTTAACTATCTTTGGCCTAGCGCCAAAAAATCATCTAGGTAGTTAACTATGTCAGCACACCGTTGACTTTTGTCTTGCAACACCTTGTGGTCTTTTCTGTAAAAAAAAACACAACTGTTTAGTACCTGACACCAATACTTCAAATAATTTATAGCACAAAGGTATATCATCCACATACTGGTTACATTTCTTTACTTATCTCAACATATCATTCAGACTGGCCAGTCCACACAAACTGTACGTTTCTCATGCACACCCATCACTTCCTGTGCTTCTAAGCAAACTTTTCTTGGACTGTGTCCATCCCATGGATGTTTTGGCACATATACATATTCACTGAAAAATCACTTACAAATTTAACAACGCTCCTGCTTTTATCTGTGCTTTTGTATACGATTATATCCCCACACTTCCTGGCTACGGAACCTGGTTCATCACTGCATATTGTGCAGTCCACTAAGAACTTTTGCAATGTATTATATCGATGCCTATACAATGAGATGGATTTTAGCAAGCATATTTTTTTGTTACCTCACGAACCCAGGGTAAGTGATATATAGATATGCTATGCATCCAACTTAATCTGTTCCTACTTTATTCTTCCTGGAATCTTTAGAAATACCCAGGGTAACTTTTACATTAGGATTCTTCCAAATAACTTTGAAGAATTGTCTAAAAGTATGTTAATACTGGAATCGTAGTGATTAATTGCTTGTCGCAATGTTTGATTTACAGCATATACATTAAAGAATGCGTATTCCTTTATCTTTCCCTATGATTTTAGCTGCTGTTTTGAAAACTTTAGCTCACCAGAGTTAGGGCGTTGTCTTCTTGACTGTCTGCCAGATGCAGATCTGTCAGCGATAACGCTGTTAGCGCTGACATCTCTAGCCCATATCTGTTGCTGGGATTTTTTTGTTCTTATATTTTCTGATTACAGTTATGCTGTAGAAAGAAATTGGCAGCATTTTCTACAGGTTATCTGGTAAAGATATTAGCTTTTTATATTAAAACTAGAGTAGATAGTTTGTATAACATATGCAGAGGTTCCCAAACTGTGTGCCGTAGCTACCTGGGGTGCCTAGGACACTTGTAGGGGTGCCCTGGGTTGATGGTCTAGTACCAATTCAAATTATTCAGTGCTGGTGGCTGCCAGTCATAAAATATGTGGCCAAACAGAAGCAAATATCCCTCACCACACAACTGACTCTAAGGATGGCATATAAACGCCATCTACTCCTTTTTTTACATTTCTTCCTAGGGGTGTTGTGAAAAAAATTCTGATATTCTAGGGCTACATGATTAAAAAAAAAAATTGGGAACCACTGACTTATGCTTATTATGATCCATCTTGTTAGATGAAAAAAATTAAAGCTCACTGAACACTTTTTTTTTTTTCTTTACTGCGTCATGGCTTACACTGCTGCTGGAAAGGAGGGGGCACGTTTCTGCGCTGTTACAACTCTCCCTAGCTCTCTGTGCTTTTACACAGCATTGGAAACTGAAGGGGTTTTCTTTTTCTTTTTTTTTTTTTTTTTTTTTTTTTGCTGGCAGACCTTCTCACAATATATTGCATTAAAGAATATTTACGTATTAAACAATACCATATGGCAACTTCACTTCATAGTTAGATAGTAACATTAGATAAACACATATTTTTAACTACAGATCTGTCAAAAGCCATTTGAACACGGACACCAACTTTTGTTTCCTCAGTTCACAAATATATATATATATATATATATATATATAAACCTTATTATTTCAAAACTTGTAACCATGCCAATCACAGACAGAAGGTTTCTATTAGACACAGATCTGAGAATATACTTAACTGAACATTATGTCCCACACACAAAATCATAACACAAAAATTTAAATATAGTTTGCAAACTTCAATTTCTTGCAGATTTCAACAGTTTTGCCGATTTCAAAATACGCTTAGTATTGGTTGATCAGGCCAATATTATACAGCATGATTGAAATGCAAAACATATACTGTACCCTTTGTCACAGTACTATACAAAATTTGTGCTTCTATGGAATATTTCTTCCATACATGATATGCACACTTAGGGTTAATCCTCCCTGCCCTTCCCATACGCTGGAAAAATTCGCAATCCCTGCAATTTTTCACACACGCGACACGTCTGTCAACTGGGAAGCCGCAGTAGATCCTCTTATCACAACTACTATCACAAAGCAACATGCTTAGGTTATGCTTAAAACAACCAGCAGCTCTTAGCAGCTCAGTATTGCAATATATTATTACACTCAATTACATATAATCCCTATAACCTCGGGTTGTTCACTCTATTTTTTTCTAATGTACTCTTCTTATACATGTGTAGCTGACTAACAAGGGGAGGTGATCTATGTGCTTTTTACTTTATTTGGCTCTTGGTCCAAAGCACTTATTCACGCAATCATTCATAGAGTGAAAAACACAGGTTCTTTGCTCAAATCTTTGAATTAATTTTGGTATTCTTATTTACATGCAACAGCATCTGTCAATCATCATTTCCGAGTTACTTGGTCCTTCAACCGATTTGGACATAATTTTGGTATTAATTTTACAAACAAACAACAAACAGGTCCCTGAGTTATTTTACTAGTTTTGCCAATCTCTCCACTTATAATTCTCATATTATAAAAAATACAATCACACAGACAGCTGGCAGGTATAGAAACAGCATGTACTGGAATATAGCACATACCATGGTATTCTATACTTACCAGTGCTGTAGTGACTTGGTATGTTCCATCCATCATCAGCTGCTGGCTGGCACACCCCTTTGAGAATTTGATGAAGAGATTGAGATCTATAGCTCCACCGATTGCGAGCCCCCATCTTGTTGAATTCTCCTTGTGAGGATAACTAATTTTACCATCTTGTTGCTGTTTGGGTTGTTAGGTAAAATTAATGAATTGAAAATGGATTTATAAAAATCAATTATTATTTATTCAACGGGCCACGCCCGTATACAGGGAAGAGAGACATCCTCTCTTCCTGTGTCAAATCATTTTAACAACAACATACACGTATCAACAATGAGTTTTATATAATACAAAGTAACGCCCCTTTTGTATATTCCTCCCCTATGATTTCATACCTCAGGAATACAATGTTAGGCAATAGAGTTATGCAATATTGGGACAATTATCAAGAATACTAAAATGATACTCGTGATCGTCAACTGTGTCCATATTAGGAATTACATCTGGACTCTGAGCTTTTAGAAAGTGCGTATGTGGAATTAATACTCAGCCAACAAAGTTGTTTTTCTCTCAGGGTGTGTATAAAGTTCAAGATGAATTTGCTATGTCATCTAGCTAGAATCAAAATGGATTCTGTTATGCTTTCATATTATACTAGTGAATATGAGAACCCTTTGCTTATTGGATGTATACATAATATACGTACTATCCCGTAGTGCACACACATAACTGTTAGGCCTTCAGCAGGTTGCCTCAGTCACAGTATTCGACAGTAGAGAGAGGAGGGGTCTGTATTAATTTTTTAACAACCCCCCCCCTTCCCTAAAAGAACAGTCTAGATCAGGCATTCCCAACCACGGTCCTCAAGGCACACTAACAGTGCAGGTTTTAGTGCTATCCAGGCTTCAGCACAGGTGACTTAATTAGTAGCTCAGTTGTTTTGATTTAACCATCTGTGCTGCAGCCTGGATATCACTAAAACCAGCACTGTTGGTGTGCCTTGAGGACCGTGGTTGGGAATACCTGGTCTAGATCCATCCCTGAGGCATGCTGCATATCAGTTTCATCAGCAGAAGCTGCTTTTGCATCCTAGTCACGAAACAATGCTAAGATGCATTTAAAGCAAAAAAAGGCTCCCGACTTTAGCAGAGCTGTGTGGTGTTATGTGAATAAGGGACACTATTGCATGATATAATGTGAATAAAGTTGCACTACTGTGTGGTGTATTTTGAATTGGGGGTACTGTTGTGTGGCCATGCCCCTTCCCAGCAAGAACACATCGCTTTTGTGGCACACTGTTCCTATTTAAAATATAGGGGGTAGGAGCACCAAAATGAGGACTGCTATGGGTGAGGGGTGATGGTGCTGGGAAAGGGGTGCAGGGTCAGAGGTGGAAATAATGGTGGTACTAGGGGGCACCAGACAAAATCTTGCCTAGGGCATTATATTGGTTAGGGCCGGTTCTGAGGGGAGCAGAGAATGCAGGGTGTATACGGGGGTAATTGACAAGTAACCGTGTTTGAAGACAGATGGTGCCGCTGATGTCAAACCTGTATAGCATCGTTTAGTGTCCTCTGTCAAACAACGACTATCAGAATTTCAGATAAATTCATTGTGTACTTTTGTTATGGTAGCTGTTGGAAGTGAGCAAGTTTGAGTGTATTCTAACTATGGAGAAAATGTAGTACCGATCGGTGATTAAATTCTTTTTTTTTTGGATGGGAAGACGTGTGAGGAAATCAAAGAATAGTTGGAATCCGTTTAAGGGGACCTTTCACCTTTGATGACAACCATCAGATATTGGTTCAATGAATTCAAGCGTGGTCGTACATCCGTCCTCGATGAAGACCGTCCAGGTCGCCCAATTGAGGTGACTACGGATGAAATGGTCAACAAAATCCATGATATTGTATTGGCAGACCGACGACTGAAGATCAGAAAGATTGTTGAGATCGTAGGCATCTCATTTGAACATGTGCAGAATATCCTACATGAACATTTGGGCATGACAAAGCTATTGGCAAGATGGGTGCAGCGTTTGCTCACTGTGGACAACAAGCGGAATCGAATGAGCACTTCGAAGCAGTGTTTGGACCTGTTTAAGCGCAATCTGAAGGAGTTTCTGCACCGTTTCGTGACTGATATTATTTATTTTTCTCTGACGTCCTAAGTGGATGCTGGGACTCCGTAAGGACCATGGGGAATAGCGGCTCCGCAGGAGACTGGGCACAACTAAAGAAAGCTTTAGGACTACCTGGTGTGCACTTGCTCCTCCCACTATGACCCTCCTCCAGACCTCAGTTAGAATCTTGTGCCCGGCTGAGCTGGATGCACACTAGGGGCTCTCCTGAGCTCCTAGAAAGAAAGTATATTTAGGTTTTTTATTTTACAGTGAGATCTGCTGGCAACAGACTCACTGCAGCGAGGGACTAAGGGGAGAAGAAGCGAACCTACCTAACAGGTGGTAGTTTGGGCTTCTTAGGCTACTGGACACCATTAGCTCCAGAGGGATCGACCGCAGGACCCGACCTTGGTGTTCGGTCCCGAAGCCGCACCGCCGGCCCCCTTACAGAGCCAGAAGCAAGAAGTGTTCCGGAAAATCGGCGGCAGAAGACTTCTGTCTTCAACAAGGTAGCGCACAGCACTGCAGCTGTGCGCCATTGTTCCTCATGCACACCTCACACTCCGGTCACTGATGGGTGCAGGGCGCTGGGGGGGGGGCGCCCTGAGGGCAATATAAGACACCTTGGCTGGCAAATCATCACAATATATAGTCCCAGGGCTATATATGTGATAAATTACCCCTGCCAGAATCCATGAAAAAAGCGGGAGAAAAGTCAGCCAAAAAAGGGGTGGGGCTATCTCCCTCAGCACACTGGCGCCATTTTTTCTTCACAGTGCAGCTGGAAGACAGCTCCCCAGGCTCTCCCCTGTAGTTTTCAGGCTCAAAGGGTTAAAAAGAGAGGGGGGGGGCACTAAATTTAGGCGCAATATGTGTATACAAGCAGCTATTGGGGGAAAAATCACTCAGTTATAGTGTTAATCCCTGCATTATATAGCGCTCTGGTGTGCGCTGGCATACTCTCTCTCTGTCTCCCCAAAGGACTTTGTGGGGTCCTGTCCTCAGTCAGAGCATTCCCTGTGTGTGTGCGGTGTGTCGGTACGGCTGTGTCGACATGTTGGATGAGGAAGGTTACGTGGAGGCGGAGCAGAGGCCGATAAATGGGATGTCGCCCCCTGGGGGCCGACACCAGAGTGGATGGATAGGTGGAAGGTATTAACCGACAATGTCAACTCCTTACATAAAAGGCTGGATGACGTAACAGCTGGGGGACAGCCGGCTTCTCAGCCCGCGCCTGCCCAGGCGTCTCAAAGGCCATTAGGGGCTCAAAAAAAAACGCCCGTTACCTCAGATGGCAGACACAGATGTTGACACGGAGTCTGACTCCAGTGTCGACGAGGTTGAGATATATACACAATCCACTAGGAACATCCGTTGCATGATCTCGGCAATGAAAAATGTGTTACACATTTCTGACATGAACCCAAGTACCACATAAAAGGGGTTTTATTTTTGGGGAGAAAAAGCAGCCAGTGTTTTGTTCCCCCATCAGATGAGTGAATGAAGTGTGTAAAGAAGCGTGGGTTCCCCCGATAAGAAACTGGTAATTTCTAAAAGTTACTGATGGCGTACCCTTTCCCGCCAGAGGATAGGTCACGTTGGGAGGTATCCCCTAGGGTGGATAAGGCGCTCACACGTTTGTCAAAAAAGGTGGCACTGCCGTCTTAGGATACGGCCACCTTGAAGGAGCCTGCTGATAAAAAGCAGGAGGCTATCCTGAAGGCTGTATATACACACTCAGGTACTATACTGAGACCTCCAATTCCCTTAGCATAAATAGTGCTGCTGCAGCGTGGTCTGATACCCTGTCAGATAATATTAATACCCTAGACAGGGATAATATTTTGCTAACATAGAGCATATTAAAGACGTCGTCTTATATATGAAGGATGCACAGAGGGATATTTGCCGGCTGGCATCCAGAATTACTGCAATGTCCATTCTGCCAGGAGGGTATTAGAGACCCGGCAGTGGACAGGTGATGCTGCCTTTAAAAGGCACATGGAGATTCTGCCTTATAAGGGTGAGGAATTGTTTGGGGATGGTCTCTGGGACCTCGTATCCACAGCAACAGCTGGGAAGAAAAATGTTTTACCTCAGGTTCCTCACAGCCTAAGAAAGCACCGTATTTTCAGGTACAGTCCTTTCGGCTTCAGAAAAGCAAGCGAGTCAAAGGCGCTTCCTTTCTGCACAGAGACAAGGGAAGAAGGAAAAAGCTGCACCAGACAGCCAGTTCCCAGGATCAAAAATCTTCCCCCGCTTCCTCTGAGTCCACCGCATGACGCTGGGGCTCCACAGGTGGAGACAGGTGCGGTGGGGGCGCGTCTCGGGAACTTCAGGGACCAGTGGGCTTGCCCACAGGTGGATCCCTAGGTTCTGCAAGTAGTATCACAGGGATACAGGCTGGAGTTCGAGACGACTCCCCCTCGCCGTTACCTCACATCAGCCTTGCCGGCTGCCCTCGGAGAAAGGGAGGTAGTACTGGCGGCAATTCACAAGCTGTACTTCCAGCAGGTAAAATCAAGGTACCCCTCCTTCAACAAGGCCGGGGTTACTATTCCAAAATGTTTGTGATACCGAAACCAGACGGTTCGGTGAGACCCATTCTAAAATTGAAATCCTTGAACACTTATATACGAAGGTTCAAGTTCAAAATGGAATCGCTCAGGGCGATTATTGCAAGCCTGGAGAATTTCATGGTATCACTGGACATCAAGGATGCTTACCTGCATGTCCCTATTTACCCTCTTCACCAGGAGTACCTCAAAATTGTGGTACAGGATTGTCATTACCAATTCCAGACGTTGCCGTTGGTTTGTCCCCGGCACCGAGGGTATTTACCAAGGTAATGGCCGAAATAATTATCCCGTACTTGGACGATCTCCTTATAAAGGCGAGGTCCAGGGAGCAGTTGTTCGTCGGAGTAGCACTATCTCGGGAAGTGCTACAACAGCACGGCTGGATTCTGATTCCAAAGTCGCAGCTGGTTCCTACGACGCGTCTTCTGTTCCTGGGTATGGTTCTGGACACAGAACAGGATAAAAAGGTTTTCTCCCGGAGAAGTCCAAGGAGTTGTCGTCTCTAGACAGAGACCTCCTAATACAAATACAGGTGTCGGTGCATCAATGCACGCGAGCCCTGGGAAAGATGGTAGCTTCTTACGAAGAAATTCCATTCGCCAGGTCCCCTGCAAGGATCTTCCAGTGGGATCTGTTGGACAAGTGGTCCGGGTCGCATCTTCAGATGCATCGGCGGATAACCCTGTCTCCAAGGGCCAGGGTGTCACTGTTGTGGTGGCTGCAGAGTGCTCATCTTCTAGGGGGCCGCAGATTCGGCATACAGGACTGGGTCCTGGTGACCACGGATGCCAGCCTTCGAGGCTGGGGGGCAGTCACACAGGGAAGAAACTTCCAAGGACTATGGAAAAGTCAGGAGACTTCCCTACACATGAATATTCTGGAACTAAGCGCCATTTACAATGCCCTAAGTCAGGCTAGACCCTTGCTTCAACACCGGCCGGTGCTGATCCAGTCAGACAACATCACGGCGGTCGCTCATGTAAACCGACAGGGCGGCACAAGAAGCAGGATGGCGATGGCAGAAGCCACAAGGATTCTCCGATGGGCGGAAAATCATGTGTTAGCACTGTCAGCAGTGTTCATTCCCGGAGTGGACAACTGGGAAGCAGACTTCCTCAGCAGACACGACCTCGACCCGGGAGAGTGGGGACTTCATCCAGAAGTCTTCCAATTGATTGTACACCATTGGGAAAGGCCACAGGTGGACATGATGGCGTCCCGCCTCAACAAAAAGCTACAAAGATATTGCGCCAGGTCAAGGGACCCTCAGGCGATAGCTGTGGACGCTCTGGTAACACCGTGGGTGTACCAGTCGGTGTATGTGTTCCCTTCTCTGCCTCTCTTACCCAGGGTAATGAGAATAATAAGAAGGAGAGGAGTAAGAACTATACTCATTGTTCCGGATTGGCCAAGAAGAGCTTGGTACCCAGAACTCCAAGAAATGATCTCAGAGGACCCATGGCCTATGCCGCTCAGACAGGACCTGCTGCAGCAGGGGGCCTGTCTGTTCCAAGAAGTACCGCGGCTGCGTTTGACGGCATGGCGGTTGAACGCCGGATCCTGAAGGAAAAGGGCATTCCGGAGGAGGTTATCCCTACGCTAATTAAAGCTAGGAAAGAAGTGAATGCAAACCATTATCACCGCATATGGCGGAAATATGTTGCGTGCTGTGAGGCCAGGAAGGCCCCAAAGGAGGAATTTCAGCTAGGTCGATTTCTGCACTTCCTACAGTCAGAGGTGACTATGGGCCTAAAATTGGGTTCCATTAAGGTCCAGATTTCGGCTCTATCGATTTTCTTCCAAAATAGAACTGGCTTCACTGCCTGAAGTTCAGACTTTTGTTAAGGGAGTGCTGCATAATCAGCCCCCGTTTGTGCCTCCAGTGGCACCGTGGGATCTCAACGTGGGGTTGGATTTCCTGAAGTCGCATTGGGTTGAGCCACTTAAATCCGTGGAGCTAAAATACCTCACGTGGAAAGTGGTCATGCTGTTGGCCTTGGCGGGCCAGGCGTGTATCAGAATTAGCGGCTTTATCATTTAAAAGCCCTTATCTAATTTTTTTATATGGATAGGGCAGAATTGAGGACTCGTTCCCAATTCCTTCCTAAGGTGGTATCAGTTTTTCATGTGAACCAACCTATTGTGGTGCCTGCGGCTACTTGGGACTTGGAGGATTCCAAGTTACTGGACGTAGTCAGGGCCCTGAAAAATATATGTTTCCAGGACGGCTGGAGTCAGAAAAACTGACTCGCTATTTATCCTGTATGCACCCAACAAGCTGGGTGCTCCTGCTTCTAAGCAGACTATTGCTCGCTGGATCTGTAGCACGATTCAACTTGCACATTCTGCGGCTGGACTGCCGCACCCTAAATCTGTAAAAGCCCATTCCACGAGGAAAGTGGGCTCTTCTTGGGCGGCTGCCCGAGGGGTCTCGGCTTTACAAATTTGCCGAGCTGTTACTTGGTCGGGTTCAAACACTTTTGCAAGAGTCTACAAGTTTGATACCCTGGCTGAGGAGGACCTAGAGTTTGCTCATTCGGTGCTGCAGAGTCATCCGCACTCTCCCGCCCGTTTGGGAGCTTTGGTATAATCCCCATGGTCCTTACGGAGTCCCAGCATCCACTTAGGACGTCAGAGAAAATAAAATTTTACTCACCGGTAAATCTATTTCTTGTAGTCCGTAGTGGATGCTGGGCGCCCATCCCAAGTGCGGATTGTCTGCAATACTTGTATATAGTTATTGCCTAACTAAAGGGTTATTGTTGAGCCATCTGTTGAGAGGCTCAGTTATATTTCATACTGTTAACTGGGTATAGTATCACGAGTTATACGGTGTGATTGGTGTGGCTGGTATGAGTCTTACCCGGGATTCAAAATCCTTCCTTATTGTGTCAGCTCTTCTGGGCACAGTATCCTAACTGAGGTCTGGAGGAGGGTCATAGTGGGAGGAGCCAGTGCACACCAGGTAGTCCTAAAGCTTTCTTTAGTTGTGCCCAGTCTCCTGCGGAGCCGCTATTCCCCATGGTCCTTACGGAGTCCCAGCGTCCACTACGGACTACGAGAAATAGATTTACCAGTGAGTAAAATCTTATTATTACCAGTTATTTATATAATGCACACATATTCGGCAGCGCTTTCCAGAGAATATTTGCTCATTTACATCAGTCCCTGCCCCAGTGGAGCTTACAATCTATATTCCCTATCACATATGCACGCACACATTCACGCTAGTTAATTTTGTTGGGAGCCAATTAACCTACCAGTATATTTTTGGATTGTGGGAGGAAACCGGAGTACCCGGTGGAAACCCATGCAAATACGGGGAGAATATACAAACTCCGCAGTTAGAGCCATGGTGGGAATCGATCCCATGACATCAGCGCTGTGAGGCAGTAATGCTAACCATTTCACCATCCGTACTGCCCTAGGAAACATGGATCCATCACTACACTCTAGAAATTAAGGAACAGTCAAAACAGTGGACTTCACCCGGCAAACGTGCACCAAAGAAGGCGAAGACTGTTCCATCGGCCGGAAAGGTCATGACCACTGTTTTTTGGGTTTCGAAGGCCTAATCTTTATCGACTATTTGGAAAAGGGAAGAACGATCACAGGGCAGTATTATACTCAATTATTGGGTAAATTCGACAACGCATTGAAGAGAAAACGGCCCCACTTGGCGAAGAAAAAACCATCATACTTGTCCCATGTCGCCACAGCGAAATTGGTGGAATTGGGCTACGAATAGCTGCGGCATCCGCCGTATTCTCCAGATTTGTCCTCCTGTGATTTCTTCCTGTTTCCAAACAAGAAAAAATAGCTTGGCGGAAAGAGATTTGCATCGAACGAAGAGGTTATCACAGAAACTGAAGCCTAGTTCGAAAAATCTTTTTTTTTGGAGGGCTTGAAAAAGTTGGAATATCGTTGGGCAAAGTGTTAAGAGCTAAAAGGGGACTATGTTGAAAAATAAATCAACATTTTCCCAATAAACTTTTTTTCATGCCTAACACGGGTACTTATCAATCACCCCTTGTATATAGGTAGCAGAGATTGCGGGGTGTATGTGTAGGGGAGCAGAGATTACAACAGGATGTATGTGTAGGGGAGCAGGATTTGCAGGGTGTACGTGTGGGGGAGCAGGGATTACAGGATGTATATGTAGGGATTGCGGGGTGTACGTGTAGAGGAGCAGGGATTGTGGGCTGTATGTGTAGGGGAGCAGGGATTACAAGGCGTATGTATACGGGAGCAGGGAATGCAGGGTGTATGTACACGGGAGCACGGATTGCAGGGTGTATGTGTAGGGGAGCAGGAATTGCAGGATGTAGGAGAGCAGGGATTATAGGGTGTATGTATAGGTGAGCAGGAATTGCAGGATGTAGGAGAGCAGGGATTATAGGGTGTATGTTTAGGGGAGCAGGGATTGCAGGGTGTAGGAGAGCAGTGATTGCGGGGTGTATGTGTAGGGGAGCAGGAATTGTGGGGTGTATGTTTAGGGGAGCAGGGATTACAGGGTGTAGGGAAGCAGGGATTGCGGGGTGTATGTGTAGGGGAGCAGAGATTGCAGGGTGTATGTATACTGGAGCAGGGATTGCAGGGTGTAGGGGAGCAGGGATAGCGGGGTGAATGTGTAGGGATTGTGGGGTGTAGGGGAGCAGGGATTGCATGGTGTATGTATATGGGAGCAGGGGTTGCAGGGTGTAGGGGAGCAGGGATAGCGTTGTGAATGTGTAGGGGAGCAGGGTGAATGTGTAGGGGAGCAGGGATTGTGGGGTGTATGTATATGGGAGCAGGGGTTGCATGGTATAGGGGAGCAGGGATAGCGGGGTGAATGTGTAGGGGAGCAGGGTGTATGTGTAGGGGAGCAGGGATTGTGGGGTGTATGTATATGGGAGCAGGGGTTGCAGGGTGTATGTGTAGGGGAGCAGAGATTGCAGGGTGTACGTGTAGGGGAGCAGAGATTGCAGGGTGTATGTATACTGGAGCAGGGATTGCAGGGTGTAGGGGAGCAGGGATAGCGGGGTGAATGTGTAGGGGAGTAGGGATTGTGGGGTGTAGGGGAGCAGGGATTGCAGGGTGTATTTATATGGGAGCAGGGGTTGCAGGGTGTATGTATACTGGAGCAGGGGTTGCAGGGTGTAGGGGAGCAGTGATTGCGGGGTGTATGTGTAGGGGAGCAGGAATTGCAGGATGTAGGAGAGCAGGGATTATAGGGTGTATGTTTAGGGGAGCAGGGATTGCAGGGTGTAGGAGAGCAGTGATTGCGGGGTGTATGTGTAGGGGAGCAGGAATTGCAGGATGTAGGAGAGCAGGGATTACAGGGTGTATGTGTAGGGGAGCAGGGTTTGCAGGGAGTATGTGTAGGGGAGCAGGGATTGCGGGGTGTATGTGTAGGGGAGCAGGGATTGTGGGGTCTATGTGTAGGGAAGCATGTGTTTCAGGATGTGGGTATAGGGAAACAGGAATTGTAGGATGTATATACAGTTGAGTATCCCATATCCAAATATTCCGATATACGGAATATTCCGAAATACAGAATTTTTGGAGTGAGAGTGAGATAGTGAAACCTTTGTTTTCTGATGGCTCAATGTACACACACTTTGTTTCATAACAAGGTTATTAAAATATTGTATTAAATTACCTTCAGGCTGTGTGTATAAGGTGTATATGAAAAATAAATGAATTGTGTGTAGGTACACAAATTGTGTTTAATGCACAAAGTTATTACAAATATTGGCTAAAATGACCTCCAGGCTGGGTGTATAAGGTGTATATGAAACATAAATGCATTCTGTGCTTAGACTTAGGTCCCATCACCATGATATCTCATTATGGTATGCAATTATTCCAATATACGGAAAAATCCGATATCCAAAATACTTCTGGTCCCAAGCATTTTGGATATGGACTACTCAACCTGTATAGGGAGCAGGGATTGCAGGGTGTATGTGTAGGAGAGGAGGGATTGCAGGGTGTATGTATAGGGGAGCAGGGATTACAGGGTGTATCTGTAGGAAAGCAGGGATTGCAGGGTGTATGTATAGGGGAGCAGGGATTACAGGGTGTATGTGTAGGAGAGCAGGGATTGCAGGGTGTATGTGTAGGAGAGCAGGGATAGCGGGGTGTATGTGTACAGGAGCAGGGATTGCAGGGTGTATGTATACAGGAGCAGGGGTTTCAGGGTGTAGGGGAGCAGGGATTGCGGATGTATGTGTAGAGGAGTAGGAATTGTGGGGTGTATGTTTAGGGGAGCAGGGATTACAGGGTGTAGGGGAGCAGGGATTGCGGGGTGTATGTGTAGGGGAGCAGAGATTGCAGGGTGTATGTATACTGGAGCAGGGATTGCAGGGTGTAGGGGAGCAGGGAGAGCGGGGTGAATGTGTAGGGGAGTAGGGATTGTGGGGTGTAGGGGAGCAGGGATTGCATGGTGTATGTATATGGGAGCAGGGGTTGCAGGGTGTAGGGGAGCAGGGATAGCGGGGTGAATGTGTAGGGGAGCAGGGTGAATGTGTAGGGGAGCAGGGATTGTGGGGTGTAGGGGAGCAGGGATTGCAGGGTGTATGTATATGGGAGCAGGGGGTGTAGGGGAGCAGGGATAGCGGGGTGAATGTGTAGGGGAGCAGGGTGTATGTGTAGGGGAGCAGGGATTGTGGGGTGTATGTATATGGGAGCAGGGGTTGCAGGGTGTATGTGTAGGGGAGCAGAGATTGCAGGGTGTACGTGTAGGGGAGCAGAGATTGCAGGGTGTATGTATACTGGAGCAGGGTGTAGGGGAGCAGGGATAGCGGGGTGAATGTGTAGGGGAGTAGGGATTGTGGGGTGTAGGGGAGCAGGGATTGCAGGGTGTATTTATATGGGAGCAGGGG